>NC_084563.2:10859598-10939598 GCF_033978685.3 Nerophis lumbriciformis | reverse complement strand
CTATTATATTTCCTACTTTGAAAAAAATACCAGTGCACAAGCTTTGTAAAGTCACGGGTCAAGTCCCTTACAATCCTGCAACAACATCACATGGCGCTTCATCGCAGTGACCCTGACTCGGCCCACGCAGATACCGCGAGCGAACCTTTACAATTATTTTCAACTATCACTGCACAATTTGCACTGGCCAAGGCTGGCATGTATTGTGCCAGTGTTAAGGCCATGTGACCCTCTCTGTTTGGCTGCAGACTGAGAGTGTGCAGAATCAATCCAGAATGAATGTTTGATAACTGGTCAGAGCTACCTTCATAATAAAGTGGTTTCGTAACTAGGAGCTATCCACTGGAAATATAGAGGTGAATTATCCAGACATGCCCGTGATTCTCCTTCTGTGTTAGATGTAAATATAAACGGAATACAATGATATGCAAATCATTTTCAAACCATATCCAGTTGAATATGCTACAAAGACAACATATTTGATGTTCAAACTGATAAACATTTTTTTTTTTTTTGCAAATAATCATTAACTTTAGAATTTGATGCCAGCAACACGTGACAAAGAAGTTGACAAAGGTGGCAATAAATACTGATAAAGTTGAGGAATGCTCGTCAAACACTTATTTGGAACATCCCACAGGTGAACAGGCAAATTGGGAACAGGTGGGTGCCATGATTGGGTATGAAAGTAGATTCCGTGAAATGCTCAGCCATTCACAAACAAGGATGGGGCGAGGGTCACCACTTTGTCAACAAATGCGTGAGCAAATTGTTGAACAGTTTAAGAAAAACCTTTCTCAACCAGCTATTGCAAAAAAATTAGGGATGTCATCATCTACGCTCCGTAATGTCATCAAAGGGTTCAGAGAATCTGGAGAAATCACTGCACGTAAGCAACTAAGCCCGTGACCTTCGATCCCCCAGGCTGTACTGCATCAACAAGCGACATCAGTGTGTAAAGGATATCACCACATGGGCTCAGGAATACTTCAGAAACCCACTGTCCGTAACTACAGTTGGTCTGTAAATGCAAGTTAAAACTCTCCTATACAAGGCAAAAAACGTTTATCAACAACACCCAGAAACGCCGTCGGCTTCGCTGGGCCTGAGCTCATCTAAGATGGACTGATACAACGTGGAAAAGTGTTCTGTGGTCTGACGAGTCCACATTTCAAATTGTTTTTGGAAACTGTGGACGTTGTGTCCTCCGGACCAAAGAGGAAAAGAACCATCCGGATTGTTATAGGCACAAAGTTGAAAAGCCAGCATCTGTGATGGTATGGGGGTGTATTAGTGCCCAAGACATGATTAACTTACACATCTGTGAAGGCGCCATTGATGCTGAAAGGTACATACAGGTTTTGGAGCAACATATGTTGCCATCCAAGCAACGTTACAATGGACGCCCCTGCTTATTTCAGCAAGACAATACCAGGCCAAGTGTTACATCAACGTGGCTTCATAGCAAAGAGTGCGGGTACTAGACTGGCCTGCCTGTCGTCCAGACCTGTCTCCCATTGAAAATGTGTGGCGCATTATGAAGCCTAAAATACCACAACGGAGATCCCCGGACTGTTGAACAACTTAAGCTGTACATCAAGCAAGTATGGGAAGGAATTCCATCTGTGAAGCTTAAAAAATGTGCCTCCTCAGTTCCCAAATGTTTATTGAGTGTTGTTAAAAGGAAATTTCATGTAACACAGTGGTGAACATGCCCTTTCTCAACTACTTGTGATGCAGCCATGAAATTCTGAGTGAATTATTATTTGCAAAAAATAAAAATAAAGTTTATGAGTTTGAACATCAAATATATTGTCTTTGTAGTGCATTCAATTGAATATGGGTTGAAAATAGTTTGCAAATCATTGTATTCCGTTCATATTTACATCGAACACAATATCCCAACTCATATGAAAACGGGGTTTGTACATGTGGAAATCACATATGAATACCTTAAGAGATTGCAGCTATTTGGGATACAACACTTCTCAGACAGCAAGAGAACTTTCTAATGTCCGGGTCAGCCGTGATTCTACTTAGCGAAACACTTCGTCCATTTGTCGAAGAAGTGACAACGAGAATGCGGGCTCCCGTGGATGTGATTAAAAAAAAGGTAGTGTGTGCTTTGTATTACCTGGCCATCGAGGGAAGACTAAGGAAAACATTGAATGCATTTGGACTGGCAAAGTAGACTGTATCAGTTATTGTCCGCCATGTATGTCGCGGACTCAACGTCTTGGTCCAGAGTATATAAAGTCACCAAAAAAGAAGGTGAAGGCAAAAGAGTGAGGATTGTCCTGACCAGATATCTAGATCCTGAGATTGATTGTTGTAAAATGTTAGGGCCCCACAGCACACTGGATTCCAGTTAATTGAAATACCACAACACTGGATATTGTTCAGATAAGTTAAATGTAAGAACTTGCACACAAAGCAACACTGGAGGTGACTGTGATGTGTGCATTTTCTGTGCATGAGTATTAGGTCGCTTTAACACAATGGTTAAACGACCATTGTGTGTGTGTGGACAAGGACAAGGTTAGGTGTGATTTAACCTGGATAACCTTAGCCTGCTTAGTGTAGAAGGGGCCTAAATGTTTCTCTTCCAGTTTAAGACTTTTCCCGACACAAGAAAACAAATGGACGTGTGTGTATGAACACCTTTCGCTATCAGGTGAGACACTACTAGACCAGTGCAGGCGACCATGCTGAGGATGCTCATGATTGTGAGCATGATAGCGTCTGTGCCCAGTGGCAAAATGTGTGTGCACTCTCTCCGTGTGATGGATATCCCTCTGCCAGATGGCGAGCTCCCGTTAAAAAAAGCCTTTCAGGCAACGCGAGGAGCGAACTTCTTTCTTCCCTCCAAGGTCAGCGTCAGCAGGAAGTCGGAAACCCGCGGACGACTTCCACAGCTGACAGTTCTTTAATTGTCACCTCCTGGAAGTGATAAGGCTCTTCCAAAAGGAGAGCGAGGTCCGGCTCTATCTTGATGGTTCTTCTGGTGAGTCTTCCTGATCTTGATCTTTGTTTGGGCCCAAGGAGTAATTATTTTAAAGCGTGGGGACATTCTTTTAATGGAATTCCAGAGTACTGTGACAACTCAAGTCAGCAGGGAGACGACTTCTAAAAGCTCAGCTCAACTGGACCAAGATTTTTCATTTGACTTGTGCAAAATTCAGAAATTGCTACCGCATTTTATGGACTATAGGGCGCACTGCCAATGAATGGGCTATTTTTTTTAATATGTTTTCATATATAAGGCGCACTGGATTATAGGGCAAATTAAAGGAGTCATTTTTTATTTTTTTTTCTAAATGTAAAAGACTTCCTTTTGGTCTACATAACATGTAATGGTGGTTCTTTGGTCAAAATGTTGCATAGATGATGTTTTACAGATCATCTTCAAGCTGCTTTCTGACATTCGCTTCAGGATGCGCCGTTTTGTGGGCAGTACTGTTTTAATGACATTCAGACTTTACTTCAATCAATAACGGAGCAGCATCTCCTCATCCGTGGCTCACTAATACAATAACGCCGGAAATGTGTCCCGTGAAAAACAGTCCGACTTAAGTAGTGAAGCTGCATTTTTATTTGTTGACAGTTTATATAAGAAACTATCACCTATTTTGAGTGTTAGTATTTTTCTCCATGCTTAGTGCCTTAGTTCCTGTCCTGCACTCTTATTTTGTAGTTTTCACTTTCTAATCCCCGCACAAGTCTTCTGTTTGTAATCAACACTATTTAAATTGTTCGGGTGCTTTCTTTCTTTGTCGGGGCTTTCTGTAACGCTCGGGTCGCATGGCATTGATGACTGGTGTGTTCCCAGGATGCAGAAAGCCGAGGGGGCAGCGTGCAAGTTACAGTATTTAATGTAGAGATTTAAAAAAATAAAGGAAACGCAAGGGCAGCTGGGGAGTTCTCTGAAGCATTGGGAGAATATGCAAAACGAAATTAAAACACGCTACAAAAATAACAAACGGAATGCTGGAACACAGCAAAAACTTACGCGCGGGAGGAGAAACGTCCACAAGGAGTACACCTGTACATAACAATCAACATGTTGGAATAAATCAAAATATTCAATTTGAATTGCATGGAATTTCAATTTTAATGAGATTTGCATTTGTACTTCCAGTTTGCAATCTTGATTAACATGTATCGATTTATATTTGAGAGTTATTTATGAGTCAGTTTGTATGCAGTATATTTGGTTCGTACTTGACAAGGTTGGAAACTGTAAGTAAATTAGATATAATAGAGTATAATTAAATTCGAGAGTAAGATTACCATATTTTACAGACCATAGGATGCACCGGATTATAAGGCACACTGCCGATGAATGGTCTATTTAAAAATATATTTTTTTTTCATATACAAGGCGCACCAGATTATAGGGCGCATTAATGTAATCATATTTTATTTTATTTTTTCTAAATGTAAAAGACTTCCTTGTGGTCTACATCAATGTTTTTCCAACAGTTTTTGAGCCAAGGGACATTTTTTGCATTGGAAAAATCCGGAGGCACACCGCCAGCAGAAATCATTAAAAAACAAAACTCAGTTGACAGAAAAAGGTCGTTGTCATAATTGTTGGATATGACTTTAAAGCATAACCAAGCATGCATCACTATAGATCTTGTCTCAAAGTAGGTGTACTGTCACCACCTGTCACATCACGCTGTGACTTATTTTGACTTTTTTGCTGTTTTCCTGTGTGTAGTGGTTTAGTTTTTGTCTTGCGCTCCTATTTTAATGGCTTTTTCTCTTTTTTTGGTATTTTCCTGGAGCAGTTTCATGTCTTCCTTTGAGCGATATTTCCCGCATCTACTTTGTTTCAGCAGTCAAGAATAAGTTCAGTTGTTTTTATCCGTCTTTGTGGGGACATTGTTGATTGTAATGTCATGTTCGGATGTACATTGTGGACGCCATCTTTGCTCCACAGTAAGTCTTTGCTGTCGTCCAGCATTCTGTTTTTGTTTACTTTGTAGCCAGTTCAGTTTTAGTGCCGTTCTGCGTAGCCTTCCTTAAGCTTCAATGCCTTTTCTTAGGGGCACTCACCCTTTGTTTATGTTTGGTTTAAGCATTTGACACCTTTTTACCTGCATGCTGCCTTTCCGACATCTACAAAGCAATTAGCTACCGGCTGCCACCTACTGATATTACACGGTTACTCTGCCGAGCTCTAGACAACACTGACACTCAACAACAACACATAATTTGCAGACTATAATTGCTGGTTTGTAAAAAATATTTTTAACCCAAACAGGTGAAATTAGATAATCTCCCACCGCACACCAGACTATCTCACGGCACACTAGTGTGGCGCGGCACAATGGTTGGAAAACACTGGTCTACATAACATGTGATGGTGGTTCTTTGGTCAAAATGTTGCATAGATGATGTTTTACAGCTCATCCTCAAGTCACTTTCTGACAGTCGCTTCTGGATGCGCCATTTGTGGGCGGTCATATTTACGTGGCTCACCTTCAGCAGCGTCTTCTCCCCGTCATCTTTGTTGTAGCGGTGTAGCGTGCAAGGACGGGAGTGGAAGAAGAGTCAAACGATGGAGCTAACTGTTTTAATGACATTCAGACTTTACTTCAATCAATAACGGAGCAGCATCACCTTATCCGGAAACAACAACATCGGAAATGTGTCCCGTGAAAAACCATCCGACCGGAACTCTCTAATAACTAAAGTTCCTTGGGTGGATAATGTAAACTCACTACACCGGTATGTTTTAGCGCTTTCATGGGGAGTTTACTGACAGATATAAGTAAGAACTTTACACTACTTTATATTAGAAATGGCAACAGTGGAGGATGAATGTCCCATAACAAGAAGATAGAGACAAAGAAGAAGCTTATTGACATACGGTGTCGTCACGGACTACAAAGGCGGACGCACGCAATTTTTCAGGATTTATGCAGATCCCAAATATAGATCAGCAGGTACCAGAAAGTAAGAAAAGTTGCTTTTGCATAATATTGTGAAACAAAACGCCAGATAATGTCTTACCTTATTCACGCACCATAATAATACTCCTATGTTTAATGCGCCGACAATCCATCAAGTCGTGTGGCTTCATAGCTTACCAAAGTCGTACTAAAACATTTTGATAGATTTTTGAGCGCCGTGTGTAATGTTCTATATTTTCAATGGAACGTATAAAATGTTGGTGTTGTTTACTTGAGTCATATTGCCATCATAGTGCAGTCTACACGTATCTATTATGTTTGACTGCCATCTACTGATCAGACTTGTCATTACACCATGTACCAAATAAAATACCTTCGAGGCTGGTAAGCTCAACCAAACGTATTCCTTACGTTAGGAGCAGCACGTTATAAGGCGCCCTGTTGAGTTTTGAGGGGGGGAAAAAGGATTTTAAGTGTGCCTTTTTGTTCAGAAAATACAGTACTAATTGAGTGTGTCGTGGAAAAGTTGGGTCCCAAGGTCAAAAAGGGTATGAACTCCTGATGTAGACCCCAAGGAATATTTTCAAATGTAGAATAGAAAACAAACCCCTTTAAAGAACACAAATAAAGTCGAAAAAAAAAATGCATGGTCCTGGTTTTACAGGTGACAATCACCTCCCAGCTCGTTAAAAAGTGAAGCTGACACATTCGGAGTGACAGCACCCCCGCCCGCCGCCCGCCGCCCTTGAGGTCAAGATAGACATCAAGAACCTTTTCTGGAAGAATCATTACCATTTAGCCTTTTGCCATCTATTCCCACACCAACCGACGAGTGGGAGAGCAAGAAAAAAAAAAAAAAAAAAAAACGCCTCCCATTTTTCACCACCAGAGACCTTTGAGGTCTAATTGTGACATCGCTCATAAACGCCGTCTCGTGCACACCGAAGGCGATGGGGAGTGCTCGCGTGTGAGCCCAGGATCAAGAAAGGATAAAAATCAGTGACATTTGGAAGTCGGATGGATTATAAAAGATGGGTCCGACACGCTGACCATCCCCTTTTTGAAGGGGAGCTGAAGACTTCTACACACTGGCTGGAAAATCTACCACACAATTGCCACTTTGCAGCCGTAACACAAGATCCGGTGTGTGTATTTTGTTTTAAAAAAAAAAAAACATCGGAGGCAGAGGAAACACCTGCCTCACAGTGACAATTGCTTCCAACACAACAAGGCAGGAAAAGGGAGTGTCAGGTGTAACATTTCACACTTCTGTCTCAGCTACGGTTTCGCAAACGTTTCAGAAGGTGGAAAATTGCCAGGTTGCGTTTGTCACACGGTCCAGTTATGATTAATTACACGATAATTACACTTTAATAACATAAAAAACAGTAAAACATTGAAAACTTAAAAACTTTAATATGTAGACCAAAATGTTTACAGCACAAACGAATGAGACACGTTTGTGTAGATTTTTAGACATAATTATGTTATTAACCAGTAATGGTTAATTACACGTTTATAACATCACACTACAAAACATTGATAACTTAAAAACTATATTGTTAGACTAAAAAATGTTGCAGCACAAATATAGCACTAACGAATGGGACAAGTTTGGGAAGATTTTGACATCGTTTTTTTTTATTTTATTTTTTTTTATTGTATTTAATTTATTTTATTGTATTTTTTTTTTTTTTGGGGGGGGGGGGTCTAGTTATGATTAATAACAGGTTAATTACACCTTCATAACATACAACTGTAAAACATTGAAAACTTAAAAAACTATAATATTTAGACCAAAATATTTGCAGCACAAACGAGCACAATTGGGAGATTTTGACATAGTTGGGCTTTAGTTATGATTAATAACACGTTAATTGCACATTGATAACATGAAACCGTTAAAAATTTAAAACTTAAAAACTATAATAGGTGCACCCAAAATATTTGCAGCAGAAAAGGATGGGACAAGTTTGGGGAGATTTTGACGCAGTTGGGTGGGTGGGGCAAGGGGTTCTAGTTTTGATTATCAACACGTTAATTACACTTTAATTAGAAAATATAAATAGACAAATTAAAAACTATAATAGTTAGACCAAACATTTTTGCAGCACAAATGTAGGACAAACGAATGGGGCAAGTTTGGGAAGATTTTGACATAGTTTTTTTATTTTTATTTTTTTATTTAAATTTTATTTAATTTATTTTATTGTATTGTATTTTTTTTGGGGGGGGGGATCTAGTTTTGATTAATAACAGGTTAATTACACCTTAATAACATACAACTGTAAAACATTGAAAACTAAAAAAACTATAATATTTAGACCAAAATATTTGCAGCACAAACAAGCACAATTGGGAGATGTTGACATAGTTGGGCTTTAGTCATGATTAATAACACGTTAATTACACATTAATAACATGTAACCGTTAAAAATTGAAAACTTCAAAACTATAATAGTTACACCCCAAAATATTTGCAGCAGAAAAGGATGGGACAAGTTTGGGGAGATTTTGACAAAGTTGGGTGGGTGGGTGGGTGGGGCAAGGGGTTCAACACGTTAATTACACTTTAATTAGAAAATAGAAATAGACAAATTAAAAACTATAATAGTTAGACCAAACATTTTTGCAGCACAAATGTAGCAGAAAAGGATGGGACAAGTTTGGGGAGATTTTGACACAGTTGCGTGGGTGGGGCGGGGGTTCTAGTTATGATTATTAACACATTAATTACACTTTAATTAGAACATAGAAATAGACGAATTAAAAACTATAATAGTTAGACCAAACATTTTTGCAGCACAAATGTAGCACAAACGAATGGGACAAGTTTGGGAAGATTTTGACATAGTTTTTTTTTATTTTATTTTTAAAAATGTTATTTTTATTATTTTATTGTATTATTATTATTTTTTTTTTTTTTTTGGGGGGGGGGTCTAGTTATAATTAATAACAGGTTAATTACACCTGAATAACATACAGCTGTAAAACATTGAAAACTTAAAAAACTATAATATTTAGACCAAAATATTTGCAGCACAAACGAGCACAATTGGGAGATTTTGACATAGTTGGGCTTTAGTTATGATTAATAACACGTTAATTACACATTAATAACATGAAACCGTTAAAAATTGAAAACTTCAAAACTATAATAGTTACACCCCAAAATATTTGCAGCAGAAAAGAATGGGACAAGTTTGGGGAGATTTTGACAAAGTTGGGTGGGTGGGTGGGGCAAGGGGTTCTAGTTATGATTATTAACACGTTAATTACACTTTAATTAGAAAATACAAATAAACAAATTAAAAACTATAATAGTTAGACCAAACATTTTTGCAGGACAAGTGTAGCACAAACGAATGGGAGAAGTTTGGGAAGATTTTGAAATTGTTATTTTTATTTTTACTTTTTTTTTTTGTGAGGGGGTTAGTTATGATTAATAACACATTAATTACACTTAAATAAGATAAAACCACAAAACATTTAAAACTTAAAAACTTTAATATTTAGACCAAAATTTTTGCAGCACAAACGAATGGGACACGTTTGGGGAGATTTTGACATACTTGGGGAGTGGGGCGTTTACAACATCAAACCATAAAACATTAATAACTTAAAATCTATAACGTTAGACTAAAAAATACACAAATGAACAGAATTGTAGGATAAAAGAATGGGACACCTTTGGGGAGATTTTGAAATTGTTATTTTTTATTTTTTTTTGTGGGAGCGGGTTAGTTATGATTAATAACAAGTTAATTACACTAAAATGAGATAAAACCGTAAAACATTGAAAACTTAACTATAATAGTTAGACCAAAAATGTTTGCAGCACAAACAAATGGGACAAATTATTTTAACAATAACAAAATAAAGTTATTTTAACAATAACAAAATAAAGTTTGTGGAGATTTTGACATAGTTATGTTATTAACCGGTTATGGTTAATAACATGTTAATTACACATTTATAACATCAAACCACACAACTTTAATAACTTAAAAAGTATATTGTTAGACAAAAAAATGTTGCAGCACAAACAAGCACAATTGGGAGATTTTGACATAGTTGGGCTTTAGTTGGGATTAATAACACGTTAGTTACACATTATTAACATGAAACCGTTAAAAATGTAAAACTTCCAAACTGTAATAGTTACACCCCAAAATATTTGCAGCAGAAAAGGATGGGACACGTTTGGGGAGATTTTGACACAGTTGGGTGGGTGGGGCAGGGGGTTCTAGTTATGATTATTAACACGTTAATTAAACTTTAATTAGAACATAGAAATAGAAAAATTAAAAACTATAATAGTTAGACCAAATATGTTTGCAGCACAAATGTAGCACAAACGAATGGGACAAGTTTAGGAAGATTTTGACATAGTTTTTTAATTTTACTTTTTTAAATTGTTTTTAATTTATTTTATTGTATTTTTTTGTTGGGGGGGAGGAGGTCTAGTTATGATTAATAACATGTTGATTACACTTTAATAACATACAAGTGTAAATCATTGAAAACTGAAAAACTATAATATTTAGACAAAAAATATTTGCAGCACAAACTTAGCAAGTCCATTTTAATGAATTTTTTGTAAGGGTCCCCCCTCACGACATTTTAGCAAAAATGTTTTTTCGTAAAATATGCATTTTCTTCCATTTTCAGGTTTTTTCGGGACTCCTGATGACATGGGACAAGTTATGGTTAATAACATGTTAATTACACGTTTATAACATCAAACCGTAAAACGTTAACTTTAAAAATTATAATGTTAGACTCAAAAATGTTGCAGCACAAACGAGCACGATTGTAGCATAAATGAATGGAACACTTTTGGGGAGTTTTTGACATAGTTGGGCTCTCGTTGTGGTTAATAACACGTTAATTACACATTGATAACATAAATCCGTTAAAAATTGAAAACGTATTTACTATAATAGACATAAAATGTTTGCAGCACAAACGACTGAAACACGTTTGGGGAGATTTTGACATAGTTGGGTGGGTGGGGTGGGGGTCTAGTTATGCTTTATAACACGTTAATTACACTTTAATAACAAAGCCAACATTGAAAACTTAAAAACTATAATATTTACACCAAAATGTTTGCAGCACAAATGAATGGGACAAGTTTGGGGAGATTTTGACATTATGGGGGGGGTGGGAGGGGGGGGGGATTTTGACATAGTTGGGCTCTAGTTATGATTAATAACACGTTAATTCCATCCATCCATCCATCTTCTTCCGCTTATCCGAGGTCGGGTCGCGGGGGCAGCAGCCTAAGCAGGGAAGCCCAGACTTCCCTCTCCCCAGCCACTTCGTCCAGCTCTTCCTGTGGGACCCCGAGGCGTTCCCAGGCCAGCCGGGAGACATAGTCTTCCCAACGTGTCCTGGGTCTTCCCCGCGGCCTCCTACCGGTCGGACGTGCCCTAAACACCTCCCTAGGGAGGCGTTCGGGTGGCATCCTGACCAGATGCCCGAACCACCTCATCTGGCTCCTCTCGATGTGGAGGAGCAGCGGCTTTACTTTGAGCTCCTCCCGGATGACAGAGCTTCTCACCCTATCTCTAAGGGAGAGCCCCGCCACCCGGCGGAGGAAACTCATTTCAGCCGCTTGTACCCGTGATCTTGTCCTTTCGGTCATAACCCAAAGCTCATGACCATAGGTGAGGATGGGAACGTAGATCGACCGGTAAATTGAGAGCTTTGCCTTCCGGCTCAGCTCCTTCTTCACCACAACGGATCGATACAGCGTCCGCATTACTGAAGACGCCGCACCGATCCGCCTGTCGATCTCACGATCCACTCTTCCCTCACTCCTGAACAAGACTCCGAGGTACTTGAACTCCTCCACTTGGGGCAAGATCTCCTCCCCAACCCGGAGATGGCACTCCACCCTTTTCCGGGCGAGAACCATGGACTCGGACTTGGAGGTGCTGATTCTCATCCCAGTCGCTTCACACTCGGCTGCGAACCGATCCAGCGAGAGCTGAAGATCCTGGCCAGATGAAGCCATCAGGACCACATCATCTGCAAAAAGCAGAGACCTAATCCTGCAGCCACCAAACCAGATCCCCTCAACGCCTTGACTGCGCCTAGAAATTCTGTCCATAAAAGTTATGAACAGAATCGGTGACAAAGGGCAGCCTTGGCGGAGTCCAACCCTCACTGGAAACGTGTCCGACTTACTACCGGCAATGCGGACCAAACTCTGGCACTTAGCATACAGGGAGCGGACTGCCACAATCAGACAGTCCGATACCCCATACTCCCTGAGCACTCCCCACAGGACTTCCCGAGGGACACGGTCGAATGCCTTCTCCAAGTCCACAAAACACATGTAGACTGGTTGGGCAAACTCCCATGCACCCTCAAGGACCCTGCCGAGAGTATAGAGCTGGTCCACAGTTCCACGACCAGGACGAAAACCACACTGTTCCTCCTGAATCCGAGGTTCGACTATCCGGCGTAGCCTCCTCTCCAGTACACCTGAATAGACCTTACCGGGAAGGCTGAGGAGTGTGATCCCACGATAGTTAGAACACACCCTCCGGTTCCCCTTCTTAAAGAGAGGAACCACCACCCCGGTCTGCCAATCCAGTGGTACCGCCCCCGATGTCCACGCGATGCTGCAGAGTCTTGTCAACCAAGACAGCCCCACAGCATCCAGAGCCTTAAGGAACTCCGGGCGGATCTCATCCACCCCCGGGGCCTTGCCACCGAGGAGCTACACGTTAATTGCACATTGATAACATAAAACCGTAAGACATTAAAAACTTAAAAACTATAATAATTCGTTAGTCACATACTTTGCGGATTGTGAATACAATTGGATATGTTTTAATGGATACAATGAAACACAATTAAGCCTATAAAGTCCACTTCATTTGTATATTTTCACGGAACAGCGAGAAAGGTGAAAAAGGCCGGATCTCGAATTGAACAGTCTATATTGAGTAAAACACCACATCTTCCGACAGTGTCGACATGAAAACTGAGCATTATCATCTTTGGACCGGCGGTGTGAGAGCTGGTTGGCTCTTTGCCGTTTGCTAATGAGCTATCGAGTGTGCTTTGGCGCCCAAATTGCAGCATACATCCATCAACCGCTCGTCGCCCTCGTTTGAATAACGCCTTGATTAAATAATCACTTCTCGCAAAAGTGTGGCACAATTACAAAAAACAAAAAACAAAAAATCAATCAAGGACCGTCGGTTTTGACGGCGGATACCAACGACCGGCTGTTCGTGGCTGTCAATCACAGACAGCTCAAACCGGTGTGGCGAGTGTGTACTCTGCTTTGTTTCTACTTTTCCCAGCCCATGGTCTGCGGTGTGAGAAGCGAGCGTGCTGACTACTGGGCTAAAAGTAGAGGCCGTAATCGTGAACGAATACACACACCTACAAGTGCTACATTAAGCCGGATAACCTTTTAAACTAATAATTATTTAGCCTAAGTCCCGTTTCAGACACACTAAACCAGCGTTTAAGATTCCGCCTCCTTGGATATATATTTATTTTTTTTACACGGGTAAGTGCTTGAATCTCCGGCTTTTAGCTTTGTTTGGACTCATCGACCGTTTACGGACTGAGTTCGGAGAGGAAGTGACGCCAGAAGGGACAGGAAGTGACGTCGGAACATACTTGCCAACCTTGAGACCTCCGATTTCGGGAGGTGGGTGGTGGGGGTGGTGGAGGGGCGTGGTTGGGGGCGTGGCTAAGAGGGGAGGAGTATATTTACAGCTAGAATTCACCAAGTCAAGTATTTCATATATATATATATATATATATATATATATATATATATATATATATATATATATATATATATATATATATATATATATATAAGAAATACTTGACTTTCAGTGAATTCTAGCTATAAATATATATTTATTTTATTGTATACATATATATATATATATATATATATATAAAACAAATACTTGAATTTCAGTGTTCATTTATTTACACATATACTTGTTGAGTTAAGGGTTGAATTGTCCATCCTTGTTCTATTCTCTGTCACTATTTTTCTAACCATGCTGAACACCCTCTCTGATGATGCATTGCTGTGTGGCACGCACACAAGTGCTTTCATCAAATTCACTAGATGGCAGTATTGTCCTGTTTAAGAGTGTCACAACATTGCTGTTTACGGCAGACGAACTGCTTTACGGTAGACCAAAACGTGACTGCTGTTGTTGTGTGTTGTTACCGCGATGGGAGGACGTTAATGAAACTGCCTAACAATAAACCCACATAAGGAACCAAGAACTCGCCCTCCATCATTCTACAGTTATAACGTCATTGGGCAGGCACACCGTTTATATTGTGGGAAAGCGGACTCAGTCCGCCTGAATTTCGGGAGATTTTCGGGAGATAATTTGTCCCGGGAGGTTTTCGGGAGAGGCGCTGAATTTCGGGAGTCTCCCGGAAAATCCGGGAGGGTTGGCAAGTATGCGTCGGAAAGAACGCGCCACAGCCAGCTTCATAATAACGCATTTTCGTAACTCGGAGCTAACCACTGGAAATATGGAGGCGAGTCATCCAGACATGACCGTGTTTCTCCTTCTTCTACATGTGGAAATCACACATGAATACCTTAAGAGAAAGCAATTGCAGCTATTTGGGATACAACACTTCTCAGCAAGAGAACTTTCCAATGTCCAGGTCAGCTGTGATTCTACTTAGCCAAAAACTGTGTCCATTTGTCGAAGGAGTGACAACGAGAATGCGGGCTCTCGTGGATTTGATTAAAAAAAGGTAGCATGTGCTTTGTATTACCTGGCCGTCGAGGGAAGACTACGGAAAACGGCGAATGCTTTTGGACTGGCAAAGCAGACTGTATCAGTTATTGTCCGTTATGTATGTCGCGGACTCAACGTCTTGGTCCAGAGTATATAAAGTCACCAACAAGGAATGGACAATGAAGGTGAAGGCAAAATAATGAGGAGTGTCCTGACCAGATATCTATATCCCGAGATTGATTGATTTAAAACGTTCTTTATCACATTGTTTACTTTCACGTGTCCATTAAAGATTTGATTAATTTATGATGGCTCCGGTGTGATGCCACCCGAACGCCTCCCTAGGCCTCCCGACCGGCAGGAGGCCACGGGGAAGACCCAGGACACGTTGGGAAGACTATGTCCCCCAGCTGGCCTGGGAACGCCTCGGGATCCCCCGGGAGGAGCTGGACGAAGTGGCTATGGAGAGGGAAGTCTGGGCTTCTCTGCTTAGGCTGCTGCCCCCGTGACCCGACCTCGGATAAGCGGAAGAAAATGGATGGATGGATGGGCTTTGTTGTGATTCACTACAATAGGGCCCCACAGCACACTGGATTCTAGTTAATGAAAATACCACAACACTGGATATTGTTCAGATCTAATTTAAGAACTTGCACACAAAGCAACACGGGAGGTGACTATGACGTGCGAGGATAAGGTTAGGTGGGATTTACCCTGGGTAACCTTAGAAGGGGGCCTTAAACGGAACGCAGCCTCAAATGATGCTACGGTGCCACCTGTGCAGCTTGAGCGTGTCACAATGTGGCGCGGCGACGAGGGTTGTCGAGTTGAAAAAGTTTATTTCGAGAGAAATACAAATACATTAATACAATTCAATTTGATTGCATATAGCGGTAAACCGGAACCTATGTGCTCAACAACAGGCTGCCCTAACTCAAGAGGGAGGCTGGTCGCCATGGAAACAAGCAGGTATGGCCATGAGGCCAACTAATCGCTCCAATCGGACGCAAATTACGCCATTTTTTTCATTTTCTTTTTTTTTTTCCCCACTACAAAGCCCAACGACATGTTACTTGGCAGTTTCCATGTCACGGATGTGGCTGGGCTCGCGGCAGCACCCGTCGCCATGGCAACCGAGCAAAGCTCAGCAGCTTTCAAGCCGTGTTCCGCGTATAGGTGCGCAACGCGACGAGTGCGTCAGTGTTTTTCCCCTGACAAGTCAGAGTTTCAAAAAAAAAAAAAAAGAGGAAGATTTGACCAAAAAAATGATTTAGAAGCCTCCATCTAGTCCAGTTCTATTGGTTCTAATGACGTCAAAATGAAAGAGAAGAGTAAACAGTTTTAGTTTCTGGGTTAAAGTGGGGGATTTAGCTTTTTATAAAGCAACCATATTTGGTAACTAAAATATAATATTATAATAACTATGTGAAGGCTCCCCGGCAACTAGTGCAACAATACTTAAAATACTGCAAATATTAAAAATATGCTATTATATCAATTACAAAACCCAAAACCAGTGAAGTTGGCACGTTGTAGAAATTGTAAATAAAAACAAAATACAATGATTTGCAAATCCTTTTCAACGTATATTTAATTGAATAGACTGCAAAGACAAGATACTTAACGTTCAAACTTCAAAACGTTATTTTTTGCAAATATTAGCTCATTTGGAATTTGATGCCTGCAACATGTTTCAAAAAAGCCGGCACAAGTGGCAAAAAATACTGAGCAAGTTGAGGAATGCTCAACAAACACTTATTTGGAACATCCCACAGGTAAGCGGGCTAATTGGGAACAGGTGGGTGCCATGATTGGGTATAAAAGCAACGTCCATGAAATGCTCAGTCATTCACAAACAAGGATGGGGCGAGGGTCACCACTTTGTAAAAAAAAAATGCGTGAGCAATTGTCCAACAGTTTAAGAACAACATTTCTCAATGAGCTGTCGCAAGGAATTTAGGGATTTCACCATCTACGGTCCATAATATCATCAAAAAGTTCAGAAAATCTGGAAAAATCCCTGCACATACAGTAAGCAATGATATTATGGACTTTCGATCCCTCAGGCGGTACTGCATCAAAAAGTGACATCAGTGTGTGAAGGATATCACCACATGGGCTCAGGAACATATCAGAAAACCACTGTCAGTAACTACAGTTGGTCGCCACATCTGTAAGTGCAAGTTTGAACTCTACTATGCAAAGCGAAAGCCATTTATCAACAACACCCAAAAACGCCGCCGGCTATCCTGAGCCCGAGCTCATATAAGATGGACTGATGCAAAGTGGAAAAGTGTTTCTGTGGTCTGACGAATCCACATTTCAACTTGTTTTCGGAAACTGTGGAGGACGTGTCCTCCGGACCAAAGAGGAAAAGAACCATCCGGATTGTTATAGGCACAAAGTTCAAAAGTCAGCATCTGTGACGGTAGGGGTGTATTAGTGCCCAAGGCATGGGTAACTTACACATATGAAAGGTGCATGCAGGTTTTGGAGCAACATATGTTGCTATCCAAGCAACGTTATCATGGACGCCCCTGCTTATTTCAGCAAGACAATGGCAAGCCATGAGTTACAACAGAGCGGCTTCGAAGTAAAAGAGTGTGGGTACTAGACTGGCCTGCCTGTAGTCCAGACCTGTCTCCCATTGAAAATGTGTGGTGCATTATGAAGCCTAAAATACCACAACGGAGACCCCCGGACTGTTGAACAACTTAAGCTGTACATCAAGCAAGAATGGGAAAGAATTCCACCTGAGAAGCTTAAAAAATGTGTCTCCTCAGTTCCCAAACATTTACTGAGTATTGTTAAAAGGAAATGCCATGTAACACAGTGGTAAAAATGCCCCTGTGACAATTTTTTTAGCAATGTGTAGCTGCCATTAAATTCTAAGTTAATGATTATTTGCAAAAAAAAAAAAAAAAGTTTCTCAGTTCGAACATTAAATATCTTGTCTTTGTAGTTTATTCAATTGAATATAAATTGAAAAGGATTTTCAAATCATTGTATTCTGTTTTTATATAAGAATTACACAACGTGCCAACTTCACTGGTTCTGGGTTTTGGTATGTGTATCTGTATACATACATACATACATACATACATACATACATACATACATACATACATACATACATATATATATATATATATATATATATGTATATATATAGACTACAAGTATTTTAGGGTTGTCAACCATTTTGTTGAGGGCCCCATTAAACATTTCAAAAATAACTTACCTCAATAAACCGACAACTAACAATTGGGCGGTGTTGAAAGCTATTTGCAAGATTGTTGTTCTAATGGAGATTCAAACCAAAGTTTCCTGACTGTGAGCCTGCTGTGCAGTTTCTTATTGTATTATGGAGAAAAAAACAACTTTTCTCTGAATCAAAATATTTCCATTCCAGGTATTGCTTGACAGCCAGTTTAGTCAGCAAATGTTTTCTTTGAGTTTGTTGTCTTGCATGTATTTGTACAGGAACACTGCTATTCTAACAATACATGGATTAACAATCTAAAGTACAGGTGAAACTCAAAACATTTGAACATCCTGCAAAGTTTTGTTTATTCCAGTAACTAATATATGACATAGGCCAGGGGTCGGCAACCCAAAATGTTGAAAAAAAACATATTGGACCAAAGATACAAAAAAAAAACTGTCTGGAGCCGCAAAAAGTTAAAAGCCTTATGTAAGTGTTATAATGAAGGCAACACATTAAGTAAGTGTCTCAGAGGGTTATATAACTCCTGGAAATTACTGGCTTAAATCTGCCAAAAGGTAAAGATGTGTGTGCCCAATTAAAAGGAAAGGACAGGCTGTCTTCTTCTAATGGATTTATTACAATCTTTGCAAGCTGGGTAACATTTGCTGTGGTCTGGAACAACATATCAAACAATCAGAAATGCAGCCGATATTACATAGATAATGTGTCATGAGACATGCAAATATAAATTAAATACACAGAGGACATAAGTAAAGGAAGTTAAATGAACTCAAATATACCTACAAACGAGGCATAATGATGCAATATGTACACACAGCTAGCCTAAATAGCCTGTTGGCATGGATTATTAGCACTCCACGCAAGTCAATAACATCAACAAAGCTCACCTTTGTGCATTCCCGCACAGCATAAAATGTTTGGTGGACAAAATGAGACAAAGAAGGAGTGGCAAAGAACATGTCTTTCTGTGGCAGCGTCGGAGAAAGTTGTACACGTATACAAACTACAGTGAGTTCAAGGACTGCCAAAATTAGTAGGACAAAACGGCGCTGACCAAATACTGTCATCAGTATCTAACAATTAGGAAGGTTTGTGTTATGTTTGTCCTCCTACAGAAACATTATTAAAACAACAAATATATTCTCCCCCATCTTTTTCCATTTTTGAAAAAGCTCCAGGGAGCCACTAGGGCGGTGCTGAAGAGCCGCATGCGGCTCGAGAGTGTAGGCTCATAACATGCAGCTAAAGATATATCAAGACTTATTTTCATATTATTTTGATGGCTTACAGCTTATGTAAAACTCGAAACTGAAAATCTCTGAAAAGTTAGAATTTTCCAAAACTTGATAATCGAAATTGTAACAAATAAAGGCTTGACATATCTCACTTTGCATGTAATTTATATCACATATTGGTTTCACATTTGAAGTGGAATAACTGACTTCAATACACTTTTGAACTATATTCTAATTCTTTGAGTTTCACCTGTTTATAATGTTATACCAAAAGTCCTCCTTTTATTTTAGAGTTTAAAGTCTGTCCGTAGCTTTGTGATATTGTTTATCACTAAGTTCTCGCCCACCCCTAGCTGTGCTTCATTGTAGAAAGATGGCAATGACTAGCACCTGCCAACTCCCATAGGTGGTCACAATGACAAAGACAAACTGAACGCCTCTCGGTCGGATTTCTCAGTACTTTGTTTGATCAGCAAGAATAATGTCATATTCACACTAAATCTATTACACGGGCTGTACAAAGTCATAGTGTTGATGTTTCTGCAAACTAAGTGTTATATTGGTGACAGACTGAGAGAAACGTATGTGTGTCCTCAGCACGCTGCACTAAGAGACTCCAAAAGTGGTGTCAAAGTGGAAGAGTTTTTAGTGATTTTAAAGATGCGGACGAACGAGGTAGCAGCGTGCAGTAAAAATACGTATTTATCAATCGAACAGACAATTTGATGCAGAGCAGAAGGGATTTGCTCTGAACGGCAAGACTATGAGAGAAACAAAACAAAGTGCTGGAATGCAGCAAAACACACTTACTATGAAATGTGGAGCAGATGGCGTCCACAAAGTAGGAGCGTACTTGAGCGCAGCATGAACAAAGGATCGTCTGAAGTCACCAGTGAACAGATAATAATGTCCCGACAAAAACATGGTGTCGAAAGCTCAACTTAAATAGTGCTAATCATAAACAAAAAACAGGTGAGGGGAAAAGTGCTCGAAGGCAGGCCTGAAGCAGCTACGGAAAAACACCAACACGATAGGAAATGCCACCAAAATAGGAGCGCAGAACAGGACAGGACTAACACAAAACACAGGAGAACACTAACAAACGCAACATAAGGCACGGCCTGGTGTAACCAGCCATGACAAGTGGACCATCTCGGGTCTCGATTTGGATCAGCTCGCACCTTCTCCAGATCAAGTGGTCTAAAAAGAAGTCTTTTTAAAAGCTGGAGTATAAAAATAAATTTTAAGGCGGGACTTGAATGATTATACTGAGGTACTATGTCTAACTGTTGCTGGTCCGGTATGTTTATGAAGTTTATTTTCAATCTTGTCTGGGAAAAAAATAGCGGTAACGAGTGCAAGATAAACATCTTCAAAGGGAAGGGTGTGGCGTGGTTGTATTAGCAATCTGGGAACGCCTCCAGAAAAAAAAACATTGTAGAGAAAAACTCTAAAAACTGGTTATAAATGTGACTGTGGAGCAAAATATACGCAAAAAGTACACCAAAGCATTTCCAATACGTATGTGGCGGAAATAAATCAGAGCCATGCCAGGGGTGGGCCTATCAAGCAATCGGAATATTTTACCCAGAATACCCTCGGAGACAATATTGTTGATCCACTTGTAAATTTGCATGTTGCAAAGTGAAATGTGACAGTGAAAATAAAACCAGTCATACAGCACACAATATAATTTTTTTTTTTTATACCTACTAAATCTTTAAAGTCAGTCTTGTAAAGTTTTGGTGACCATGACTTATCCATGACTGGAGCAACCTGTTCGCATTACCAGTAATAAGTCAGACATGTTCCCAGTGGACGTTGTTCATCAACTTTATGGACATAATTTCTAGGTGCAGTCTGGGTGTGGAGGGTTTCTAGTTTGGTGGCCAGAGTGATGTGGTCCTGTTGGCTTCAGAAGGCTGGGACCTTCAGCGTTCACTGGGGCGGTTTGCAGCCTAGGGTGAATCTGCTGGGATGGGGATCAACACTTCCAAATTGGAGGCCATGGTTCGTAGTGGGAAAAGGGGTGGACTCCACCCCTCGGGTCGGGAGTGAAAATCTGCCTAAGTGGAGGAATTCAAGAATCTCGAGGTCTTGTTCACGAGTGAGGGAAGAATAGAAAATGAGATTGACAGACGGATTGGTGTGGCGTCTGCAGTACCTGCACCGGTCTGTTGTGATGAAGAAGGAGCTAAGCCAGAAGGCGAAGCTCTCGATTTACAGGTCGGTCTATGTTCCTACCCTCACCTAGGTTCATAAACTTTGGATAATGACCGAAAGGACAAGGTCGCGAATACAAGTTTTCTCCGCAGGGTCTATGGGATGACCCTCAGAGATAGGGTGAGGATTTCGGTCATCCGGGGGAGACTCAGAGTAGAGCTGCTGCTCCTTCACGTCGAGAGGAGCCAGCTGAGATGTCTCGGGCATCTACTACGGATGCATCCTGGACGCCTCCCTGGTGAGGTGTTTTGGGCATGTCCAGCCGGAAGTACACCACGGGGCAGACCTAGGACATGTTAGAGGGACTATGTCTCACAGCTGGCCTGGGAACGCCTCGGTATCCCCCTGTAGAACTAGAGGAGGTGGCCGGGGACAGGGAAGTCTGGGCATCTCTGCTTAGACTGCGACCCGTACTTGGATAAGGGGCGGAAATGGATGGACGGATGGATGGTAGTTTAGACAGCAATTTGTTTATACAAGTTTAAATTGAGGTGAGACCTTACTTAATAGGAAAATACGTTATTGTCTCTCGTTTGTGTTAGCATTCAAGCAAGCTATTAAGCGAGTACTTTCATAAGTTTATCAAAGTGCAGTTATCAATCAGAGTTTTTCAATCATTTTAATTGAATATGGTAATACCAACCATTGGGAGTTTTACAGCGGTTATCATTACTGTTTATGTTCATGTTGTAAAAATCTCCACAACTGCTGCTAAGAGTGACCACTCCGCCTCTGAAAAAGTTATCGACTACATTTTCATTTATCTGTCTGTTAATTGACTTATCGAATATCGGCCCTGGCCTAATCCAACATACGTTCAGCCTCTAGGTTTTTTTTTATTGGTGGTGATTAGAATAAAACTATTTGTATGATTTGAGCTCCGTCCTCCGAAGCCCAGAGGCGAGGGTCGGGCCTGACTGCGGTTCGCAAACTTTAAATACGCCGAGTCTGGGTCAGTCTGCGTTCTCAGTGAAGGCCTCACATCTGTGGAACTCTTTGCCACTGGAGTTAAAGTCACAGTCGGACATTCAACTTTTCTCCACAAAACTGAAAAAGTGGCTTAAGTAAAATCAGAAGTGTGAGGACTAGAACTGGGTGTAGTAATGAACAAATGGGGCCAATTATTTTCAAAGTGTTTTTATTTTGTACTTGCCTTAATCCTTTTGGATGTGTTTTACACTGTCGTGAATTAATTGACTCATATTGTGTTCAACATATGATGAATGTTTATATCCAACTTGGAGGAAGCAAGTTGGATATAAGTGTTAGAATAATTATGTGTAAGTTATCACACAACACTTATGCTTAAAGGCCGTTGCTATAGTTATTAGCTATTGTGCTCAAGCTGTACTTTTCTAACTGTGCAAGGACAAAACTTGTTGTCAGCCTCGGCATATGAGGGGTGGCCTCGCCGCATATATTTTGTTTGTCTCAGCCCACTAACAGCTAAGGACTTCAAGGACCTGAACGAAGATAAGACGACAGCACGCAGACGAAGCAGAGACAAGGCAATCACAAGGCCCCCAGCACATTCCGTCTTGTATTGTGCGTACTGGAAGCTGCTTTGCATGACTCCTTTTAGAGGCGGCTTCAGTGATGTAACCAGGGACCTCCCAAATAAATAGAGGAGCACAAGGGCTGGACTTTAGAGCGTAGGTTGGTTCTGTAACTAGAATACAGCCCAAAAAACGTCTTTCCACATTGAGCCATATTAAACTCTGTTTCTGCATGATTCCTTGCTTCTTGTCTGTTTAATAGATGTCATCAATGTTTGAACCAGACATCTGAGGCTCTTTCTCAACTTGGTTAAGAAAGAGCCTTAGATGGACATCCGCAAGTGTACTGGAATTTGCTCTCTCTCCCGAGAAGAAGCTATAAAACCAGCGGGGAGATCCCATGTTTACCTTAAACGTCAAGCCTACACGTTATGGTATGCATCTGTTGTTTTCCAGACTCTTACATACGAACATCTCCATTTATGGGCAGGGTATGTTCCTCAGGACCAGAGACAGAAAGGAGGAACATACAAACTGATGGTTTGGCTTCTCCAGTCAGGAATCCTCCACTTTTGACTGAGATTCCTCCGGGTACTGCAGACCTGTTTAAACGACGCTCGCTTGCAATAAAGCAACTTTCGGTTCAGCATAGCGTCTCCGACGCCTCTTTTGACCCAACTACTCAGCCGCGTCTTCCCTTGACCCGGGAGGGGACGACAAGACCAAAAATACACTTCAACACTTTACTCAACATTTCTTTAAAAGCCTAACCAGGGACGAGGCTTGTAAATTATCCTGTGGCTAGAAGTCTTGTGTACTCTGACATCGGTTACCTATGGGTAGCAATGTTTAATTGTACTGTCCCTGTCAAATAAATACATAAATAAATGAACAAAATATTTTCCACCGTGACTCATGGCGTCCTCTGACCGCACGTCCCCAGCCGGATGATCATCAATCACAAATGGACACATTGCAGAACGATGAGGGCTGAAGTGACGAATGCAGCTTGAAGTCTTGTTCACCTTGAAGTGAATAGCAACCTTTGTATGAGCATGAATCAGTGGCAGAGTACACAAAGTACACATAGCGTGTTCGTGTGGCGCCCTGGCACATTTACATGAAGACGCACAGAGTAAACGCAGAGGCAGGAGCTCCTTCTCAAGGTAATTCATCTTGCTTTTTATCTGGCTTGTCAAATCTGCTGAACTTGCCGTTTGCGTTCCCCAATGCATTTTTTTTTTTAAGGCGTGCTATTTTCTCGTTCTCAACGACAGTGTTTTTCAACCGCTGTGAGATACTGTCTGGTGTGCCGAGGAAAATTATGCAACTTCACCTGATTGGTCCAAAAAAATATATTTTTTGCAAATCAATAATCATAATCTGCAAATAATGTGCCGTTGCTTAGTGTCTGTGCTGTGTAAAACTCGGCAGGGTAACCACGTAATACTCCATGTCAGTAGGTGGCAGCATTGCTTTGTAAAAGTCGGAATGTGTCGGGTGAGACGAGGATGGTTTGTCGTGATCCCAATATGCAGACCACAATATATGTAAAAAGGTATGTTATGCTTAAACCAAACATTAACAAAAGAGAAAGGGAAAGGAAAAGGCCATGGCTATGCAAAACGAAAGTAAAACTGAACTGGCTACAAACAGAAACAGAATGCTGGACGACAGCAAAAACTTACGGCGTCCACACAGTTCATCCGTACATGACATTAACAGGTACAGCGTGGCGGGGTTGGGAGAGTGGCCGTGCCGGCAACCTGAGGGTTCCTGGTTCGATCCCCAGCTTCTACCAACCTAGTCACGTCCGTTGTGACGTTGAGTAAGACACTTCAGTAGGGATGTCCGATAATGGCTTTTTGCCGATATCCGACATTCCGATATTGTCCAACTCTTTAATTACCGATACCGATATCAACCGATACCGATATCAACCGATATATACAGTCGTGAAATTAACACATTATTATGTCTAATTTGGACAACCAGGTATGGTGAAGATAAGGTACTTTAAAAAAAACAATAAATAAGTAAAATAAGATAAATAAATTAAAAACATTTTCTTGAATAAAAAAGAAAGTGAAACAATATAAAAACAGTTACATAGAAACCAGTAATTAATGAAAATGAGTAAAATTAATTGTTAAATGTTACGGACTGTATCCCTTGCAGACTGTATTGATATATATTGATATATAATGTAGGAACCAGAATATTAATAACAGAAAGAAACAACCCTTTTGTGTGAATGAGTGTAAATGGGGGAGGAAGGTTTTTTGAGTTGGTGCACTAATTGTAAGTGTATCTTGTGTTTTTTTATGTTGATTTAATAAAAATAAAAAAATAAAAAAATAAAAAAATGATACCGATAATAAAAAAAACGATACCGATAATTTCTGATATTACATTTTAACGCATTTATCGGCCGATCGGACATCTCTACACTTCACCCTTGCTCCTGATGAGTCACGGACCGGTTAGCGCCTTGCATGGCAGCTCTCGCCATCAGTGTGTGAATGTGTGTGTGAATGTGTGAATGTGGAAATAGTGTCAAAAGCGCTTTGAGTACCTTGAAGGTGGAAAAGCGCTATACAAGTATAACCCATTTACCATTTAAAACTGAACTGGCTGCAAAGTAAACAGAAACAGAATGCTGGACAGCAAAAACTTCCGGCGTCCACAAAGTACATCCGTACATGACATGACAGTCAACAATGTCCGCACAAAGAAGGATAGCAACAACGTAAATAGCCTTGCTTGCTAACACAAAGCAGGTGCGCGGAATAGCGCTC
Source organism: Nerophis lumbriciformis (assembly GCF_033978685.3). Lineage (NCBI taxonomy): Eukaryota > Metazoa > Chordata > Actinopteri > Syngnathiformes > Syngnathidae > Nerophis > Nerophis lumbriciformis. The sequence continues at coordinate 10,913,940 of NC_084563.2, read as the reverse complement.
CAAGGAAGACATGAAACCTATACAGGAAGACACCGACAAAACAGGAAGGGCCACCAAAATAACAGGGCAAGATAAGAACGAGGGTTGTACGGTTAAGTACCGTGGTACTAATAAATCATTTTCGGTACTATATCGCCTCTGAAATGTACCGGTACCGCAACCCCCCACCCGTCTTCCGCGCCCGCGTCGTCGTCACGTCATGACATTGCTGGTTTTACGAGGCGCATGTTCGGCAGCGCACAATCACTGAGTACTTACAAGCAGACACAGTGTGTAGACAGAAAAAGGAGAACGAACGCATTTTGGCCCAAAAAATAAAGATAAAGATGAAGTTATAACACTGAAACCCCCTCAGGAAGAGGTGCTTTAAAACATGGCTAGCTAGCTAGCGGCTAACGTCCATCCGCAGTGTTTTAGCTACTTCTAAATCACTAATCCTCGCCTCCATGGTGACAAATAAAGTACATTTCTGACAAGTATCATTATCACTGCAGGACGAGGAATAGCTAAACATGCTTCACTACACACCGTAGTGCACCGGCATCAACATTTAATTTGTGGATCTACACCTGACATCCACTGTAATGATACCAAGTTCAGGCACGGATCTAGTAAATACTACTAAGATTACGTCAATATTGTTTGGCATCACAACATCTTTTTTTCATTTTTTTCAAATGTATATTATGTTTATAAACTCAGGAAATATGTCCCTGGACACATGAGGACTTTGAATATGACCAATGTATAATAATAATAATAATAATAATAATAATAATACCTGGGATTTATATAGCGCTTTTCTAAGTACCCAAAGTCGCTTTACATGTAGAACCCATCATTCATTGGTGGTGGTAAGCTACTTTCATAACCACAGCTGCCCTGGGGTAGACTGAATGTATGATCCTATAACTACTTGGTATCGGATTGATACCCACATTTGTGGTATCATCCAAAACTAATGTAAAGTATCAAACAACAGAAGAATAAGTGATTATTACATTTTAACAGAAGTTTAGATAAAACATGTTAAGAGAAAGTAAGCAGATATTAACAGTAAATGAACAAGTAGATTAATAATTCATTCTCTACCACTTGTCCTTAATAATATTGACAAAATAATAGGTAGATAAATGACACAATATGTTACTGCATATGTCAGCAGCTAAATTAGGAGCCTTTGTTTGTTTACTTACTACTAAAAAACAAGTTGTCTTGTATATTCACTATTTTATTTAAGGGTTTAACTACAATAAGAAACATATGTTTAAGATTTGTTGTTAAAATAAAGCCAATAATGAAATTTTTTTGTGGTCCCCTTTATTTAAAACTCATTTGTATACTCTAGCCTTTAAATAGCCCCCCTGTTAGACCAGTTGATCTGCCGTTTCTTTTCTTTTCTCCTCTGCTCCCCTTTTCCTCGTGGAGGGGGGGGGCACAGGTCCGGTGGCCATGGATGAAGTGCTGGCTGTCCAGAGTCTGGACCCGGGGTGGACCGCTCGCCTGTGCATCGGCTGGGAACATCTCTGCGCTGCTGACCCATCTCCGTTCGGGATGGTGGCCTGCTGGCCCCACTATGGACTGGACTCTTACTATTATGTTGGATCCACTATGGACTGGACTCTCACAATATTATGTCAGACCCACTCGACATCCATTGCTTTCGGTCTTCCCTAGAGGGGGGGGGGGTTACCCACATATGCCGTCCTCTCCAAGGTTTCTCATAGTCATTCACATCGACGTCCCACTGGGGTGAGTTTTTCCTTGCCCTTATGTGGGCTTTGTACCGAGGATGTCGTTGTGGCTTGTGCAGCCCTTTGAGACACTTGTGATTTAGGGCTATATAAATAAACATTGATTGATTGATTGATTGATTTAGAAAAGTACCGAAAAGTATATTTTAGTACCGGTAAGAAAATATTGGTATCGTTACAACACTAACAAGAACTAAAGCAATACATGCAGGAAAACACCAACACAGTAAAAATAAGGCACAACGACATGGTGGAGTTTCATTTGTTAATGTTTTCTGCTGGTGGAATGAAATAAATGTGCTTTTCCTCAAAAAAGGTTGAAAAACACTGCTCGACGACTTCAGAATCAGAATCAGAATCAGCTTTATTGTCATTACGCAAGGTAACGAGATTGAGGCCATTCCATACAGTGCGATGTGTGCATGCTAGAAAAACAATGTGCAAATATATAAAAATTTAAAAAATGTAGAAGTGCAATGAATATGGTGTGAAATGAATATATACATGAAAAAACAAAACAAAAACAGGGTGGTTGGTGGAATGGGTTATTGCACCGAAGAGAAGGCAGTTATGAGGGACAATGGGGCATTCCGTTCAGGATGGTTATGGCCCTGGGGAAGAAGCTGTTCTTTAGCCTGTTTGTTTTGGTTTTAATGCACCTGTAGCGCTTCCCAGAGGGCAGCAGGTGGAACAGGTCAGAGCCAGGGTGGGTGCTGTCTTTGATGATGGCACTGGCTCTGTTGAGGCAGGGGGAGGTGTAGATGTCCGTCAGAGAGGGGAGAGGGCGGCCGATGATCTTCTGAGCCGTTTTGACCACTCTTTGCAGCCTCTCCCTGTCTGCTGCAGTGCAGCTGCCGTACCATACCGTAATACAGTAGGTCAGCAGGCTCTCGATGGACGAGCGGTAGAAGGTCAGCAGCAGGTCAGGCTTCAGGTTGCACTTCCCGAGGACTCTAAGGAAGTGTAGCCGCTGCTGAGCCTTCTTGATGATTGATGTGGTGTTGACTTCGGGCCAGTGTTCCGGGGCTGCGTTACACGACGGGTTTTTACTCAAAATCCAGCCGACAATCTCATTTTAGCGGCGAATCCTGCAGCGGCGAGAGCTTTGTTGCAATCTCGTGCTCATCCACAACTTGTACCCGGAGCCTGCGACGAGACAAAACTCACAATCGATGCGCGTTGTGTCAGTGAAGAAGGTCATTCTACAAAGTCAACATGCTTTGTGCCCGCTGCTAAAAGCCTGCTGGACACTCTTTTGTGTACCAGCCCCCTTTGGAGGTGTCTGACTGACCAAGACTCTCTGCCCTCTGGCTTTCAGAGTGAGGGCTGCACACCACACACGCTCACCAGCATAAAACATTCAACGCGGATGAATAAAAGATACATTTCTTCGTCTGTGCGTGAGCTCGTGTTTATCGGCGAGCTGGAAACTGACAAATAGCCAAGTGTGATGTACCGAGTGGAGAAATACAAGCTCTCCTTTTTGGGGGGAGAGGATTCAATCAGTTTGGTTATCAGCTTCTTTTTAATTAAGAGAGCGTCTCCGCTTAATCTTGATTTGCATCCGGTGGCTCGGTTGGAGCCGAGCTATATGGCAAGCTGACAAACACGGAATGTCCATTAAATAACTAAAAATAGCTATTCTCAGCAAATGTTGTCATGTTTTCTACTTATCCATCAGTTCAATATTGCTTGACTTAATTCATATACAGTATTTTCCAGACTATAGAGCACACCCGCTAAATTTTTGAAAAAAAAAAATGTTTCCATATATTAGCCACACCCGACTATAAGCCGCAGATGTTGTGGAATGAGTTATTTACACAGAAATATTCTGTAAATGTTTATTTACATACCTTAGTTGTTTCCAAACAGTGTCTGGAAGATGGCAGTAAAACGACTGATCGAACAAAACAGAAGTCATCGTCATGGACCCACTAGCTGCAGACGCTAGCTCTCCAATCAGCTAAACAGACTAAATAACTGTCACACCGCGGTGAGGGATGTCTTGTCTTGGTTTTTTCTGTCTTGTGATGTGCATGTTTTAGTTTGAAAAGTAACTCTCCTCTCGTTTCAGGTCACTTGCCCTTCCTTTTGTGTCATCAGTCTGACGTCATCCCGATTCCCTGATTGTTTCCACCTGTTCCCTATTACCCTCATGTGTCTTATAAGCCCACTCCTTCCTTTGTTCTGTGCCAGATTGTTTCGTTTATTCGTGCTCTCTAGTGTCCATGTCCCTGTCCATGCCTTGTCTTGCCTCATCTTGTGACTAAGTTCCTTGATCTTGAATCCCTTCGTTACTATTTTGAGTTTTTCCTTTCTTCCTCCTCAGCAGAGTGATTTTTTGTTATTTAGTATAATCAGCCGAAGTGGTGAGTTTCAGTTATTTTTCATTCTTTCCTCAAATTTTTGAGTGACTATTTTTGTTAATACTTTATTAGATTAGTTAGTGTAGAAATTGTCATAGATATTTGTTTCTTCCTCCTGTTGGAGCGTTTTCTGTTTATACCTTTTATAGCATATACGGCGCCAATTATAGTTTGTCTTTGCTTTTGTGTTTTCCTCCGTTCGGAGTGATTTTTGGTTGTTCCTATTTTTTTTGGAACCTTTTTGCCGATTAGTTTTTGATTAAAATAGATATTGTAGTCCTTGACTTCGGAGGTGAAAGGAAACTGTCAAAATAAAAGCCTATCTAAATTCCCTACTCTGCATCTGAGTCCTATCCTTTTACCAAGCCTGACAATAACTCCAGTAAATGTTTATTTACATACCTTAATAGTTTCCAAACGATGTCTGTAAGACGGCAGTAAAACGACCAATCAAACAAAACAGAAGTCATCGTCATGGACCGACTAGCTGTGGACGCTAGCTCTCCAATCAGCTAAACAGACTCAATAACTCCACGGTGACGTTTTGGTGTATTTACTGAGGAATTTATGAAACTGAAACAATACAAAACAAATGCCATTGTAAGTTAATAAAACTAACACAGACACTCGTAAACGCGTTAGCATACCAGCTAATGCTACTGACGTTCATAACATTACGGTAGCACATATAAATATGCATGAAAACACTCCTACAGACATCGCGCATGGGACGGTTTAGTAACTAAGAATAGTTTTAGTTATAATGTAAAACTTATAAACGTTGCTTGGAGTGATGAATGAAGAATCCATATGAGTAGAAACGCTATGGACAATTAAAAGACTGAATGGGGTTCATCCGGGGACCCCACTAAACGATCCAATCTCTACCTTTATTTGTTTGAGACTTTTAGCCTTTTAGATGGGGAACACGGAGCGTTAGAGATCTGTTTATTCATGGGGATTCCCATTAGCTGTTCTCTTGCTGGCATACATGTAGCATTGATACTAGCATACAAAAAAACAAAAAAACATTGAAAACAGATGATTGTCGAGTACGGGTAAAAAATAATGAGCCACATTATGTCAAAGACAGCCTCCGAAGTGATTTTAAGAGCAACAGAGTGGATTGATGTGTCTCAAATTGGACACATTAGTCAGTAAACTTTAAGAAGTATACAATGTACTCTGTGGATTTAGTTTCCGAGTCATTGCTAGGCCGCGAGGGCCCCTGAGAAAGCTGCCAAAAAATATATGTTCCTCAGCTGTGGTCTGTATGGGCAGCAGCTGGTACTCAGTTCTAATACACTTTTTCACCACATGTGGCAGTAATGACAATATCAAACAAACAGAAAAAGTTCGGAGCTCAAGTCATAGAGAAGTTTATTTACCGCAAAAATGATGACTAAAGTGGTGAAGCTGGACTCAAATTTTTACTTTATTTTTAGCGACAGTTTAGTTAAGACACCAATTCATTGTTAATGTAGTTACATTTATTTTAGCAAATCATAAGTGTGTAAAAAAATGTTTGTACTTATTTTTCTAATCAGACCTAAACCTAAGATATTTGTGTTAAATAGACAGATATAATTATTGAATATGATTGAAATTAACAGTAAGATATCTAGTTCAGTGGCAATCTTTGATTGGGCTCCGGGGTCAAAACAATAACGAACCCCTTGGTCTTAGGAATCAAAATTTGAAACTGGCCCTCAGACCTACATTTGGATGAGGTCCGTACTGTACTTTGGGGCCAGTCCATTCAAAGCTTTAAAAACAAACACACATTTTAAAATCAATTCCTTAAAATAAACAGGGAACGAGAATTAGGGCGATGTGCTCCTTTTTGTAGGGTTCCCGTTAAAAGTTGTACTGCAGAGTTCAGGACGAACTCTAATCATGAAAGTGCATTGTGACTTATTTCGGCGTAAAGTGCTCTACAGTAGTCCAGACGGGGTGTGATAAAAGCGTGCATGGCCTGTTCAAATTGTTTGAAAGATGAAAACGGTTTGAGTTTCGATAAAAGCCAAAGATGATGCACTTAGGATGCGACTTTAAGGTTTTACTACTTAGGTATACAATATTACACGGTCTAGCTCCATCCTATCTTGCTGATTGTATTGTACCATATGTCCCGGCAAGAAATCTGCGTTCTAAGAACTCCGGCTTATTAGCGATTCCCAGAGCCCAAAAAAAGTCTGCGGGCTATAGAGCGTTTTCTATTCGGGCTCCAGTACTCTGGAATGCCCTCCCGGTAACAATTAGAGATGCTACTTCAGTAGAAGCATTTAAGTCACATCTTAAAACTAATTTGTATACTCAAGCCTTTAAATAGACCCCCCTTTTAGACCAGTTGATCTGCCGTCTCTTTTCTGCTCTGCCCCCCCCTCTCCTGCGTGGAGAGGCTATCAGGTGACCACAGATGTTGCGCTAGCTGTTCAAAGTCAGGACCCGGGGTGGACCACTCATCTGTGCATCAGTTGGGGACGTCTCTGCGTTGCTGACTTGTCTCCACTCAAGATGATCCCCTGCTGGCCCCACTATGGACTGGAGTCTCACACTATTAACTAGATCCACTATGGACTGGACTTTGACACTGTTAACTAGATTCACTAAGGACTGGACACTCACACTATTAACTAGATCCACTATGGACTGGACTTTGACACTATCAACTAGATCCACTATGGATTGGACTTTGACACTATTAACTAGATCCACTAAGGACTGGACTCTCACACAATTAACTAGATCCACTTTGGACTGGACTTTGACACTATTAACTAGATCCACTATGGACTGGACCCTCACACTATTAACTAGATCCACTTTGGACTGGACTTTGACACTATTAACTAGATCCACTATGGACTGGACTCTCACACTATTAACTAGATCCACTATGGACTGGACTTTGACACTATTAAATAGATCCACTATGGACTGGACTCTCACACTATTAACTAGATCCACTATGGACTGGACTTTGACACTATTAACTAGATCCACTATGGACTGGACCCTCACACTATTAACTAGATCCACTATGGACTGGACTTTGACACTATTAACTAGATCCACTATGGACTGGACTCTCACACTATTAACTAGATCCACTTTGGACTGGACTTTGACACTATTAACTAGATCCACTATGAACTGGACTCTCACACTATTAACTAGATCCACTCGACGTCCATTGCACCGGTCGCCCAGGGAGGGTTCCCCCACATCTGCGGTCCCCTACAAGGTTTGTCATTGTCTCCCATTGGGTTGAGTTTTTTCTTGCCCTGATGTGGGGTCTGAGTCGAGGATGTCGTTGTTGCTTGTGCAGCCCTTTGAGACACTTGTGATTAAGGGCTTTATAAATAAACTTTGATTGATTGATTGAAACTTGAATAAACAACAGCGTTGATTTGTTTGTCTTTACTTAAAGGGGAACATTATCACCAGACCTATGTAAGCGTCAATATATACCTTGATGTTGCAGAAAAAAAGACCATATATTTTTTTAACCGATTTCCGAACTCTAAATGGGTGAATTTTGGCGAATTAAACGCCTTTCTATTATTCGCTCTCGGGAAGCAATCCGCCATTTTCTCACTTTCGTCGGTGTGTTGTCGGAGGTTGTAACAACACGAACAGGGACGGATTCAAGTTGCACCAGTGGTCCAAAGATGCGAAAGTGGCAAGAAATTGGACGAAATTTGTTCAAAATACGAGGGTGTGGGGAAAGCCGACAAAATGGTCAGTCGTTTGTTCCGCACACTTTACCGACGAAAGCTATGCTATGACAGAGATGACAAGAATGTGTGGATATCCTGCGACACTCAAAGCAGATGCATTTCCAACGATAAAGTCAAAGAAATCTGCCGCCAGACCCCCATTGAATCTGCCGGAGTGTGTGAGCAATTCAGGGACAAAGGGCCTCGGTAGCACGGCAAGCAATGGCGGTAGTTTGTTCCCGCAGACGAGCGAGCTAAACCCCCTGGAGGTCTTGGCTCACACCGTCCCTTATGCCACCGAAGATGATCAAGAGAAGAATATCGACCCTAGCTTCCCTGGCCTGCTGACATCAACTCCAAAACTGGACAGATCAGCTTTCAGGAAAAGAGAGCGGATGAGGGTATGTCTACAGAATATATTAATTGATGAAAACTTTATACATTACTCGCGGTTTTACATAAATGATTATACGTAAACTGTGTTTACCAATAATTTAGCTTAAAAACATTTATTTTTTTCAATCATTCGAGTACATTCGGGTAGTCTTGTGTAATGCAGTATTTTGTGTCTATTTAGGTATGGTTAACCTGAGTGCTGAAATTGTGGAAAAATATATGCTCTTAGCGCGCCTGAATTGGGCTGTCTGCACTCTCAAAGTGCATGTTGTTGCCAAATGTATTTCATATGCTGTAAACCTAGTTCATAGTTGTTAGTAATTATCTTATCAGACAGTGTTAAGCCGCTGAAATCTGAGTCTGAATCCGAGTTAATGTCGCTATACCTTGCTGTTTGTTTGTATTGGCATCACTGTGTGACGTCACAGGAAAATGGACGGGTGTTTATAACAATGGTTAAAATCAGGCACTTTGAAGCTTTTTTTAGGGATATTGCGTGATGGGTAAAATTTTGAAAAAAACTTCGAAAAATAAAATAAGCTACTGGGAACTGATTTTTAATGGTTTTAACCCTTCTGAAATTGTGATAATGTTCCCCTTTAAAACCGATGCCAAGGCTGGTAGCTGTGGGACGTACAGAGTTCCTGAGAAAGTCCAAGCCTAGCAGAGGGTCAGCACAACTTCAGTTTTCCCCCTCGTCAAGCTTTAAAAGATTCTCAGCCCTCCAAACCTTGACGTCTTTTAAACACTTGAGAATGGGCGTCATTTTTAGAGATTGGCAAGTAAATGTGGCAGTCATCCCATTGGGTTGAGTTTTTTTCTTGCCCTGATGTGGGATGTCGTTGTGGCTTGTGCAGCACTTTGAGACACTTGTGATTAAGGGCTGTATAAATAAACTTTGATTGATTGATTGATGGATAAACATGATAATAGATGCCATTTTTTTTTTTATATTGCACCAAGTGGAATGATATAAAGTGCAAACAGGAGGGCCCAATAATTGAACTCTGGGGGCGCCACAGTCGAGGGAGTGGTGGATGAATTGGGGAAATGACTATAAAGTTGATGTTTACATGTATATACAGGTAAAAGCCAGTAAATTAGAATATTTTGAAAAACTTGATTTATTTCAGTTATTGCATTCAAAAGGTGTAACTTGTACATTATATTTATTCATTGCACACAGACTGATGCATTCAAATGTTTATTTCATTTAATTTTGATGATTTGAAGTGGCAACAAATGAAAATCCAAAATTCCGTGTGTCACAAAATTAGAATATTACTTAAGGCTAATACAAAAAAGGGATTTTTAGAAATGTTGGCCAACTGAAAAGTATGAAAATGAAAAATATGAGCATGTACAATACTCAATACTTGGTTGGAGCTCCTTTTGCCTCAATTATTGCGTTAATGCGGCGTGGCATGGAGTCGATGAGTTTCTGGCACTGCTCAGGTGTTATGAGAGCCCAGGTTGCTCTGATAGTGGCCTTCAACTCGTCTGCGTTTTTGGGTCTGGCATTCTGCATCTTCCTTTTCACAATACCCCACAGATTTTCTATGGGGCTAAGGTCAGGGGAGTTGGCGGGCCAATTTAGAACAGAAATGCCATGGTCTGTAAACCAGGCACGGGTAGATTTTGCGCTGTGTGCAGGCGCCAAGTCCTGTTGGAACTTGAAATCTCCATCTCCATAGAGCAGGTCAGCAGCAGGAAGCATGAAGTGCTCTAAAACTTGCTGGTAGACGGCTGCGTTGACCCTGGATCTCAGGAAACAGAGTGGACCGACACCAGCTGGACTGCTGCTGAGTGGTCCAAAGTCATGTTTTCTGACGAAAGCAAATTTTGCATTTCCTTTGGAAATCGAGGTCCCAGAGTCTGGAGGAAGACAGGAGAGGCACAGGATCCACGTTGCCTGAAGTCTAGTGTAAAGTTTCCACCATCAGTGATGGTTTGGGGTGCCATGTCATCTGCTGGTGTCGGTCCACTCTGTTTCCTGAGATCCAGGGTCAACGCAGCCGTCTACCAGCAAGTTTTAGAGCACTTCATGCTTCCTGCTGCTGACCTGCTCTATGGAGATGGAGATTTCAAGTTCCAACAGGACTTGGCGCCTGCACACAGCGCAAAATCTACCCGTGCCTGGTTTACGGACCATGGTATTTCTGTTCTAAATTGGCCCGCCAACTCCCCTGACCTTAGCCCCATAGAAAATCTGTGGGGTATTGTGAAAAGGAAGATGCAGAATGCCAGACCCAAAAACGCAGAAGAGTTGAAGGCCACTATCAGAGCAACCTGGGCTCTCATAACACCTGAGCAGTGCCAGAAACTCATCGACTCCATGCCACGCCGCATTAACGCAGTAATTGAGGCAAAAGGAGCTCCAACCAAGTATTGAGTATTGTACATGCTCATATTTTTCATTTTCATACTTTTCAGTTGGCCAACATTTCTAAAAATCCCTTTTTTGTATTAGCCTTAAGTGATATTCTAATTTTGTGACACACGGAATTTTGGATTTTCATTTGTTGCCACTTCAAATCATCAAAATTAAATGAAATAAACATTTGAATGCATCAGTCTGTGTGCAATGAATAAATATAATGTACAAGTTACACCTTTTGAATGCAATTACTGAAATAAATCAAGTTTTTCAAAATATTCTAATTTACTGGCTTTTACCTGTATATATATATATATATATATATAAAAGAAAGATCCCACTTGAATTAAAGAAAGACAACGCGATGTAATCTAGACGGCTGACAAGCGGAGCAATCAAGCATCCGAATAACTCCGGGTGATGGACGGCTAATTTTCTTTCCACATCTTAATGAGGAATCCCCCGCAGTGTGTTTTTATTTCCAACAGCCGCTCAGCCTTCACATGGCTGCCCTGACTAACAGTCGCGTTTATTCAGATCAGCCTTGACGTGTCCGCTCGGCCTCCGGCATCAAAAAGCAGGGCTGGGGACATCTTCCCAAAAACCCCGAAAATTGGCTCAAAGAAAGACGATGTCGTGTGCAGCCCCTCAGAAAGTAGCTGCCGGCTTTTTTTTTTTTTTTTTTATCAACTGACGTCAACGCTTAAAAGCAATTACACACAGCCTCCGGAGAGGGGATTGGGAGGGCATTTGGCGTGACCCTGGCACACGTCTCAACAAGGTGTTTGTTTAGATTAACTCCTACTTCTGCTTTCACTTCATATGCTTGGCTGACACTTAAAGAGTGTCTTTTGAAAGCACCCGTGCAAAAAAGATCGCTGTTTTTTTTTCCGATTTCTCTATCTCGTCAAAGGCCACAGGAAACACATTCGACGTGGATAGTTGTCGAGTGATGGGGTTGAGTAAATAATGACTTTGACAAGATCCAAGAAAAAAAATAAAATAGAATGAAAAACACGCGGAGGCAAGGCGTTTTCACGACTGATGCGTCAACGTTTGCTAGTTCTGTAATTAAAAAAAACTTGGCAATTAAAGATATCCGATATTATCGGTCGATAAATGCGTTAAAATGTAATATTGGAAATTATTGGTATCGTTTTTTTTTATTATCGGTATCGTTTTATTTGTATTTATTTTTATTTTTTTATTAAATCAACATAAAAAACACAAGATACACTTACAATTAGTGCACCAACCCAAAAAACCTTCCTCCCCCATTTACACTCATTCACACAAAAGGGTTGTTTCTTTCTGTTATTAATATTCTGGTTCCTACATTATATATCAATATATATCAATACAGTCTGCAAGGGATACAGTCCGTAAGCACACATGATTGTGCGTGCTGCTGGTCCACTAATAGTACTAACCTTAACAGTTAATTTTACTAATTTTCATTAAATACTAGTTTATATGTAACTGTTTTTATATTGTTTTACTTTCTTTTTTATTCAAGAAAATGTTTTTTAATTTATTTATCTTATTTTATTCATTTTTTTTTTTCAAGTACCTTATCTTCACCATACCTGGTTGTCCAAATTAGGCATAATAATGTGTTATTTCCACGACTGCATGTATCGGTTGATATCGGTATCGGTTGATATCGGTATCGGTAATTAAAGAGTTGGACAATATCGGAAATCGGCAAAAAGCCATTATCGTACATCCCTATAGGCAATGTAGAAAAAGTTGCATCGACACAAAAACAAGTTTTAATATTTTAAAATGTAAAATACAGCCATTGATAAAAAAAAAAAAAACTATCTTAATTCTTAACCTCTTAAGGCCTAAGCTGTTTGTTTACATGCTTTTTTTTAATTTCGCTCTGCTATTTGGGCTTATTGGACCCTAATTAGAATAAAATCTCAAAACCATATTTTAATATGATGTACTTAGTCCATAAGTACACAAATGTGTACTTCATATGTAGTGATATGCCCATTTTTATTTCTACACTTTTTTTTCCCAAATTCTATTGTATGTTGTACTCTTCTGACACCACCAGATGGCAGTATAAGTGTCCACATAAGCGGCCATAAGACCCCAATTCAGTAGTGTACACAATTTTGGAAAATAAGAGCTAAAAGGTGCTGTCCACGCATGTGGCCACTAAGGCCTTTAGAGGTTTTAAAGGAGCCATATGTAATAATTGAATGCCGAGTCATCATTAAATGTCCCTGATTCGTCAAAAGGCATTCATAAATCATGTTGTTTTTTTTCCAAATACCTCTATAACAGATAACAGTAGTTCAGCCGGGATATGCTCACTTCTAAATTAGATTAACAGCCCCAAAATACTGTTATTGTTTTCATTTCGATGCTCCACCCTCCACCATTTGACCCATTGGAAAGTCCGTGAGTGTGTCAGCAGGTTGCCAAATATGCGCGCCGCCCTCTTCATCTGGCTACTACCACTGGTAAAGTTACTAAACATGTCAGACTTTAGTAAATCTAAAAGGCGTCATTACGATTCTGAACTCCCTCATGACAAAGCCAGGAACAAAACAAGGATTTGTATCGAGGAAGCCTTTGAACGATGGAGACAATTGAAGGCGGAGAAGATTTGTTCATCCGACGCCAAACTTGCTGATTTCCTCCTTGATAGGTAAGTCAGGCATTTATGTTTGGATATGGGTAGTGTCAGTGACTTTTTCATTCTCAATATGCTGATACGCTGAGGAAATGGGTTCCACATTAGCACAGCTGTCATGGCAATGTGAAACGTATGGATACAGCCAAATCACATGATAAAATAATTTCTAATTTGTGTTTGTATATTGTAGACTACATGTACCAAGTTATATGGCAATCTGAAACAGTAGCCTATAGGTATATATGCAGCCTATATGTAAAATGTCTTTTTAGTATTGGGCGTACATTAGGCTGCTAAGCATGCTCTACTTGTTTTCACCAGTGAAACCATTGCTAGCGTTGGTTGTAGTTTGTTTTAGTCTTTGTTGTCTGATAGTACTGACAATAACCATATGATTGCCATTTGTTGTGATATTGTTCGCGGGCATGACGTACTTCTTCCTGAAAATAGCCTATTTTTTGTGTAAAATGTGTTGGTTAGAGATTTGTTGTTGACAAAACGCTTGTCTTTTCAGCTTATTATGGTCCCAGCACCTCAACTCCTAGTTAATAAAAATGCTGCGTGAAAGGCAATATGAAAATATTTGGGCTTCAGAACTATCAGTAAAGGTGACGCTTTAAACACGTGCATCACCACCTTTGCTTCATCATCATTCATTTGTCTTTTTATTCCTTTCATGAAAATGCATATATACAGTACAAGCCCTATACAGTTGACACTTTCATTGTTTTTTGTTTCTTATACATTTCCATGATCAGAAAGGAGCAGATGGAAGAATACTATTCTTATATTTATCTGCCCCCTTTTTAACACAAATTATTTTAGATGACTTTATCACTGTTCCCTCCACCAACACCCGAACTCCAAAATACTTCAAATTTCCGTTAAAGCATTTTCATAATGACACGTCCAATCAAAATCAAAAAATCAGTTTGATATAATTCCAGTTGTCTCTTTTTGTAACTCTTTTTAAATTCAAAGATATTCTTGCAACTTTTTAAGCCTTTGTCTAAAGAATTAGCTTCAAATTTAGGTAAACATTTGAATAAACATTCAAGTAATACGTGGCTGGTAATATAGTTAACAGCTTCCTCCGTGCATATATTTAGTAGATACGAGACATACAGCTGGTTGGCTTGTTGAAAATTATTACAGCAGCATACCTGCCAACTTTTGAAATCAGAAAAACCTAGTAGCCAGGGTCCAGGGGCCGCAGGCCCCGGTAGGTCCAGGACAAAGTCCTGGTGGGGGGTTCAGGCTTCGCCCCCCGACGCAAAATGATTATTAGCATTCAGACAGGTTAAAATGTTTCTAAAACCATCACTTTTCTATCAGTCACAGTGACTTTTCAAAACAAAAATATTACAGCAAAAATCATATGGGTTGATTGACATGTTTATTCTGTAAGCTAACTTCAATAGTTTGAAATTATTTTGACAGTTAATGCCAGTTATCCTGTCAACCTTTCACAAGACTTCAATTTGTTAATTGAAAGTATAAACAGTATAAACACTTTTTACAGTAAACAAATGGTAAAACAGTACTAAACAATTCCATTAAAAAAAAAAATGGTGTCATTATTAACTTTCTGTCCAAGCTTGTATAATCTACTGCCTTGTTCAATTGTAAAAAATATTCTGTGCCTAAAATTCACATTTCTATCACAATTATCATACTGTAAACATGGTAAGCTAACTTCATTAAAATTAATAGTCCTGTCAATAGCATGGAATTACAATTCAAATGTAGTTTTTTTGTAAGCCTTTCAAAATAATTCAAAATATGAAAAATTAATGAAAATTAATTTAAGCCATCAGACACTTGAAAAGTGGCACATCACATCTCTAATGTAATCATTTTAACTTTTCAACAGAAATAGCACTGCAAAAATATTAAGGACATACTTCTGTATTTTGGTAGTTATGCTGTCAACATTTAACAAGATTTCTTCAACTTGGACTTGAAAGCATAAATAGTACAAACACTTTTAACAGTATAACAGTACTAAACAATTCCAATAGATAACATTGGTGTCATTACCTTTTTGTGGCTAAAATCCGAAAAACGTTGAAAGTTTTCCACTTGTGTCGCTAGCAACGGCATTAGACTTGTGTTTTTTTGTTCCAACGTGGTCTTTTACATCGCTAATTCCTCCGTGTCCGATCGAAAAATCTTGTCTGCACAAGGTGCAATTCGCGTAGTTTTCACCCTTTTTGGAACGGATAATTATTCCTGGATAGGCTTTTGAATATTCTTCACGGAATGACTGCAGTTTTCTTTTCGGTTTAAGACTCGTATGCGATTTTTCTCCGGCTGATTCCATGATCGTTCGCTCATTTGGAAACAATGACAACAGGTGACTCGTGCTTGGCAGCGGTGCTATAAATAGCCTCGCGGAATGGCTCGATAGGAAGTTACGGGAAGCAGGTCGAATGTCATTGTTACGTGATTTCGTGAATAAAACTTAAACATTTTTTTTTTTTTTTAATTAATGAAAAACCGTATTTTTTATGACTGCAACCGTAACCCGGAATAGGTTGATGAAAACCGTACTAATTACGGGAAAACCGGAGTAGTTGGCAGGTATGCAGCAGTCCGAACCGCCCACGTAATGTAAAATAATGCAAGTTAATTGACTGAATTTCGTAACAAATTCCCTCTTTTTATTTGTGTTTTATCTTACCAATGTGTGTTTTACATGATTCTTGTCTTGTCTGTGTACATTTAGCCTTGTTTTCAGTGTTTACTAATTATTGTTTTCGTCTTAAAGCAAAGCTCAATATTGGCGACCATACATCATTAAGCATTTATTCCAATGTTAATAAAGATTTATATTCTATTCCAACCTAATTCTAGATTATGGCAGGCTTTATGTAATATGTAAAATAATTGTAAACTGTGTTTTGAGTGTAATAGAAAAAGCCCT
Source organism: Nerophis lumbriciformis (assembly GCF_033978685.3). Taxonomy (NCBI): domain Eukaryota; kingdom Metazoa; phylum Chordata; class Actinopteri; order Syngnathiformes; family Syngnathidae; genus Nerophis; species Nerophis lumbriciformis. The sequence goes on along the minus strand of NC_084563.2, from coordinate 10,897,743 downwards.
ATTGTGCAATTTACTTTTAATTCCAATCTTTGAGTGCATAAAGAATCATACGTTTTATCATAAATGTTCTGTTAAAATGAAGCCATTAATGACATTTTTCATGATCGCCTTTATTTTGAAAAGTGGTTTTGGCACCAACATATTGGTGTCTATACAATTCGAGGTGGGACGTATTTGCAGACTGTCATGACTTGGTCCTGGGGTTTAGTTTTTCTCGAAGGCAACGGAAAGTTGGCTCGGGCGAGACGGGAATGAAGGTACATTTTTATTTAAACACTATAAATACAAAACAAGGAAGTAAACAAAAGGCGCGCACAATGGCGGAGAACAAACTATGAAACCAAACACTTGCACAAAGGCAAAAACTATGAACAACAAAAAACACTAACTGTGGCAATAATAAACAAAACTTACTTGGCATGGACAAAAAGGAGCAGCGTGAACGATGGACATTAAAAAAGAGTCAGAAATGTGCAGAGCATAAATGTGGGGATGTCACCAGAAAGACAAACTGAAAAACAATGAACTTAAATACTACAGACATGATTAACGAAAACAGGTGCGTGACTCAAAACGTGAAACAGGTGCGTGATGTGACAGGTGAAAACTAATGGGTTGCTATGGTGACAAACAAGAGTGCACAATGAGTCCAAACGTGGAACAGGTGAAACTAATGGGTAATCATGGAAACAAGACAAGGGAGTGAAAAGCCAGAAACTAAAAAGTCCAATAACTAAACAAAACATGACTAAGACAAAACATGATTACACAGACATGACACAGACAGAACTATGCAGTCGCTTATGTGCCTAAACGTAAACTATGCAAGTGGTATCCCAATTCCTAGGGAAAATTACAAATCTCTACCCCTTTTTACTTCATTTATAGCAGACCTGGGCAGATTAAGGCCCGGGGGGGCCCCGTTAAGCTTTTCAGTCTGGCCCGCCGGACATTCCCAAATCATTTCTTTTGGATCTTTAAGATGGAAACTTTAGCTGCCATTACGATGGGCAGTGATGTTTTCAAATGAGCGTAAATGAACTATACAAAGTATTTCAATGATTGGAATCTTCGCTTTTGCATGATATACTAGTTACTATGGTAATCTAATTAGTTACTGTGGTAATCTAATTAGTTACAATGGTAATCTAAGTCTCAGTAGCTCAGACGAGGCACCAAGCAGTGTGAGCGTGGTTTGTTTCCACAGAGTCTTTCCAGAGCAGTCAGCATGAAATGCGGGTGTCAGGGACAGACACGGAAGGAGATTTTTACAACAAAGTTCTGGAAGAAAAGTGATATTAAATCAGATTGTAGGTAGGGTTTTTTTACCCTTTGCATTTTTGTTGCGTTTCGCTTCTTTGTAAAATATGTCGATCGAGAGGGTGTGTGACATTTATATGTTGTCAATATTCCGTGTTTTATCCTTCGTAGTTAATATTTTAAAGTTAAAGTACCACTGATAGTCACACACACACTAGGTGTGGTGAAATCATCCTCTGCATTTGACCCATCCCCTCGTTCCACCACCTGGGCGGTGAGGGGAGCAGTGACCAGCAGTGGTGGCCACGCCCGGGAATCATTTTGGTGATTTAACCCCCAATTCCAACCCTTGATACTGAGTGCCAAGCAGGGAGGTAATGGGTCCCATTTTTATAGTCTTTGGTATGACTTGGCCGGGGTTTAAACTCAGGATCTACCAATCTCAAAAATCCCAAATTCTTTATTTTCATGTACATTCTGGCTGCCTCATTCAGTAAAAAAAAATTACAATTCCATTCCGTTTTTTAAGGTGGTCTGTCATAACGTTTTTAGCATTAAATCAGACATTATTGTGAGGTTTCGTATTAGTGTTCCTAAAAATAGATATACCGGCCCCCAGACACAATTGTTTCTCTACATTTCTATCGACAATTCTGTTAACATGTAATAATCATGTATTCTTCTATTGTTTGGAAGCTTTACATAAGTTTTGGCTGATACCACAAATTTGGGTATCAATCCGATACCAAGTAGTTACAGGATCATACATTGGTCATATTCAAAATCCTCATGTGTCCAGGGACATTTTTCTTGAGTTTATAAACAAAATATAATTTTTTTTTAAACAAAAGAAGATGTGATGCCAAAAAATATCGACATAACCATAGTAGTATCGACTGATGCGCTCTTGTACTTGGTATCATTACAGTGGATATTCGGACCGGCACTTTTCAGAGGCGGTATAGTACCGAATTTGATTCATTAGTATCGCGGTACTTTACTAACACCGGTATACCGTACAACCCTAGTAGGCGCAAATTGCTCTTCCGCCAGTGTACCCTAGGGCAGCTGTGGCTAAAAATGTAGCTTACCATCATCAAAGTGTTTATGTCAGTTGTCTGTGAAGCGCTGACCACAGAACTTTCCTCCAGAAGGTCTTATCTTTGTCCATGTGTTGTCAGATAAAACAAAAATTGAGCTGTTTGGCCACAATACCCAGCAATATGTTTGGAGGAGAAAAGGTGAGGCCTTTAATCCCAGGAACACCATTCCCACAGTCAAGCATGGTGGTGGTAGTATTATGCTCTAGGCCTATTTTGCTGCCAATGGAACTGGTGCTTTACAGAGAGTAAATGGGACAATGAAAAAGGGGGATTACCTCCAAATTCTTCAGGAAAACCGAAAATCATCAGCCCGGAGGTTGGGTCTTGGGCGTAGTTGGGTGTTCCAACAGGACAATGACCCCAAACACATGTCAAAAGTGGTAAAGGAATGGCTAAATCAGGCTAGAATTAAGGTTTTAGAATGGCCTTCCCAAAGTCCTGACTTAAACGTGTGGACAATGCTGAAGAAACAAGTCCATGTCAGAAAACCAAGAAATTTAGCTGAACTGCACCAATTTTGTCAAGAGGAGTGGTCCAAAATTCAAGCATAAGCTTGTGGATGGCTACCAAAAGCGCCTTATTGCAGTGAAACTTGCCAAGGGACATGTAAGCAAATATTAACATTGCTGTATGTATACTTTTGACCCAGCACATTTGCTCACATTTTTAGTAGACCCAAGAAACAAACTTCATGAATGTTTTTTGTGACCAACAAATATGTGCTCCAATCACTCTATCACAATAAAATAAGAGTTGTAGAAATTATTGGAAACTCAAGACAGCCATGACATTATGTTCTTTACAAGTGTATGCAAACTTTTGATCATGACTGTATATCAAGTCCATTAATAATATTAACAGACCTACAGACATACCAAACCAACAACATAAATCACACATTTATATGTTTGATTGGATTTAAATAGCACTTGTACATTTACTAAAAGCTGTGAAAAACCATAATCCATACACTCTGCAATGATACACTGGTGGTGGTAAGCTACACTTATCGCCGTCTCTCCGACCACCGCCACATCACATTCATCCTGTGGTTTCTGGACGACTGGCTTTACCTCCTGAGCCACCGCTGCCAACATAATTAAACACAGATGCAGTTTAGTAATAATATGATGAGGAGCGTTTAAGTACTTCCTCATTTGCAACCAACCTACTGAGGCCAACCATAATGCTGACATGGTCTGGCATGAAAATCAGTTTGATACCACTCACCGCAATGACTTATTAGTCTTTAACAGCTCTTATGTTAACACGGTCTTGCATTTCCACAAACAGTGAAGCTGCCGACTTGTATTTGGTGTATTATAAAAATTTTAAAAAAGCATTACTTTTGATTCAATAAGTCAGTTGCGCACACAAGGCAATGTACTTTCGCCAGCGCAGCACATTTCACACCCGTTGGCGAAGCAAACCATTCTGCACACAACCAATGCCAAAGACAATAAACAGGCGCAAAGGGACGACGCGTTAAAAGCAAAGAACACCAAAGCAATTTCATTAAAAAGCAACAATTGGGGGGCTTTACGGCCGCTTTGTTGCCAACGTTGTCTCAGCTCCTGAAATTAGTTCCCGTATTTGAGCTGCACAAAAGCCAGTACAGCTGACGTGTTTCCACAACGCCCGAAACGGAGGACCTGAAAAAAGCCTATTGTGCAGTTCGAGGCCGACTGTCGGAAAAATCACATCTCAGAGGCGCACAAATGGTGGATTTAAACAAGTGTGACACGACGTAGCACCTCGTTCACGTGAGTTCATGGCGGGTGGTAAAGCCAACGATGCAGAGGAAAAAAGGCATTACATTCAGAATACTGCAGGAGTACAAGTATTAAAAGATTGCTCACTACAACGGTTTTCACATGTATGTACAAACCCCAAAACCAGTGAAGTTGGCAAGTTGTGTAAATCGTGAATAAAAACAAAATACAATGATATGCAAATCCTCTGCAACCTATATTCAATTGAATAGACTGCAAAGACAAGATACTTAACGTTCAAACTGGAAAACGTTATTTTTTGCATATATTAGCTCATTTCATTCAAAACAAAGCGCAAGCTCAGAGGGGACAGAGCTTCCTCTGTTGCGGGTCCCAAACTCTGGAACGATCTCCCTCTCCATGTGAGACAGGCCCCTTCTTTGGCTATTTTTAAGACCCTTCTTAAAACCCATTTGTATTCACTGGCTTTTAACCCAGCATGAGACTTTGAACTGTTTTTAGCTTTTAACTTTTTGAACTGTTTTTAACTTTTAAACTGTTTTTATCTAACAAACTGTTCTTAGGGTAATTTATATTTGCTTTTTAAATGTGTATTTTTATTTCTGTTTTAAATGTTATTTTTTAGTCTGTCCTTTGCCTCCATTTCTTTGTGGTGTACAGCCCTTTGTTTTTCAACTGTGCTTGTCTTTAAAGGGCTTTATAAATAAAGTTGGTATGGTATGGTATTTGGAATGCCTGCAACATGTTTCAAAAAAGATGGACTGATGCAAAGTGAAAAAAGTGTTCTGTGGTCTGAGGAGTCCACATTTCAAACTGGTTTTGTAAACTGGACGTCGTGTCCTCCGGAACAAAAAGGAAAAGAACCATCCGGATTGTTATAAGAGCAAAGTTGAAAAGCCTGCATCTGCGATGGTATGGGAGTGTATTAGTGCCCGAGGCATGGGTAACTTTACACATCTGTGAAGGCACCATTAATGCTGAAAGGTACATACAGTTTTGGAGCAACATATGTTGCCATCCAAGCAACGTTATCATGGACCAATGATCCATTCAACGTGATGCTCTGGTATTATTAAAATATAAAAAGTGCAAAACTTCTGGGTGACAATACTTGAAAGACATCGGACAGTATACCGTATTTACCAGACTATAAGGCACACTTAAAATATTTTTTTCTCTCAAAACTTGGTTGAGCTTACCCAACTCGAAGCTATTTTATTTGGTACCCGGTGCAATGATAAGTGTGACGAGTAGATGGTGTTGCGTTTTGGACCAGTTGTTCCTCCCAGGGAATTCAAGTCACAAGTCGCTCCCAAGCTCTTTACGACACTTAAAGCTGAGTTGAAAAACCACCAGAGACAGAATAGGTATTTTGTAATATATTTGCAAAGCTTTGCATATATACATTGACAGAGACAGCATAGAACATTCGGATCGCACCGCTAAGATGGTCTGTCCTCCCGACCAAAACCCTCTCCCCTTTTCAATCTCTCTAGTCAAAACACATGCACATTATCTCTCTAGGCAAAACATATTCCAAAGATCAAGGTTAACACACACAGTTTACTTGCAGACAAACAGAAAGAGAACAAATGGAAAACACGAGCTGTTTTCAAATATGACTATGAAATAAAAGAAGTAACACTTAAATTCGGATATATGTAAATATCTGCCTCCGACAATGGCAGTCAAACATAAGAGATACGTGTAGACTGCACTATGATGGCAATATGACTCAAGTATAAAACACCAGCATTTTATATGTTCCATTGAAAATATAGAACATTACACACAGTGCTCAAAAATCTATCAAAATGTTTTAGTACGACTTTGGTAAGCTATGAAGCCGCACCGCTTGATGGATTGTCGGCGCATTAAACATAGGAGTATTACTGTGGTGTGTGTATAAGCTAAGACATATTTTTGTTTTGCAATATTATGCAAAAACAACTTTGCTTACCTTCTGGTACCTGCTGATCTATATTTGGGATCTGCATAAATCCTGAAAAATTGTACGCTTCCGCCTTTGTAGTCCGTGCCGACGCCATAGTCGATAAGCTTCTTCTTTTTCTCTATCTTCTTGTTATGGGAAATCCATCCTCCGCTGTTGCCTGTTCTAATATAAAGTAGTGTAAAGTTCTTACTTATATCTGTCAGTAAACTCGCCATGAAAGCGCTAAAACATACCGGTGTAGTGAGTTTACATCATCCACCCAAGGAACTTTAGTTATTAGAGGGTTCCGGTCGGACGTTTTTTCACGGGACACATTTCCAGTGTTGTTGTTTCCGGATGAAAATATTCTGCTCTGTTATTGAAGTAAAGTCTGAATGTCATTAAAACAGTTAGCGCCATTTTTTGACACTTCTTCCATGCTACACCGCTACAACAAAGATGACGGGGAGAAGACGCTGCCAAAGGTGAGCCACGTAAATAAGACCGCCCACAAAACGGCGCAACCTGAAGCGACTGTCAGAAAGCGGCTTGAAGATGATCTGTAAAACATCATCTGTGCAACATTTTGACCAAAGAACCACCATTACGTGTTATGGAGACCACAAGGAAGTCTTTTACATTTAGGTAAAAAAAATAAAATAACATGACTTCTTTAATGCGCCCTATAATCCGGTGCGCCTCATATATGAAAAAAGATCAAAAATAGACCATTCATCCGGAAAATAGACCATTGATCCGGAAACTACGGTAATTCCCTATTCAGATGAATATCAAAACATATGGATATAACTTCCAATTTCCCTTAAATACCCACTATATGAACATCACATAAATATGCTTTCACTCCAGCTGCAGGAGGCTGGACCATCTTGAAACTGTATTGTGAAATACTTATTAACATTGCACTTCGGGTAGTGCGGTCAAACAGGAATTCAACTCGATGTATGATGGTCATTAAGGTGCATTGTTTCCCACACAGCTACCAACAAAATTAGCTTTTTCCACATTAACATTTAGTCATTTACTTTACTGAGGTGAATACAAGGCACAGTCGAGTTTATAATCTATTCTTTCACTTCACGGCTGACCTTCTGTTCTCTCTTTGGTCCGTGAGGTGATGCTGCTGCCGAATATCTGAGATGTGGGCCACTGGCCTGCCTCCCACATGGAGTGGGAGTGCTGAGAGATGCAGCGGGAGAGCCAGGTGAGAATGCAGAGCCATCTGGAGGAGTCGCCTCGCGTTCACGCCGTTGGAACTGTTAGGTAACGATTGTCTAAGGCGGCCGTGATACCTGCTTTACACAGCTTTGGGATTATTTGCCTGTCAAAAGGTTTACTTGTGGTGATAGTGCTCACATTCATGGATTCTTGCATTGACAGAAATCAAAGGGGAACTGCACTTTTTTGGGAACATGTTGCCTCTCGTTCCCAATCATTAAATCATTAAAGATGATAAACAGTGCTTGGAAAATGTGGCTAATTTGAGTCACTCTTGTAGCCTTCACAGCCCTCCAACATTTAACATACACAGTGCAAGTACATATGTAATGTAGTAACACCATGTTTTTCAACCACTGAGATACAGTCTGGTGTGCCGTGGAAGATTATGTAGTTTCACCTATTTGGGTTAAAAAATATTTTTTACAAACCAGTAATTATAATCCGCAAATAATGTGCCGTTGTTGATTGTCGGTGTTGTCTAGAGCTCGGCAGAGTAACCGTGTAATACTCTTCCATATCAGTTGTTGGCAGCCGGTAGCTAATTGCTTTGTAGATGTCGTGATCACAAATGCAGACGACAGCGGGAGGCAGTGTGCAGGTAAAAAGTTATCTAATGCTTAAACCAAAAATAAACAAAAGGTGAGTGCCCCTAAGAAAAGGCATTGAAGCTTAGGAAAGGCTATGCAGAACGAAACTAAAACTGAATTGGCTGCAAAGTAAACAGAAACAGAATGCTGGACGACAGCAAAGACTTACAGCGTGTGGAGCAGACGGCGTCCACAAAGTGCATCCGTACATGACATGACAATCAACAGTGTCCACACAAAAAAAATAGCGACAACTTAAATATATTTGATTGCTGAAACAAAGCAGGTGCGGGGAATCGTGCTCAAAGGAAGACATGAAACTGCAACAGGAAAATACCAACAAAACAGGAAACGCCACCAAAATAGGAGCGCAAGACAAGAACTAAAACTACACGCACGGGAAAACACTAAAAAACTCAAAATAAGTCAGGGCGTGATGTGACAGGTGGTGACAGTACACCTACTTTGAGACAAGAGCTATAGTGATGCATGCTTGGTTATGGTTTGAATTAATATCCAACAATTGCGACAACGACTTTTTATTGTCTACTGAGTTTCATTGTTTAATGTTTTCTCCTCAGTTCCCAAACGTTTACTGAGTGTTGTTAAAAGGAAAGGCCATGTAACACAGTGGTAAAAATGCCCCTGTGACAACTTTTTTGCAATGTGTTGCTGCCATTCAATTCTAAGTTAATGATTATTTGCAAAAACAAAAACAAAACATTTCTCAGTTCGAACATTAAGTATCTTGTCCTTGCAGTCTATTCAATTGAATATAAGTTGAAAAGGATTTGCAAATCATTGTATTCTGTTTTTATTTACGAAATACACAATGTGCCAACTTCACTGGTTTTGGGGTTTGTATATAATTACATGTAAACTAAAAAGTGAGGACACCAGGGAGTTGCTGAATGTTTGCTTAGTATACAAGTGAGCTGGCATTTTGGAATGAAATAAACTGCTGTTCTAAATGTGTCCACTAGAGGACACAATATAAATTATTTGTGTCCCCTGCCTCAAAAGCGCATTACATCAGTACTAACGCTGCTTATTTGTGATATCATGCCAAATGTGGAGTGTTACGTTCATGACTAGATTGACAAAGATGTTGTTGGTAATGGGGACACTTTTTCTGGGCGCACATAAATACGCTTAAATAAGATGTTTCACTTTCTAAATGGATGTGTGATTAATGACATGCATCACAAATTCGCAAGTTTTGTTGTAGATGATGCTACATATGTACAGAATAAACTATAAGGATGTCAGCACAGCAGTTGTGAAAAATGAGTAAATTACATTAAGATGCTGCAATTTGATTATGATATTATTAATTTCATCTTCTGATAGATTAAAAACGAACAATGGGACCATTTTAAAACTCTGCCTGGCTCAATTCCACCTATATGACTCACGAACATTATCACATAAAATGTTCAGAAAGTATTCATGAAGAATACTATTAACCGCGACATGTAAGTGTAGGGGAAAAAACATGATTTGTACATTTACAGAATGTGATTTGTCTACTTTTAAACAAAAAAAAATAATCTGAAGTTGTCTTTATTTTTAAGTTATCATGCCATGATTTTACCATTTTACCACTTGGGAATACATTTTCCTCCATGAGGCACCGGAGATAAAATGAGTTTGACACCCTTGGATTAGACCACAGGTGTCAAGCTCAAGGCCCGGGGGCCAATTCTGGCCCGCCACTTCATTTAAGTGGCCCGCGAAAGTCTGGATAAAATGGTTTTCAATAAAACACTTATTTTTTATTTTTACTAAATGCATTCATTCTTTCAATTTTGACAGAAAAAAAAAATGCATATTTTAAACTTGAATATTATCTGATCACACCAATTTTATTATTATATACTGCATTGCAAAACAATTTTTGTGAGATAAAAACAAATAGTTAAAAATCTGCTTGTCACCTTTATTTACAATTTTAAAGCATGTTATACATAAAGAAAATCTAATAATCAAATGCATATGCGTTTCGATTAATCATGATTAATCACAGGTATTACCCGCATACATAATGTGAATTAATTCTAAAAAAACGGCCCTCTGAAAGCAGCCATTACTGTGATGTGGCCCTTAATGAAAATGAGTTGGACACCCCTGGATGAGACAGTTTACGTGTGTTTGATGTAGTGTTGACCGATACCAACATTTTGGTACCTGGTAGCAACATTTCGGTACTTTTCGGTACTTTTCTAAATAAAGGGGACCACAAAAAATGTCATTATTGGCTTTATTTTAACAAAAACAATTTAGGGTACATTAAACATATGGTTACTATTGCAAGTTTGTCCTTAAATAAAATAGTGAACATACAAGACAACTTGTCTTTTAGTAGTAAGTAAACAAACACAGACTTCTAATTAGTCAGCAGACATATGCAGTAACATATTGTGTCATTTATCTACCTATTATTGTTTAAGAACAAGTGGTAGAAAATGAATTATTAATCTACTTGTTCATTTACTGTTAATATCTGCTTACTATCTCTTTTAACATGTTTTATATACACATCTGTTAAAATGTAATAATCACTTATACTTCTGTTGTTTGATACTTTACATTAGTTTTGGATGATACCACAAATTTGGGTATCAATCCCATACCAAGTAGTTACAGGATCATACATTGGTCATATTCAAAGTCCTCATGTGTCCAGTTTGAGTTTAAAAACATAATTTACATTTTGAAAAAACAAAAGGAGATTTTGTGATGCTAAAAAATATCGATGTAATCATAGTAGTATCGACTAGATACGCTCCTGTACTGGTATCATTACAGTGGATGTTAGGTGTAGATCCACCAATGGTGTTTGTTTATATTGAAGCGTCCAATGTCTGATCCTGTAACTACTTGGTATCGGATTGATACCCAAATTTGTGGTATCATCCAAAACTAATGTAAAGTATCAAACAACAGAAGAATAAGTGATTATTACATTTTAACAGAAGTGTAGATCACTGTTTTTCAACCTTTTTTGAGCCAAGGCACATTTTTGGCGAAAAAATCCGGAGGCACACCACCAGCAGAAATCATTAAAAAACAAAACTCAGTTGACAGTAAAAAGTTGTTGCTGCAATTAATGGATATGACTTTAAACCATATCCAAGCATGCATCAATATAGCTCTTGTCTCAAAGTAGGTGTACTGTCACCACCTGTCACATCACCCCCTGACTTATTTTGAGTTTATTGGTGTTTTCCTGTAGCAGTTTTTTGTCTTCCTTTGAGCGATATTTCCCGCATCCACTTTGTTTTAGCAATCAAGAATATTTCAGTTGTTTTTATCCTTCTTTTTGGGGACATTGTTGACTGTCATGTCATGTTCGGATGTACATTGTGGACGCCGTCTTTGCTCCACGGTAAGTCTTTGCTGTTGTCCAGTATTCTGTTTTTGTTTACTTTGCAGCCAGTTCAGTTTTAGTTTCGTTCTTCCCTAAGCTTCAATGCCTTTTCTTAGGGGCACACACCTTTTGTTTATTTTTGGTTTAAGCATTAGACACCTTTTTACCTGCACCCTGCCTCCCGCTGTTTCCGACATATACAAAGCAATTAGCTACCTGCTGCCACCTACTGATATGGAAGAGTATTACACGGTTACGCTGCCGAGCTCTAGACAGCACCGACACTCAACAACAACACATCATTTTACTGTTTTGCAAAAAAATATTTTTTACCCAAATAGGTGAAATTAGATAATCTCCCACGGCACACCAGACTGTATCTCATGGCACAGTGGTTGAAAAACAGTGCTAGAGATAGAACGTGTTAAAAGAGAAAGTATGCAGATATTAACAGTAAATAAACAAGTAGATTAATAATTCATTTTCTACCACTTGTCCTTAATCATTTTGACTAAATAACAGAATGATAAATGACAGAATATGTCACTGCATATGTCTGAAGAGGAGCCTTTGTTTGCTTACTTACTACTAAAAGACAAGTTGTCTTGCAATAAACTTGCAATAATAAACATATGTTTAATGTACCGTAAGATTTGTTCTTAAAATAAAGCCAATAATGACATTTGCTGTGGTCCCCTTTATTTAGAAAAGTACCGAAATGTACGAAAATACATACTGGTATCGGGACAACACGAGTATGTACACTCATCGTTTTCTCTTCATCTCTTGTTTTTTTTTGGCCCACAGTCAGAAGTCCAGCTTATCCATTACGGCCTTTGCCTCCGGTCCCAGCAAGAGGCAAAATCAATCGGCGGGACCGAGCACGAACATTTGTAACCGACTGATTGCAAGTCGGAGCGCACAACTTTTTGAACAATGGACCAGCTGATCCTTATTGACCACACTCCGACTGCCTGGCAAGTACACACCGACCGGAGGTCATTGTCAGGAATTATCTCTGGTGGCGCAGAAAGCCTTGCTTTAAACCCAGAGCAGAGTGTTCAAAAGGATCAAACTGTATTGTGGGTTATAAAAAGCTTGCTCATAGGTAACAGTCAATAAAACGTGCGTTCCGCCACTCTCAGAAGTCATTTCTTCCCATCAGGGTGAGGTGAAAGGTCTCATTTTGTCATTACATTATGAAAGCCTTTGTACGTGAAGCCATTTAACTCCATCAGGCATAAGTGAGGACCGCACGGCCTGTGAACTGACAGCTTAATGCCCAAGCCGGGCTCCTGGTAACAATATAAATAATGATTCCTTCCAGATTTGGAATTAACATTAAATAATTATTATTATACTTTTGATGAAAGCTTGGTTAAACCCTTCAAAATTCAAATGCGTTTCGTTCTCTCTTTCAATTTTGTGGGTTGACTGGGAATACATTTACGGTGCCTGAAACTTGAACCCGAACACAAAAGAAATAAGAGCAAGTCACTTAACTTGCTTTTCCAAAAATAAACAAATATGTATTAAAACTTTATTCCTTGCTCTCCTATTCCCTTTATAAAACGGTCTTTTCAATAATTCACCTGTGTGCATCATCATCAATAAAACCTTTGAAGAAAGGGCACTGTGATTTATACAGTAGATTCTTGAGAGAAAAGTTATATTACTACTTTTTTTGTTTGTTTTTACATTAAACCACTTCCTTGTGGTCTACATAATAGGGGTGCACAAAATAATCGATTTACATCTGTATCACTATTCTTTTTCATTCCGATTGTAAATTGATTAATTAATATCAAAAATCAATTTAAAAAAAAGTTTAATTTAAAAACATTTTTTTTTTATAAGAATCAATTTTTAAAAATATATTTTTAGGCCATTTCCAGGCAATCAGAAGGAGATTTTTTTTAACCTGTTTTGAAAAAGTTACATTATAATTATTGGACCAAATAGTACATTGCAAAAATCTGTTTGAAACAATAATCTTGTTGAACGGACAATCAATTCTGAATTGAATCGTCGCCCCTGGTATATCTGTGGATATTCAAGTTTCCAAAAACAATTTGAAATGTGGACTCGTCAGACCACAGAACACGTTTCCACCATCTTAGATGAGCTCTGGCCCAGCAAAGCTGTGCCAGCTTTTCTGGGGGTTGTTGATAAGAGTTTAACTCATGATGAACTGTAGTTACTGACAGTGGTTTTCTGAAGTGTTCCTGAGCCCATGTGGTGATACCCTTTACACACTGATGTCGCTTTTTGATGCAGTACCGCCTGAGGAATCGAAGGTCCTTAATATCATCGCTTACGTGTAGTGATTTCTCCAGATTCTCTGAACCTTATGAGGATATTACGGACTGTAGATGGTGAAAATCCCTAAATTCTTTGCAATAGCTGCTTGAGAAATGTTGTTCTTAAACTGTTGGACAATTGCTCATGCATTTATTTTACAAAGTGGTGACCCTTGCCCTATCCTTGTTTGTGGATGACTGAGCATTTCAGGGAAGCTGCTTTTATACCCAATCATGGCACCCACCTGTTCCCAATTAGCCTGTTCACCTGTGGGATGTTCCATATAAGTGTTTGATGAGCATTCCTCAACGTTGCCACTTGTGCCAGCTTTTTTGAAACATTTTGCAGGCATCAAATTCCAAATGAGCTAATATTTGCAAAGAATAGCGTTTTTCAGCTCGAATGTTAAGTGTCTTGTCTTTGCAGTCTATTCAATTGAATATAAGTTGAAAAGGATTTTCAAATTACTGTATTCTGTTTTTATTTACCATTTAAACAACGTGACAACTTCACTGGTTTTGGGGTTTATGTACGGTTTGAAAAATTGGTTTTGGATTATTAGGGCTCCTTTAAAGGTATCATATACTATAGTGGTACTTCAACTTTGAAGCTCAATTAGTTCCAAAACTGAGCTTTTAAATTAAAACACTTGTACCGTATTTTCCGCACTATTAGCCGCACCTAAAAACCACAAATTTTCTCAAAAGCTGACAGTGCGGCTTATAACCCGGTGCGCTTTATATATGGATTAATATTAAGATTCATTTTCATAAAGTTTAGGTCTCGCAACTACGGTAAACAGCCGCCATCTTTTTTCCCCGTAGAAGAGGAAGCGCTTCTTCTTCTACGGTAAGCAACCGCCAAGGTAAGCACCCGCCCCCATAGAAGAGGAAGCGCTTCTTCTTCTACTGTAAGCAACCACCCGCCCCCATAGAAGAAGAAGCGCGCGGGTATTACGTTTCATTTCCTGTGTGTGTTCCATGTTGATATACGACTCCATGCGCGCCCACATCACAGATGGTGTCAAAAAACAAGTGAAGCACACAAATACAACACTCGCCGTCATTCCGGGTGGATTAACCAAAGAACTCCAACCGCTCGATATTGGTGTCAACAGGGCATTTAAAGCACGACTGCGAACGGCGTGGGAACAATGGATGACCGAAGGCGAACACACCTTCACTAAGACAGGGAGACAGCGCCGGACGACATACGCCAACATCTGCCAGTGGATCGTAAATGCCTGGGCGGATATTTCGGTCACAACTGTGGTCCGAGCTTTCCGGAAGGCAATGACTTCGACGAGACCGAGCCGGGCCATTTTGGATCCCGTATTCGCCCAACTTTTTAATTCGGACACCGAAGGAGAAGAATTCGAGGGATTTATGAATGAAGAATAACTTCAGAAAGTGAGCGTTATGTTTATTTTGTGTGTTGTGACATTAACGTTCGAGCAACATTAAGTTATTGATGTTATTGCTCTGCACTATTTTGAATTTTACTATGTTTGTGATTGCACATTTGCACATTACCGTACATTTTGGGAGTGAACAGAGTTGTTAGAACGCTGGTTTTTAATATATTATTAAAGTTTGACTGACCTATCTGACTGTTTTTTGGACATTCCCTTTAGCGCAGTTAGATGCGGCTTATAACACGGGGCGGCTTATAGGTGGACAAAGTTTTGAAATATGCCGTTCATTGAAGGCGCGGCTTATAACCCAGGGCGGCTTATGGTGCGGAAAATACGGTATATCAATTTAGCGCTTGAAATCAGTTAAAATCGATTTAATCCGGGCTTGGCCACAATCAGAGTAGTGGAGGAGAAGAGTGGACATGTTTCAGGCAATGTGCTGAAAAAAGGTACTATCACAGGACACTCACCAGCAGCAGAACCGGTGACATTGCCAGTTCGTAGCACGGCGGTGGAAGGCTGTGGAAGTCGGACCGCTTCTTTGGTTAGGTGCTTCTATGTGAGTGACAGACGACCAGTCCAGGCTTTACTAGGAACAAGTCGGATAGGGAGGTGTTCAGCCAAAGAGCGCACATGGATTATGCATTATCAATACAAACACATTGAGTGGAATGCAGAGGAGTCCCGGAATCAAGGTCAGCTTGGTTCAGGTTACCGAAGGAAGTTGCGAGCGTCTGACTGACCCGCCGTGCTTTCCATTTTAGTCCACACTCAGAGATGTGGCGTGACCTCAATTAAGATGGCGATCTCCAAGAAGTGGAAATGCACTCGTGGATAGTGTCAAATATGAATGCAAATATGGCATATACCCGTAGATATCTGTGGACACAGTGATGCATATTGACCTCCGACTTAAAATACTTTGGAAGAAGCAATAGAAGAAGACGTAACGCAGCTTGAAATGAGCATTAACTCAGCCCAGGACATTTTAGGGGGAGGGTTGTTTGTATGCTTGCAGAGTCATTAAAATAAATTAACTGATATGGATGATGTGTTTACTTTCAGATAATCACCCATGGAACAATTATTTGCATCTATTATTTTTGCGAACAAAATGACATACAATTTTCCCTAAAAGACTTTGTCGGAAGGGTGGCAGATGGCAATACAATGGCTATTACTGTAAGCCTTTGTGCAAATCCAGGATTACATTTTGTCCAAATTTGTTGCCAATGTAAGATTGAATGTTTGGAAATTTTCCAACATGTGTCAGATACATAATGTCTGTCAAACTCCGTTTCGGTTCTGAACCAAGTTAAGGTGTGTTCACGCATGTGGTTCGGTTAAAACCCAACTGGAGTCCCCAGCCAGGACAATTCGTTTTGTCAATGGTGCAGCGTGTGTATATATGTGTATATGTATATATATATATATATATATATATATATACACACACACACACACACACACACACACAGACACACACACAGACACACTGTCAAGTTCTCCAGGTTTTTTCACAGCCGTGCCCAAACTTGAAAGGGCCAGTTGGACTCGGGAAGGACTCAAAGGGACAACTCGATCCTTTTTCCTTGTGATTTATTGATGTTTGATTTGAAGCAGTAAAATAAAGTGGGTTATCGGTGTAAATGAATGGATGGACAGAATGAATAGTGGAATAGTTGAATAGTAGATAGCTGAATAGTAGAATAGGTGAATAGGTGAATAGTAGATTAGTTGAATAGTGGTTCAGTGGAATAGTAGATTAGGTGATAGTAGAATAGTAGATTAGTAGAATAGCTTGATAACCTTAACCAAACAGAAAAAAAACACAGGGTTTCATAAACATACAACATAATACATGCTTTGCTTTTCTTTCAAATCAATCCAATCAAAATGAATTTCCACTGATAGGCATAGTTTTAAGAATAAACTTAAACATTTCCAACAATATGAATTAAATTAGATTTAAACAATCAATCCTAATTATGAGAATACACTAGTGATGGGTCCGGCAACACCGATGCATCGGCGCATGCGTCGAGCTCATAGAGCAAAACCCTGTGTCGGTGCGCGTACCGCTTTTAGAAAGTCACGTGACCGATCATCAGGGCCGGCCCGTGGCATAGGCCGTATAGGCAAATGCTAAGGGCGGCGTCCATCAGGGGGCGCCACGCCAGTGCCACAAATGTTGGAGAAAAAAAAAAAAAGTTGGTACTATTATTTCTAAATACAAAAAATAATCCCACGTTAATTAAAATGCAAAGTAAAGCCTATATAATAGAAATATTATTTGTTACAACATTACAAACCCCCCCCTTCGCCCGGTGCGCCCCCTCCCTTCCCGTATCAAGACTCTTTTTGGACGTCACCACATCAAAAAATCAACACAAGATGTCAAAACGGCCAAAACTGTCAGGTGCCCAGGGAAGAAAAAAGAGAAAAGAAGAGGAGGAGAAACGAGAAAAAGACAGAGGTAGCAGGTAGGTAACGTTAGCCTACATGAAATTATTTGTCTGTTACAGAATGTGATAGTAACCTGCTTTTAGCATTAAGCTAATGTTACATGATTCGGCAATTGCTAATCAATAAATAGCTAGTTCTGTTTTAACGTCGGGTTAATATTGTGGAGGGGACTAAATTGTTATGGAAAATAATAATGTAACGTTAGGTAATTACAGTACTCCCACCTTACATTCCTCAGGGACATTTGTATTAGATCTTTTAAGCAGGTATTTTTTGTTTACATTGTTATTGCCTTCTGGTTAGCTAATGTTTGCCCTGCAGGTAATAGTCACTTTTCCACCCATTAGGTATAGTTATAAGCCTAGTTGTTAAAGTGCACATCATTAATGTTAATTAAGCAATATGTATGTAAAAACTATTGTATTTCATATATTCATTTTTTATTTTTTGCATTCATTTATTTAATCATATTTTTTTTAATCTTGTTAACTATTCTGATTGTTAATTTGCTTTCTTTAAGTAAAAAAAAGGTCAAAGACAAAGCTATTTGGTTTTATTGTGAGTATATACAGTTCACTGCCGATGTGGGGGGGCGCCATCTAAAATCTTGCCTAGGGCGCCAGATTGGTTAGGGCCGGGCCTGCCGATCATGAGCTGTTTTGGTCACGTGACCGATACGCGAACTGTGTCGCACTGACGCCTCCTCTGTGCCCTGTGAGCGTGTCTTTTCTACAGCCGGAGAAATAATAACTAAGAAGAAAAAGCCTCTAAAATTGAATACGTTGGATAAACTGGGTTTTTTTTTATAAAAATGTGTAAAAAAAAAATAATAATAATTTCCAGGTCCACAAGCATCCTCATTCACAACACGTTCTCTTAGATTTCCATGTTATGATACATGTTCACATTATTTATTGACTGTATCTAAAAAAGACAAAAAATATATTTTTATTTAAATGAAGTTATGAAATAATCCTAAATGAAATACAATGACTTGGTTTATATTATTGTATATACTAGGTCAGTGGTTCTCAACCTTTTTTCAGCAATGAACCCCCTGTGATTTTTTTTTAAAATTCAAGTACCCCCTAATCAGAGCAGAGCATTTTTGGTTGAAAAAAAAAAGACAACAATGTAAAATACAGCACTATGTCATCAGTTTCTGATTTATTAAATTGTATAACAGTGCAAAATATTGCTCATTTGTAGTGGTCTTTCTTGAACTATTTGGAAAAAAAAGATATACAAATAACTAAAAACTTGTTGAAAAATAAACAAGTGATTCATTTATAAATAAAGATTTATACACATAGAAGTAATCATCAACTTAAAGTGCCCTCTTTGGGGATTGTATTAGAGATCCATCTGGATTCATGAACTTAATTCTAAACATTTCTTCACACAAAAAATAAATCTTTAACATCAATATTTATGGAACATGTCCACAAAAAATCTAGCTGTCAACACTGAATATTGCATTGTTGCATTTCTTTTCACAGTTCTTTTTGACAGACATTTTAGTGACAAACCTGAGCTTGTGCTTCACTGAGTTTATGAACTTACATTCATATTTTGTTTAAGTATTATTCAATAAATATATTTATAAAGGATTTTTGAATTTTTGCTATTTTTAGAATATTTAAAAAAAATCTCACGTACCCCTTGGCATACCTTCAAGTACCCCCAGGGGTATGCGTACCCCCATTTGAGAACCACTGGACTAAGTCATAAAATCAGTGTCAGTTGAGTCGGTCCATAGGTTGCCTGTAGGGATTTTTAATGTCCAGCAGATGTCAGTATTTAGTGACACAGTATCAATACAGTTTTGCAATGTGTCGAAACACTTCATGACGCCTCATCAACCCATCACTAGAATACACTTAAACATCACTGATAACTTTTTAAATTTACTTTCAGTCAACTTAAACACTTTTGTCCATTAGTGAAATTATCTTCTTTAAACATTCTCCCCAGTGCAAATCTTCTCTCCCTTGGTTTCCTCACCAGTTGCGTCTTCTGAGTCCAAACAGGAGCTGTCTTCCTTCCTCTTAGCAGCATGTCAAAGGGGTGACTGACTGAAGCTCAAACATTTTGAGCATGTGCTCTGAGCAGGTGAACAGATGAACTCAATCAAACCAATCTGTTGGAAGCAGGTGGAGATGTTCAGCCCTCAGCTCTCACTGTTGCCCCTTCAGGCCTGGAGTGTGCTCTACAAATCAGTGGTGTTTGTGCTGCTCTGTACTTTGACTTGACACACACACACAAATATATATATATATATATATATATATATATATATATACACAGGTAAAAGCCAGTAAATTAGAATATTTTGAAAAACTTGATTTATTTCAGTAATTGCATTCAAAAGGTGTAACTTGTACATTATATTTATTCATTGCACACAGACTGATGCATTCAAATGTTTATTTCATTTAATTTTGATGATTTGAAGTGGCAACAAATGAAAATCCAAAATTCCGTGTGTCACAAAATTAGAATATTACTTAAGGCTAATACAAAAAAGGGATTTTTAGAAATGTTGGCCAACTGAAAAGTATGAAAATGAAAAATATGAGCATGTACAATACTCAATACTTGGTTGGAGCTCCTTTTGCCTCAATTACTGCGTTAATGCGGCGTGGCATAGAGTCGATGAGTTTCTGGCACTGCTCAGGTGTTATGAGAGCCCAGGTTGCTCTGATAGTGGCCTTCAACTCTTCTGCGTTTTTGGGTCTGGCATTCTGCATCTTCCTTTTCACAATACCCCACAGATTTTCTATGGGGCTAAGGTCAGGGGAGTTGGCGGGCCAATTTAGAACAGAAATACCATGGTCCGTAAACCAGGCACGGGTAGATTTTGCGCTGTGTGCAGGCGCCAAGTCCTGTTGGAACTTGAAATCTCCATCTCCATAGAGCAGGTCAGCAGCAGGAAGCATGAAGTGCTCTAAAACTTGCTGGTAGACGGCTGCGTTGACCCTGGATCTCAGGAAACAGAGTGGACCGACACCAGCAGATGACATGGCACCCCAAACCATCACTGATGGTGGAAACTTTACACTAGACTTCAGGCAACGTGGATCCTGTGCCTCTCCTGTCTTCCTCCAGACTCTGGGACCTCGATTTCCAAAGGAAATGCAAAATTTGCATGGTTGGGTGATGGTTTATATATATATATATATATATATATATATATATATATATATATATATATATATATATATATATATATATATATATAGTATAAAGTATTTTCTTCTTCTTTTTGTTTTGCTGTTCCTTTTCCTTACCTTCTTTTGTTAGAGTTACACCAAAGTCATTTGCCAAGACCGGCTTTCACGGAAAGGCAAGGTGCATCTGCATTCTTTCGTCACAATCTTCAGCGAATCAATACACCAGGGTTATGCGGACCCTCAAAAGGCCTGCAAACAAGCACAGGCCAACCCTTTAAATCCCCTGCAGCCTAGCGACAAGCTTGTCTAATTGGCGGTGGCAGAAAAGCCCACTGTGGAACTACTTTAACAACTTCAAGCGACAACTAATTTGCCAACCGTTTGTATGAACTTGCTTTAAATTAAAACGGTTCTCAAACAGTTGTCTTTCATTTAAATCTGTCAGTTATATAATATGACGCCATAAAAGTCAAGATGAAATTAATTTTGCAATCAAACTTCAATAATAAGGTTGTTTGAATCAAATTAGGAATGTCTAAATGTACACCACCTTTGCAAAAATGCTAAATGGTTAAAAACTTCACTGTTTACTCAGCACCCGAATTGGGTGGAGTGGGAAAAATTGTACTCAAGTAAAAGTAAAAAGTACCGTATTTTCTGGACTATAGAGCGCACAGGGATATAAGATACAGGTGAAAGACAGGGAAGACATTGTGAGCTTCTTTGCTGCTCTGTTGTCACACCATTGCAGCGGATGTAAAAATGTTTTCCAGGTTAGAAGTTTGCGTTTGAGTGGGCGAAAAATGTAATTGTTTCACTCGAACTGTCCATTCCTGGTCCTCAAATGTATCATAACCTCGCCTTGCAGAACAGACAGCGTCTCCGAGATGTTATCCAATTTTTGATTTAGTCCAGAAACCAAAAAATGCCTGCGTGCAAACAGGTCTGCCTTTCCTTCAATCATTTGTGGCAGCTTTGGAGTACCTTGGACAGCTACCAGCATCTTCCAAATTTGTCAATACGCCACACAAATTGTAGAAAAAAACATGGTGTTTTCCATATATAAGGCGCATCGGATTTATAAGCCGCAGTTATATACGTCGTGAAATAAGTTCTTTACACAGTAAGGTTTTGTAAATGTTTATTTACACACCTTAATTGTTTCCAAACGGTGTCTGTAACATGTCAGTAAAACGGCTGATCAAACAAAACAGAAGTCATCGTCATGGACCCACTAGCTGCGGAAGCTAGCTCTCCAATCAGCTAAACTTGACTCATTAACTCTTGACTCATTGTACTCTGCAGTAGCAGGATCTAACCCAGGACTACTCAGGACCTTCGTATTGTGAGGCAGACGCACTAACCCCTCTGGCAAAATCACTTATATCTAAAAAATGATTTTAAGAAAACATTTAAATGGTTATGATGTCAGGTTTGGGACAGGTGTGACGCTGGTGTGGCTACAGTGTGCACGTCTGATGTTGCTCACATGGCCTACACTGAATGCTCAGGGAGTTTGTGCGTTTGCTCACACACATGAAAAATTAGAGGGAACATTGGGTGGGATTTACGCTGGATTACCTTAGCCGGCTTATTGTAGAAGGGGACTTAGGAAGCTTTCTACCCACAAAACAAGTCAGGTTCTCACTTGGACGTGAATTGTTGAAGCAGACTTATACTCCAACACAACATTCCTGCTTCCATAGAAAACCTTCTTTCATGTAACACATCACCTTCTCTGGTGTCAACTTCTACCAAAAACTGGATTTGCATGCGAAATGAGCTTATATGTGCCGACATTTTTATGTATTTTTTTTCATACATTCTTTCACTTGCTAGATCTCTGGTGAACTTGACTCGACCACTTTTCTTCTTTTTATTCCCGCATGTTGTCACAATTTCCGCCCGCTTGTCTGCAGGGGTTTTGATTCCTCGGTGACGTCAGGCTCTTCAACTCTTCACAGGGGTAAGCGAGAACTCTCCGAGCGACAAAACCCTGCATCTATTAAGATTTGCGAAGAAGGCGGAAGGGCACGGGCAGTCGCAAACGTGCCTGATGGGGGTGCAACGACTCCCCTCTTCTCGCTTCTGCTCAATGTTCATTAGTGCATCAGCTTTGATTGATGCGGCACATTTGCAGGTGGACGAATCATCTTGACACGGGCTCATTTCAACATGCAGACTGGCTCCAAATTGTTACACTAAAGAACGGAATAATGCAGTCGACCTCAACTTCATGCATTTGACAACTCCGCTTACAGAACAGATTGTGGAGCCGAATGGTCGCACGCTACAGAGCTGCCAACATTTGGTGTTTCTGCATGGTGACATAGTGGTTGGCTCCACAGTAAGGGGATAATTGGGGGGGGTGAGCATTACAGAATGGTTTGCATGTTCTCTGTGTGTGTGCATGGGCGTCCTCCCACAGCCTAAAAACATGCATGGTAGACTATCCATTCAGTTTTTCTTAAAAGGTGGGGTGGGCCCGTAGGCGCCGATCTACATTTTTGCCAGTGGGTGCTCGGTGTGTGTCTACTAGTGTTGTCCCGATACCTATATTTTGGTACCAGTACCAACGGTATTTCGGTACTTTTCTAAATAAAGGGGACCAAAAGTTGTCATTATTGGCTTTATTTTAACAAAAAAAAAATCTTACGGTACATGAAACGTATGTTTCTTCACCAACCAACAGCAATGTAAATAATCATTTACCTAAAAACTACATTTAAGGATCAGATTAACGGGGCGACACACAAACTACGAACCATTGAGATGCGTTCATTTCAAGCCTTTCTTCTTGAGTTTCTTCTTCGGTTCTGTTTTTGCTCCGGGTCTGACTCTGGCTTGTACATATATGTTTGGATGCTAAAAATCCATCACTTTTATGTTGCAGCTCAAAAGTTGAATTTACTTAAAATAATATGTATTCATGTATCGTACTTTCCGGACAATAAGGCACACTTAAAATAGTTTTTTTTCTCAAAACTCGACAATGCGCCTTCGAACCCGGTGCTCCTAATGTACGGATTCATTCTGGTTTTGCTTACAGACCTCGAAGACCAGTAGATGGCAGTAAAACATAATATATATATATATATATATATATATATATATATATATATTTACGTCAGTGACGTGCAGTCAGGGGAGGCAGGTGAGGCGGGGCCTCACGTGCCATCATGGAAAGAAAAAAAATGTAAAAAGAAAAAAAAAAATTTAAATTGTTATATGCATCCAGTGATTATACTAAAAAATTATTTTCCATTTAACTTCACCAGTTTTAGATTATTTTCATTCAAAATCACTGAATTTTCACATTTGCCGTTCAAATACTGAGAAGAGACTTGCGGTGAGTCAGCAGCCAGTTGAGGCACGTCACTCAGTGCCTCAACATGGATTCCGGACTCGGCTAACTGCTGGCCTGCTGTGCAGTGAGACCGTATTGCTATATGAATTATATTATACATTTCCATAGTTTAGTTAGTTGAGGTATATAATGTACAGTGTATTTTGTCAACAACTGTATGTGTGTAACGTATTTCTTGTGCTGCGCAATCATATAACTGCTGCAAAGACGCACTGTGTGAGGCTCGCAGTAATCCCGCCTCCTGGTGGTAGAGGGCGCTAGTGATCCCAGAGATCATTCTTGCGACTACTCGGCTGCAGAAAAAGTGACAACAAGCAGCAACAATTAGCAGCGATCGTTTATTTTTTCCTCTTGCCTGGACCTTTAACATGGAGGATTACATATCTAAAATAAAACAGTTTTCTAAACTGGACTTTCAATCGAAGCAGGAGGTAATACTTAAAGAAAGATCTCCATCGAGACAGAGAGACTTTTAAAACTGAAGAAAGATAAGCAAGACTTCTATGAACAAGTTATCGATGCTTTTGTTCAATAGGAATGGCGCATGGACTTCATTTATAAGTAAAGGTAAGACCATAATAACGTTTTTTTTTTTTTTATTAAATGTGCTTTTTTGTGTACTACAGTTTGTATGTGTAAAGTTAAAGTTAAGTTAAAGTACCAATGATTGTCACACACACACTAGGTGTGGTAAAATGTGTCCTCTGCATTTGACCCATCCCCTTGATCACCCCCTGGGAGGTGAGGGGAGCAGTGGGCAGCAGTGGTGCCGCGCCCGGGAATCATTTTTGGTGTTTAACCCCCAATTCCAACCCTTGATGCTGAGTGCCAAGCAGGGAAGAATGCTGGTATGAGCTTTTAAACATAACCTGTTAACTGCTGCCAACTGTATTCAATGTTGAAGATTCCACTATGAGCTAAATTTACCAATTTGATTTGGTTTAATTGTTTCCAATCTGAAAGCTTCTGTCCATCCGAAGCTAATAACTGTGAAGCTAACGCAATGCAGACGTGGCAGCTGACGTCCATGGGATTGAAGCAGCTTGACAGCGATAACGAGCATGTGTGGTCAGCAAAACAATTAACCTTGATCAACACAGTGAAATTACAACAGCAGAGGCTTCAATGTCCAAGGTTAATGGTTTAGGAGGAAAAGTCTGTCTGGCCCGAGGCGATGGTCTTAATTAAAGGTTCCCAAGGATATGATTTGACCGGAGCGGAATGAGATGTTTTTGCTGCGGTCCCGATAATCACTGCACTGTATGGCGTGAACAGAGACTCTGATATGGAAAGCTTTATGCCCATTTCACACTTTGAAGTGATTGAACTTGTTCTGAAGTCTTAGTTGCTGAGGTTCAGTCAAAGGGCTTCAGTGGTACTCATCGAGCCTTTTCATTGGTTTAATGCCTTTCACTGGAAGCGGGGCCACAGAACTCATTGTCTCTGTGATGCAATTTAATTGAGGCCGAGTGAGTAGGCTTGTCATTTTTAAATACGTTTTTCAGTGCTGCAAAACTTTCTGAGCAGAGTGAATGTGACTTCGTTTTGACATTCTGCAGAAACAAAATCGGCAGCCCGAAGAAGGTGGAAACTGGCCTCACTGCACAAAATTGCCTTGCACGTCACATATGTTTGATTCTGAACGCTCTAATCACTAAAATACAACATTAATTCCAAACAAAACGGAAACTCTGATAATTACGCCCGATAAAAAGAACCCCCTGATCAAGAACTCTGTTGGTGCTCTGGGTGCATCTGTTAAAAGCAGCCTTAGAAACCTTGGGGTTGTGTTTGATCAGTCCATGTCTTTGGAGGGTAACTGTCGTCAAATGACCAAAAACTGTTTTTATCTCCTTAGAAATATTTCTAAAGTGAGAAATTTGTTGTCAAAATAAGATCTCGAAATTATCATTCACGCGTTCATTTCGTCTCGTATTGACTATTGCAATTCTTTTTTCACTCTCTTAAAGAAGTCAATGCTAAAGAGACCTTTCACCGGTGCACCCAGAACAGCCCATATCGCTCCCGTTCTATCCAGTCTTCATTGGCTTCCAGTTAAATTCCACATTGAGTTTAGGAATTTAGTCCTGACATGCCGTGTGTTGATGGTGGGGCCCCTCAATACATCATTGATTTGCTATGACCCTACTCCTCAGGGTGTCTTCAGGTTAGGGTCTTCTAAATATCCCCAAAACTCATTTTAAAACCCGTGGAGACCTGGCATTCCAGTCTATAGCTCCCAGACTCTGGAACAATTTGCATCAGTCCCTCCGTGATCTTGACTGTGTTGAAACTTTTAGGAAACATTTGAAAACTTCTTTTTTTAGAAAAGCTGTAAGTTAATGCACCTTTTAACTATAATTTTTAATCCACTTTGTATCATTTGTATGATGTTGCCCCTGTTGTTTTAATTGAATTGTTGTTTTACTTCACCTATGTTTTGTACAGCGCTTTGTGATTTTATCTGTGAAAAGTGCTTTATTAATAAAATGTGCTTACTTACTTACTTACTTAATTGTCTCGAGTAATAACATTTTATTAATAACAAAGAGAATAGGGAAAGACATGTACATCGGCAAAGTGTTCAAGGGAAACAAATCAGCGTTGCAATCTACAAAGCATTTGGATTGACAACCAGATCTGGGAGGTAGGCAAATTAAGAGTCAACGCTGGGAGCAGGGTTCAAACCTGTTCGGGAAGATCCGATTGGATCTTCACAGCTGATGAAAGCTTCTATGAATCAGAATCAGAATCAGAATCAGAATCAGCTTTATTGTCATTACGCAAGGTAACGAGATTGAGGCCATTCCATACAGTGCGATGTGTGCATGCTAGAAAAACAATGTGCAAATATATAAAAATATAAAAAATGTAGAAGTGCAATGAATATGGTGTGAAATGAATATAAACATGGGAAAAAAAAGAAAAAAAAAAAAGAAAAAAAAAAAAAAATGCCATAAATATGAGAACAGATTACATACGATAACCTGTCAGTAGAACAAAACCTGATCTGAGAAGGTGATTGGGGAATTAGAAAGACTTGCTCGCAGGGTTCAAACCAGGACGATCCAAATGGTTTTAAAGCCGAATGTTTTATCCACCGGTGATTCTGACAAGACAATGAGAATAACTCATGGATGAATCCCACATATAAGGCGAGCAATCAGCAGCTCGTTCTAGGGAATCAATCTAAACACTGATAGTGTCGATTCGAAGATGGGTATTGGTATCGAATTGATACCAGCGTAATTTGATGGTTATTTTTGTTGCAGATTCTCAAGTTCCTTGATTTAGATTTTTCTCACTGAGGCATGCTTTATCTCTCCCCTGCATGCTCCACTGACGACTTATGACTTCATTTTTCAAAAATATCTGCGGGTAATGAAAGTTACAATAATTGCTATGTTTACATTTTAATATTTACATACAAGTCCGAGTCCATGGTTCTCGCCCGGAAAAGGGTGGAGAGCCATCTCCGGGTTGGGGAGGAGATCTTGCCCCAAGTGGAGGAGTTCAAGTACCTCGTAGTCTTGTTCACGAGTGAGGGAAGAGTGGATCGTGAGATCGACAGGCGGATCGGTGCGGCGTCTTCAGTAATGCGGACGCTGTATCGATCCGTTGTGGTGAAGAAGGAGCTGAGCCGGAAGGCAAAGCTCTCAATTTACCGGTCGATCTACGTTCCCATCTTCACCTATGGTCATGAGCTTTGGGTTATGACCGAAAGGACAAGATCACGGGTACAAGCGGCCGAAATGAGTTTCCTCCGCCGGGTGGCGGGGCTCTCCCTTAGAGATAGGGTGAGAAGCTCTGTCATCCGGGGGGAGCTCAAAGTAAAGCCGCTGCTCCTCCACATCGAGAGGAGCCAGATGAGGTGGTTCGGGCATCTGGTCAGGATGCCACCCGAGCGCCTCCCTAAGGAGGTGTTTAGGGCATGTCCGACCGGTAGGAGGCCACGAGGAAGACCCAGGACACGTTGGGAAGACTATGTCTCCCGGCTGGCCTGGGAACGCCTCGGGATCCCCCGGGAGGAGCTGGACGAAGTGGCTGGGGAGAGGGAAGTCTGGGCTTCCCTGCTTAGGCTGCTGCCCCCGCTACCCGACCTCGGATAAGCGGAAGAAGATGGATGGATGGATGGCATTTGTGTTACTTTGTTGTTTCATTTGTTATTTTGCAATAGTCAGTTTTTGTCCTGACAAATGTGTGTCATTGACCGTAACAAGTGAATATATTTTTTTACATATATATACTATTACTGTAAATTGTTTTGGATTATACTTAGTTATAAAAACTTTTTTTTTTTTTTTTTGCATGACTCTGTTTTTAAAATCACAATCATCTAACTAAAGGTACATTTACAAAATGATTTAATGTCTATAGCTGCATTACCATTATCCCTAGAAATGCGCAAAACCTAAATATCGCAATAAGAAACTGGTAATAGAAACACCCATATTTCTAAAAAACCTCTCATATATCTAAAGACAAATTGCGCTGTCATGAGGTGGTTTTTCAGACGTTTTGATATTAAAGTTTTTTCGCAAAAGCATGATGAAAACACTTTTTTCACATTTTTAGAGATCATATAAAACACTGAACCAACGGGGCACCAATGCAGGTCAACTAGGGAAGACAGGTCGTCTTGGTCTCGCTTCCGATTGTTCGGCTGGGGTCGAGCAGGGCGGCACCACAGGCTCAGAGAGACCTACATCATCGAACAATGTCAAGGGGGCCGTAAGGACGTTGCCTTTGAGCAATCACTCGCTGCCTTCATCATCGATTGAAATCACGGAGCAGTGGCTGCAATACCTTCCTCAAAGTGGAGTCTGGCAAGATAAGATTTTACGAGAATTACGGCTCATGACGCAAAACACCTTTTAATGGAAACACCTACAAGTTTCAAATGTCCTTTTTCGAAACTTTAGAAATATCGCTTTTAAAACTACATTGGAAACCCAGCTAACGTCTAATGTATTGGTATCGGCATTAGTATCAGCGACATCCAGTTTCAGTTTATTTCGAACATGCATACGATACAATGTAATGCATCACATACACTATATTGCCAAAAGTATTTGGCCACCTGCCTTGACTCACATATGAACTTAAAGTGCCATCCCATTCCTAACCCATAGGGTTCAAAATTATGTCGGTCCACCTTTTGCAACTATTACAGCTTCAACTCTTCTGGGAAGGCTGTCCATAAGGTTGCGGAGTGTGTTTATCGGAATTTTTCACCATTCTTCCAAAAGCACATTGGTCAGGTCACAACACTGATGTTGGTCGAGAAGGCCTGGCTCTCAGTCTCCGTTTTAATTCATCCCAAAGGTGTTATATCGGGTTCAGGTCAGGACTCTGTGCAGGCCAGTCAAGTTCATCCACACCAGACTCTGTCATCCATGTCTTTATGGACCTTGCTTTGTGCATTGGTGCACAGCCATGTTGGAAGAGGAAGGGGCCCGCTCAAAGGTTGGGAGCTTGGAATTGTCCAAAACGTGTTTGTACCCTGGAGCATACAAAGTTCTTTTCACTGGAACTAAGGGGCCAAGCCCAACTCCTGAAAAACAACCCAACACCATAATTCTTCCTCCACCAAATTTCATGAAATCACTGAGCTTCTGAAAGCGGCCCATTCTTTCATCAATGTTTGTAGAAACAGTCTCCATGCCGAAGTGTTTGATTTTATACACCTGTGGACTCCTGATTCTGATCATTTGAATGGGACGGCCAAATAATTTTGGCAATATAGTGTATTTCAAGTTGTTTTATTACAGCACCTCCGAATAGGAGTAGGAAGAAGCTGATTTTATTTGACACTACCCCTTTTCATTCCATAGCAATGTTATCCCATTTCCTTGTTCTCTGTAACAGAACAGTGAATAAATAACAAATAAATAATATAGCATAGTAAGTTAACAAATATTAAATGCATCATACGTATTGCTGTAAATTTTCAGTAGACTCGCTATGGAAGCGCTGTAGACGCTGTCGAAGTGGAGGCACGTAAATAAGACCGCCCTACAAAACAGTGCCTCTTGAAAGCGGTTTGAAAACGGTCTGTAAAACATAACCAAAGAACCACAATTACATGTTATGTGCAAGGAAGTGTTTTAAATGTAGAAAAAAATCATAACATGACCCATTTAAAGTGGATTTTATTTTATTTTTTTAAGTTGTAATAATTATAGTTACCTGTGGTAATGCCACTATGATACAACATCTGTATTATAATCCTTGAACAAAGTAAGAGTGAAACTCATGTGAATAATCACTGAATGGAGAACTGGGGGTGGAATTAAATAAATTATCTTCTTCCCACTCCCTTTCAGGCAAAACTGGACAATATGCACACATTAATTTATATTATTATGTTTTGTCAACTTATACTTCTTTTTCATTGCCTGAAATAAATAAATTAATAAAAAATTTAAAAAAAATAAACCGGAGCATTAATTTCTAAATCCAAACACTGAAAGGTTTGGATGTCGTTGTGGCTTGTGCAGCCCTTTGAGACACTTGTGATTTAGGGCTATATAAATAAACGTTGACTGATTGATTGATTGAAAGACATCAAGCAGTTCATATCATTCATTAAAGTGCTGGTGAAATATAGATAATGGAGGCTTGTCCAAAGACTTGAGACCGCAACTAATAATGGACAACATAACCAATTTATACAAGACACCTAAGTGATGTCTGTTGAAGACCTTCCAAACACAGAAACCAGAGCATTTTTCTGCAAATATTAAGACATCAACACTGCCAAGGAAGAAGAACATTGTGACGACACGTAGCGATGGAGTTAGGCTGATCGACTCCGACAGATAATTGAACCATCCAAGACTTATAAACGTATCAGGGCAATCTGTGTACCTAATCAGCCCGTCTCACATTTTACCTCGTCTCTGTAATATATAAGTGACTCAAAAACAAGGTTCGATACTACAATAATGTCCTAAACGCTGAAATCGTGTCCGGCAACGGGGCAGACAAAGTCACAGCTTTCATTTCCAGCCACAAAGCTACAAAGTAGATTTCTAAATGATCCAATCCATCATGCGTCTGGCACACGGCTTTAATCAATGCACCGGGAGTAGGTAAAAGGCCCCTGATTAATCAGCTGGTCATTGTGCACGCAATCGATGAAAACACCCACTGGATCATGAACTTTGAGAGTGGCCCAAAATGACCAACATCGGAGCGTGACTTGTAGTCCACCCCAGCTGTTACCACTTGTTTTCGGACGGTCAGTCTAATTTAGATGAATTTTGAGGGAATTTGGCAATCTTTCTCCAAGAGCTGAATCAAAATGATGTATTTACAAAGATAACAAAGCCAACTTAGATTGACTTTTTTTTGGACAGAGGTGTTCATTTAAATTCAGTACCTTATTTTCCGGACTATGAGGTGCATTTATAATCCTTGTTTTTTCTCGAAACTCGACACTGCGCCTTATAACCAAGTGCGCCTCATGTAAGTAATACGTTTGGTAGAGCTTACCCAACCTCGGTATTTTATTTGGTACGTGGTGTAATGATAAGTGTGACCAGTAGATGGCAGTCAAACATAAGAGATACACGTAGACTGCACTATGATGGCAATATGACTCAAGTAAACAACACCAATATGTTATATGTTCTATTGAAAATATAGAACATTGCACACAGTGCTCAAAAATATATCAAAATGTTTTAGTACAACTTTGGTAAGCTAAGAAGCCACACCTCTTGATGTGCTTCAACATACGAGTATTATTATGGTGTGTGTATAAGGTAAGATATTTTATCTAACGTTTTGTTTTGCAATATTATGCAAAAGCAACTTTTCTTACCCTCTGGTACCTGCTGATCTGTATAAGTCCTGAAAAATTGCGCCTTTGTAGTCTGTTCTGACACCATAGTCGATAAGCTTCTTATTTTTCTCTATCTTCTTGTTATGGGACATTCATCCTCCGCTGTTGCCATTTCTAATATAAAGTAGTGTAAAGTTCTTACTTATATCTGTCAGTAAACTCGCCATGAAAGCGCTAAAACATACCGGTGTAGTGAGTTAAATATTATTCACCCAAGGAACTTTAGTTATTAGAGAGTTTTGGTCAGACGGTTTTTCACGGGACAGATTTCCGGTGTTGTTGTTTCCGGATGAGGAGATGCTGCTCCGTTATTGATTGAAGTAAAGTCTGAATGTCATTAAAACAGTTAGCGTCATCTTTTGACACTTCTTCCACCCCCGTCCTTGCACGCTACACCGCTACAACAAAGATGACGGGGAGAAGACGCTGCCGAAGGTGAGCCACGTAAATAAGACCGCCCACAAAACGGTGCATCCGGAAACAACTGTCAGAAAGCGGCTTGAAGAGGATCTGTAAAACATCATCTACGCAACATTTTGGCCAAAGAACCACCATTACATGTTATGTAGACCACAAGGAAGTGTTATACATTTAGAAAAATAAAATAATAATTAGAGATGTCCGATAATATCGGCCTGCGGATATTATCGGCCAATAAATGCATTAAAATGTAATATCGGAAATTATCGGTATCATTTTTTTTATTATCGGTATCGTTTTTAATTTATTTTTAATTTATTTTTTATTGTTTTATTAAATCAACATAAAAAACACAAGATACACTTACAATTAGTGCACCAACCCAAAAAAAACCTTTCTCCCCCATTTACGCTCATTCACACTCATTCACACAAAAGGGTTGTTTCTCTCTGTTATTAATATTCTGGTTCCTACATTATATATCAATAAATATCAATACAGTCAGCAAGGGATGCAGTCCGTAAGCACACATGATTGTGGGTGCTGCTGGTCCACTAATAGTACTAACCTTTAACAGTTATTTTTTTCTAATTTTCATTAATTACTCGTTTCTATGTAACTGTTTTTATATTGTTTTACTTTCTTTTTTTATTCAAGAAAATGTTTTTTAATTTATTTATCTTATTTTATTTTTTTATTTTTTATTTTTAAAGTACCTTATCTTCACCATACCTGGTTGTTCAAATTAGGCATAATAGTGTGTTAATTCCACGACTGTATATATCGGTTGATATCGGTATCGGTAATTAATGAGTTGGACAATATCGGAATATCAGATATCGGCAAAAAGCCATTATCGGACATCCCTAATAATCACTCCAGCAAAAAAAAAAAACAAGAGTTGTAGAAATTATTGGAAACTCAAGACAGCCATGGCATTATCTCTATATTTTTTGCACAATTACAAATGATAAAAATTGGTCGTCTGTTCGAGGAATTTGTCTGTCATTCAGGCTTCTAACTCACCGCTGTCTTCTACACACAAAAGCACTACCAGAGAAGCAACAATAGGCAGTCATGTTGTTACAATACAATATTGATTGATTGAAACTTTTATTAGTAGATTGCACAGTGAAGTACATATTCCGTACAATTGACCACTAAATGGTATCACCCGAATACGTTTTTCAACTTGTTTAAGTCGGGATCCACTTAAATTGATTCATGATACAGATATATGCTATTTTCATAATACAGTCATCACACAAGATAATCATCACAGTATATACATTTAATTATTTACATTATTTACAATCCGGGGTGTGGGATAAGGGGGGTGGGGGGTTAAGTTTGGTTGGAATCAACACTTCAGTCATCAACAATTGCATCATCAGAGAAATGGACATTGGAACAGTGTAGGTCTGACTTGGTACATATGTACAGCAAGTATTGGACACAGAGAGAGATATCAGAAATGATAAGAAAAAGTGACTACATTTGATTGTTTACATTTGATTATTTACAATCTGAGGAGGTATGATGAGGAAGGGAGGGTGTTAGTTTAGGGTTGAAGTTGCGTGGAGGTGTTCTTTTAGTGTGGTTTTGAAGGAGGTTAGAGATGCCCTTTCTTTTACACTTGTTGGGAGTGCATTCCACATTGATGTGGCATAGAAAGAGAATGAGTTAAGACCTTTGTTAGATCGGAATCTGGGTTCAACGTGGTTAGTGGAGCTCCCCCTGGTGTTGTGGTTATGGCGGTTGATATACATGTAATGATAGTTATTGTCAGTAGCTAAACGTTGCCAAATTGCTATCATTATGATGACAAACAAAGCTTGTGTGTGTGTGTGTGTGTGTGTGTGTGTGTTTGTTCTTGTTTTTGTAGCCTTCTTGAGACATCAACAAGGAAAAGTTGTTTCCATATGAGGACCGGTGAACAGGAAAACCATTGCATCTAATAGAAAATGTTTCATTTGCACCCCTGGTGGTGACACCTATAAAAATTGGTGTGGTCCCAAAAAGGAGGGATTTTTCAAATTGACTGTGTCGGTTTAAAAAAAGCTCCCCCTCTGGTCAACATATGAAATAACAAGTGTGTGTAAGAAATTAAAATGCGCCCCCTTTGGCCAAAATGAATTATAATTGTCGTTACATATTTATATATATATATATATATATGTATATATATATATATATATATATATATATATATATATATATATATATATATATATATACATATGTAACGACATACTGTAATAACTTGAAGTAAATCATGAAGATTAAAAAACAATTACAAACAAAAAATTCAAAACATTTAAAAATTAACTAAAAGCAGTCTTTTTCTCAAAATGTGTCGACTTTTTTTTTATTATAAAATTAGGAACAATTTCTCATATTTCTGTTTATGTAATATTGCGATATTTTCTGGTAAAATTATTACTTTTTTATGTAAAATGATTACTTTTTACTGCAAAATGGTGACATTTTTCATATACAATTCTGACTTGTATCACAATATTGCCAATTTTGTTGTCGGTCTTGTAAAATAGTAACATTTTTTCAGTAAAATGACTTTTGTCATCATTTTGTCAAATAAAATTCGGATGATTATTATAATATTGCCAAAATATTAGTTTTCTTATAAAATTGTGACTTTTGTCGTGTTAAATTACGACTCTTTTCATAAGATTGCCAAAATGTTAAGCTTTTCTTGTAAAATTGCGACTGTTATTTTGTAAAATTCCAACTTTTATCATAATATTGCAAAAATGTGTGTGTGTGTGTGTGTGTGTTTTACATATGGGCATAGTTTACATCATTATCTCCTATAAGGACGACTGCAGAGTGTAATGCTTAAAACACTAGTTATCACTCCCTCGACGTTTGCGTAAACGTTGCAAGCTTAGAACAAATCTATCGTTTATGTCTCTATATTTTTTACAATTACTTTATTTTCCGGACTATAAAGCGTATATAAGCCGTACCCACTAAATTTTAGAAGAAACAAATATTTTCCCTTTATTAGCCGCAGCGATAAGCCGCAGATATATACATTGTCAAAAGAGTTATTTACACAGAAATATTTTGTAAATGATTATTTACATACCTTAATTGTTTTCAAACGGTGCCAAACAGGGCAGTGAAACGAATGATCAAACAAAACAGAAGTCATCGTCGTGGACCCACTCGCAATGGAAGCTAGCTCTCCAATCAGCTAAACAGACTCGATAAGTTAACGGGGAAGTTTTGATGAATTTAAAAAACTGGAACAATACAAAAAAAATGCCATTGTAAGTCAATAATAATAACTAAGACACTCGTAAACGTAGCGGATATTAACTAATGCTAACAAGGCTAGTTTCATTACATTACAATACACATGGAAACACTCCTATAAACATCAAACACGGGGGAGTTCAGTAGGTAAGAATTGATTTAGTTATATTGTAAAACTTACAAACGTTGCTTGGATTGATGAATGAAGAATCAATACGAGTCGCGTACGAGCAGGACTTCTATTTCTGGTTGAAGGCTCTGTCTAAACAGAAGGGCAATGCAACACCTGCAGTGAGCAAACTCGTCCAATAGAGATGGTATCATAGCAC
Source organism: Nerophis lumbriciformis (assembly GCF_033978685.3). Classification (NCBI taxonomy): domain Eukaryota; kingdom Metazoa; phylum Chordata; class Actinopteri; order Syngnathiformes; family Syngnathidae; genus Nerophis; species Nerophis lumbriciformis. Next base: position 10,861,917 of record NC_084563.2, on the reverse strand, counting down.
AAAACAATAAGACACCTATACAGTGTATTTGTAGTGGAGTTTTTTTTTTTTTAACTAGCCGCACCATTTTATAAGCCGCAGGGTACAAAGCCTAGGAAAAAAGTAGCGGCTTGAAGTCCGGGTCTTATGGTCCTAATTGTATTGAATTGAAAAAAAATAATGTAGTGACGACCATGACTGGCTTTACTATGGATGACCAAATCATTTCAGGGTGTCAGGTCAGGACAGCAATCATGCGTTCAGGTGAGTGCAAGAGAAATAATAAAATGGCCAAGTTTTGTAGTTTCAACGGTCTGTTGAAGTCATGCATGGGTTGTGTGTGTGTGTGTGTGTGTGCGTGTGTGTGTGTGTGTGTGTGTGTGTGTGTGTGTGTGTGTGTGTGTGTGTGTGTGTGTGGTTTTCCTATCCAAAACAAATACAAACAATAATTGTAAATCAACTTCAGTGACCACAATGTAATACAATATAGGCACAAGCCTGCTACAGAGCTGTCGATATATACAGTACATCACTTAGCTGTGTACACACATCATGCAAATAAATGCAGAGATTTGAAACATCCCAGCTCTAAGTAATGTATAATAGAATGTAAATAGCATTAAAACAATAATTATAAATTGGAAATTGGGGCTAACAGACATGTCCTGAATCCAATGCCACAAACATGCCCTGGGGCAGGGTTTGGCAACCCAAAATGTTGAAAGAGCCATATTGGACCAAAAATAAAAACATAAAAATCTGTCTGTAGTAAAATAAAAGCCTTCCATAAGTGATACAATGAAGACAACACATGATGCAAGTGTCTATATTAGTTGTATTAGCCTACTATCAAAATGACTTTAAAAGTATTATATAAGTGTTATAATGAAGACAATACATGATGTAAGTGTCTATATTAGCTATATTAGCCTACTATCAAAATGACTTTAAAAGTCTTATATAAGTCTTATAATGAAGGCAACACATGATGTACGTGTCTATACTAGCTATAATAGCCTAATATCAAAATGACTTTAAAAGTATTATAAGTGTTATAAGGAAAAAAACACATGATGTAAGTGTCTATATTAGCTATAATAGCCTACTATCAAAATGACTTTAAAAGTCTTATATAAGTGTTATACCGAAGAAAACACATGATGTAAGTGTCTATATTAGCTGTAATAGCCTACTATTAAAATGACTTTAAAAGTCTTATATAAGTGTTATGATGAAGACAACACAGGTTGTAAGTGTCTATATTAGCTATATTAGCCTACTATCAAAATGACTTTAAAAGTCTTTTATAATTGTTATGATGAAGACAACACATGATGTAAGTATCTATATCAGCCTACTATCAAAATGCCTTTAAAAGTCTTATATAAGTGGTATGATGAAGACAACACATGATGTAAGTATCTATATCAGCCTACTATCAAAATGCCTTTAAAAGTCTTATATAAGTGGTATGATGAAGACAACACATGATGTAAGTGTCTAAATTAGCTATATTAGCCTACTACCAAAATTACTTTAAAAGTCTTATATAAGTGTTATGATGAAGACAACACATGATGTGAGTATCTATATCAGCCTACTATCAAAATGACTTTAAAAGTCTTATATAAGTGTTATGATGAAGACAACACATGATGTAAGTGTCTATATTAGCTATATTAGCCTACTATCAAAATGACTTTAAAAGTCTTATATAAGTGTTATGATGAAGACAACACATGATGTAAATATCTATATCAGCCTACTATCAAAATGAATTTAAAAGTCTTATATACGTGTTATGATGAAGACAACACATGATGTGTCTATATTAGCTTACTATCAAAATGACTTTAAAAGTCTTATATAACTGTTATGATGAAGACAACACATGATGTAAGTGTCTATATTAGCTATATTAGCCTACTACCAAAATTACTTTAAAAGTCTTATATAAGTGTTATGATGAAGACAACACATGATGTGAGTATCTATATCAGCCTACTATCAAAATGACTTTAAAAGTCTTATATAAGTGTTATGATGAAGACAACACATGATGTAAGTGTCTATATTAGCTATATTAGCCTACTATCAAAATGACTTTAAAAGTCTTTTATAAGTGTTATGATGAAGATAACACATGATGTACGTGTCTATATTAGCTATATTAGCCTACTATCAAAATGACTTTAAAAGTCTTATACAAGTGTTATAATGAAAACAACACATGATGTAAGTGGCTATATTAGCTGACTATCAAAATTACAATGTGTTGCAGGCTCACACAAATCTGTGTTGACAGAATTTTTGAAATGTAATATTTATTCTACCCATTTT
>NC_084563.2:10767098-10854598 GCF_033978685.3 Nerophis lumbriciformis | reverse complement strand
GCTTTAAAGCCATGGAGCTAAACAGAATGTTACTTGAGAGGACTTTGCGTGATGGTATCATATAAAGCATCATTGAGAGAAGGCGCGCCTACTGATTCGAAATGCAATCATTTCACTTGAACCCTGGCGGCTGTTAAAGCAGGGCACGACGACGCCCCTCCAGCCGTCTCCAGGCTAAGCGTCGTGGACGCGGGCCCACTTCCTTTCGGGATAATTAGCTTGGCGACAAGGCCGACGGCGGCCTCTATCAGCCCCCGAGCCGTCTGCTCATCTGCTTTGTGGTTTTCTTATTAAGATAGTGAACATCCACATTGAATGTACTCAAGAGCAACCGTTAAAGGGGAACATTATCACAATTTCAGAAGGGTTAAAACCATTAAAAATCAGTTCCCAGTGGCTTATTTTATTTTTCGAAGTTTTTTTCAAAATTGTACCCATCACGCAATATCCCTAAAAAAAAGCTTCAAAGTGCCTGATTTTAACCATCGTTATATACACCCGTCTATTTTCCTGTGACGTCACATAGTGATGCCAACACAAACAAACATGGCGCATAGAACAGCAAGGTATAGCGACATTAGCTCGTATTCAGACTCGGATTTCAGCGGTTTAAGCGATTCAACAGATTACGCATGTATTGAAACGGATGGTTGTAGTCTGGAGGCAGGTAGCGAAAACGAAATTGAAGAAGAAACTGAAGCTATTGAGCCATATCGGTTTGAACCGTATGCAAGCGAAACCGGTGAAAACGACACGATAGCCAGCGACACGGGAGAAAGCGAGGACGAATTCGGCGATCGCCTTCTAACCAACGATTGGTATGTGTTTGTTTGGCATTAAAGGAAACTAACAACTATGAACTAGGTTTACAGCATATGAAATACATTTGGCAACAACATGCACTTTGAGAGTGCAGACAGCCCAATTTCCATCAATTAATATATTCTGTTGACATACCCTCATTCGCTCTCTTTTCCTGAAAACTGATCTGTCCAATTTTGGAGTTGATGTCAGCAGGCCAGGGAAGCTAGGGTAGATATTCTTCTCTTGATCATCTTCGGTGGCATAATGGACGGTGTGAGCCAAGACATCCAGGGGGTTTAGCTCGCTCGTCTGCGGGAACAAACTGCCGCCATTGCTTGCCGTGCTACCGAGGTCCTTTGTCCCTGAATTGCTCACACACTCCGGCAGATTCAATGGGGGTTTGGCGGCAGATTTCTTTGACTTTATCGTTGGAAATGCATCTGCTTTGAGTGTCGCAGGATATCCACACATCCTTGCCATCTCTGTCGTAGCATAGCTTTCGTCGGTAAAGTGTGCGGAAGAAACGTCCAATTTCTTCCCACTTTCGTATCTTTGGGCCACTGGTGCAACTTGAATCCATCCCTGTTCGTGTTGTTACACCCTCCGACAACACACCGACGAGGCATGATGTCTAAAAGCTACGGAAAACAGTCGAAAAAACGGAAAATAACAGAGCTGATTTGACTCAGTGTTTGTAATGTGTTTGAGAAAATGGCGGATTGCTTCCCGATGTGACGTCACGTTGTGACGTCATCGCTCCGAAAGCGAATAATAGAAAGGCGTTTAATTCGCCAAAATTCACCCATTTAGAGTTCGGAAATCGGTTAAAAAAATATATGGTCTTTTTTCTGCAACATAAAAGTATAAATTGACGCTTACATAGGTCTGGTGATAATGTTCCCCTTTAACAGAGGCATCCATCCATCCATCCATTTTCTACCGCTTTCCCCATTCGGGGTGGCAGGGGGTGCTGGAGCCTATACCAGCTGCATTCGGGCGGAAGGCGGCGTACACCCTGGACAAGTCGCCACCTCATCACAGGGCAACAGAGGCATATTAAGTGTTAAATGCCACAGATAGAGTTGTGGTCAAAATTGACCACAGAACTTTCCTCCAGAAGGGTTTATCTTTGTCCATGTGTTGTCAGATGAAACAAAAATGGAGCTGTTTGGCCACAATGCCCAGCAATATGTTTGGAGGAGAAAAGGTGAGGCCTTTAATCCCAGGAACACCAGTTCCTACCGTCAAGCATGGGTCTGTTTTGCTGCCAATGGAACTACAGTAAATGGGACAATGAAAAAGTAGGATTACCTCCAAATTCTTCAGGACAAGCTAAAATCATCAACCCAGAGGTTGGGTCTTGGGCGCAGTTGGGTGTTCCAACAGGACAATGACCCCAAACACACATCAAAAGTGGTAAAGGAATGGCTTAATCAGGCTAGAATTAAGGTTTTAGAATGGCCTTCCCGAAGTCCTGACTTAAACGTGTGGACAATGCTGAAGAAACAAGTCCATGTCAGAAAACCAACACATTTAGCTGAACTGCACCAATTTTGTCAAGAGGAGTGGTCAAAAATTCAAGCAGAAGCTTGTGGATGGCTACCAAAAGCGCCTTATTGCAGTGAAACTTGCCAAGGGACATGTAAGCAAATATTAACATTGCTGTATGTATACTTTTGACCCAGCACATTTGCTCACATTTTCAGTAGACCCATAATAAATTCAAAAAAGAAATGGATTTGATTTATATAGCGCTTCTCTAGAGACTTGAAGAGCTTCACAGACAACTGACATTAACACTTTGATGGTTGAAAGCAACATTTTTAGCCACAACTGCCCTAGGGTACACTGACGGAAGAGCATTTTGCGCCTACGAGGGTTGTACGGCTAATGAATCATATTCGGTACTATACCGCCTCTAAAAAGTACCGGTCCATCGCGCCCCCATCGTCGTCACGTCGTGTCATTGCTGGTTTACGAGCATACGAGCATGTTCGGCAGCGCACAATCACAGAGTACTTACAAGCAGACACAGTGTGTAGGCAGAAAAGGGAGAAAGGACGCATTTTGGCTTAAAAAGTAACGATAAAGGTGAAGTTATAACACTGAAACGCCCTCAGGAAGAGATGCTTCAAGACATGGCTAGCTAGCTAGCGGCTAACGTCCAAACGCTGTCTGCATTGTTGTAGCTACTTCTAAATCACTAATCTTGGTCTCCATGGCGACAAATAAAGTACGTTTCTTACAAGTATCATCCTTGTAGGACGAGGAATAGCTAAACATGCTTCACTACACATCGTAGCTCACCGGCGTCACAATGTAAACAAACGCTATTGGTGGATCTACACCTAACATCCACTGTAATGATACCAAGTACAGGAGCATATCTAGTCGATACTACTATGATTATATCAATATTTTTTGGCATTACAATATCTTCTTTTGTTTAAAAAAAATTATATTATGTTTATAAACACAGGAAATATGTCCCTGGACACATGAGGACTTTGAATATGACCAATGTAAGATCCTGTAGATATCTGGTATGGGATCGATACCCAAATTTGATGCACTGATGCGTTCAATGCCCCATCCAGTGTTGTAAAAGTAAACAAGCAATCCAATGACATAAAGAAAACAAGCATTAAAGAGACAGGCTTTTGAACAATTAAGATAGGCTTTACATTAGGGTTGTACGGTATACCGGTATTAGTATAGTACCACGATACTTACGAATCACATTCGGTACTATACCGCCTCTGAAAAGTACCGGTCTACCACCCCCCTGCCGTCACGTCATGTCATTGCTGGTTTACAAGCATGTTCGGCAGCGCAAAATCATGGAGTACTTACAAGACGCATTTTGGCTTAAAAACGAAAGATAAAGGCGAAGTTATAACACTGAAACACCCTCAGGAAGAGGTGCTTTAAGACATGGCTAGCTAGCTAGCGGCTAACGTCCAGCCCCAGTGGGCAGTGTTTTAGCTACTTCTAAATCACTAATCCGTGTCTCCATGGCGACAAATAAAGTATGTTTCTTACAAGTATCATCCCTGCAGGACGAGGAATAGGTAAACATGCTTCACTACACGCTGTAGCTCACCGGCATCACAATGTAAACAAACACCATTGGTGGATCTACACCTGACATCCACTGTAATGATACCAAGTACAATAGCGTATCTAGTCGATTCTACTATGATTATATCGATATTTTTTGGCATCACAACATCTTTCGTTTTTTTTAAATGTTTATTATGTTTATAAACTCAGTAAATATGTCCCTGGAGACATGAGGACTTTCAATATGACCAATATATGATTCTGTAACTACTTGGTATCGGATCGATACCCAAGTTTGTGGCATCATCCAAAACTAATGTAAAGCATCCAAACAACAGAAGAATAAGTGATTATTACATTTGAACAGATAGAAAACATTTTAAACTGAAAATAACCAGATATCAACTGTAGATGAACAAGTAGATTAATAATTCATTTTCTACCACTTGTCCTTAATAATTTTGACAAAATGAAAAAATGGAAAATGACACAATATGTTACTGCATATGTCAGCAGACTAAATTAGGAGCCTTTGTTTGCTTACTTACTACTAAAAGACAAGTTGTCTTGTATGTTCACTATTTTATTTAAGAACACATTTGCAATAAGAAACCTATGTTTAATGTACCCGAAGATTTTTTATTAAAATATTTTGATACAACACTACTGTACACCAAATAATACCAAATATAGCAATTTCTGAACAACTGCAGATTGCAAAATCATCTGTTTAAACCAGTGGTTCTTAACCTGGGTTCGATCGAACCCTAGTGGTTCGGTGAGTCGGGCTCAGGGGTTCGGTGGAGGTCGAAACACACCCGACTCATCGTGTAAATAAAATCTTCTCCCTATCGGCGTATTACGGATACGACAACAGCAGAAGTCACACTGATTTGCAGGTGTGTAATTTGTTGTGAGTTTATGCACTGTGTTGGTTTTGTTCTTTGAACAAGGTGATGTTCATGCACGGTCCATTTTGTGCACCAGTAAAAAAACATGGTAACACTTTAGTATGGGGAACATATTCACCATTAATTAGTTTCTTATTAACATGCAAATTAGTAACATATTGGCGCTTAACTAGTCATTATTAAGTACTTATTAATGCCTTTTTTGGCTTGGCCTTATTATAACCCTAACCCTCTAACCCTGGCCCTAACCCTCTAACCCTAACCATAACCAAATAACTCTAAATTAAGTCTTTGTTACTTAGAATATGTTCCCCATACTAAAGTGTACCAAAAACATATAACTTTGCCTTGAATTTGAAAAAAAACATTTTATTTTTCACTAAAGAAGGCTTCGGTGAATGCGCATATGAAACTGGTGGGGTTCGGTACCTCCAACAAGGTTAAGAACCACTGGTTTAAACTGTATACCTGCCAACTTTTGAAATCATAAAAACCTAGTAGCCAGGGTCCAAGGGCTGCAGGCCCCGGTAGGTCCAGGACAAAGTCCTGGTGGAGGGTTCAGGCTTCGCCCCCCGACGCAAAATGATTATTAGCATTCAGACAGGTTAAAATGTTGCTAAAACCATCACTTTTCTATCAGTCACAGTGACTTTTCAAAACAAAAATATTACAGCAAAAATCATATGGGTTGATTGACATGTTGATTCTGTAAGCTAACTTCAATAGTTTGAAATTATTTTGACAGTTAATGCCAGTTATCCTGTCAACCTTCCACAAGACTTCAATTTGTTCATTGAAAGTATAAACAGTATAAACACTTTTTACAGTAAACAAATGGTAAAACAGTACTAAACAATTCCATTAAAAAAAAAATTGGTGTCATTATTAACTTTCTGTCCAAGCTTGTATAATCTACTGCCTTGTTCAATTGTAAAACATATTCTGTGCCTAAAATTCACATTTCTATCACAATTATCATACTGTAAACATGGTAAGCTAACTTCATTAAAATTAATAGTCCTGTCAATAGCATGGAATTATAATTCAAATGTAGTTTTTTTGTAAGCCTTTCAAAAGAATTCAAAATATGAAAAATTAATGAAAATTAATTTAAGCCATCAGACACTTGAAAAGTGGCACATCACATCTCTAATGTAATCATTTTAACTTTTCAACAGAAATAGCACTGCAAAAATATTAAGGACATACTTCTGTATTTTGGTAGTTATGCTGTCAACATTTAACAAGATTTCTTCAACTTGGACTTGAAAGCATAACTAGTATAAACACTTTTAACAGTATAACAGTACTAAACAATTCCAATAGATAACATTGGTGTCATTACCTTTTTGTGGCAAAAATCCAAATTTATTCTATCAGATTGATCATACTGCAAAAATGATATGGTAACTTTATGATAAGTTTACTTGAAGTGGCATAAAACACTGCAAGTGATTGTTCCTATAACCCTTTTGTTTCAAATGTTTGTTCCACTTGTGGCAGTCGGGCACCAGCATACCGTCTTTGACAACTTGAAGTGGCATAAAACACTGAAAGTGATTGTTCCTATAACCCCTTTGTTTTAAATGTTTTATGCCACTTCAAGTTGTCAAAGACGTGCTGTGAAATACAGCCGACAGGATTGCGCACCGAACACGAAGCAAGGCCAAAGCGCGTGAATGCTGCAGGAGAACAAAGGACTTCTTTCATTTAAGGTTTGTGATAAACCATCAAACTCATTCGTTAAAAGGACTCTATAGTAATATAAAGTGAGTTTTTCTGGACATTATCATGCAAAAAAAGTTTATTTTTGGGACCGCGATCACCGCGTAATGATTTTTAAAGGTTGCATTACAAACATTTAACTGTCCCATGTGATCAGCCAGTGCGATTGGAAGTCCATGCTCAATTATTGCCTCCGTAAATAAAACTTCGGCATTTATCACATCCAAAGAATCTGTTTGGGCGACGAAAAACGTTGAAAGTTTTCCACTTGTATCGCTAGCAACGGCATTAGACTTGTGTTTTTTTGTCCCAACGTGGTCTTTTACATCGCTAATTCCTCCGTGTCCGATCGAAAAATCTTGTCTGCACAAGGTGCAATTCGCGTAGTTTTCACCCTTTTTTTTTTTTTAATTAATGAAAAACCGTATTTTTTATCACTGCAACCGTAACCCGGAATAGGTTGATGAAAACCGTACGAATTACGGGAAAACCGGAGTAGTTGGCAGGTATGAAACTGTTGTGGTAAATCAGAGTACTCCCTGCTAGAACACCAGTGTCACCGTCCACAGTTGCTAAATTATTCTGATTTCTCAAACTGTTTGGTCTTTTGTGTTTTCACACCGACATGTGAAGTCCAAGTGTCAATGCACTCTCTCGAATGTGCTTATTGGTCAGTGCAAATAACTAAATTGCATTTCTTGTTGACCTATGGCGTCATACCAAAACAAGGCATCCTCAGAAACCGCGAGTCAACAGCGCAGCTCTTGTTGTACCTGATGTCCGCTGTAATATTGGCACAGATTAGAAATACCATGTCTCAAATGACTATGCTGATGTTAAATAGCAGACAGCATCAAGAAAAGGCACACAATTGTGCTACAAACATGACACTTCTACCAAGAAGGTATCGGAGTTGTGGATGCGGGTCCAAAGCAAATACTGGTGGAAGAGAGTTGTTTTGAAGGAATTTTCAGACGGAGAATGGAAAGAAAAGTTTCAAATGTCTCTAAGCTCTGTGGATTGATGGAAGGAGTTTTAAGTCCGAAGGAAAAGACAGCTTGTGCCCGCTTCAAATGAAGGTTGCCATTGTTCTCCACAGGCTTGCCAGTTGTGCGGAATACAGAGTTATTGTTAATCAGTTTGAAGTGTAAAAATTCAGCAGAAAGAGGTTTGTGTACGTTTTTGTCTTTGCCTCGTAATATACCCGTTTCATTGTCTTCCATCTCACTGGTATATTGTTCTGTAGTCTGAATGAAACTGGCATTCTCCATGTCCTTGGCTACTTTCTTTATTACATCTATATTCTTTCTTTCTCCCATCGATGCACTTCAAAATGTTCAGTTATGTGTGATGCAAATATACAGTCACTTCATTCCAGTTGTTGCCTATGTTTTGATTGAATAGGATCTGCTTCCGGGTTATATCCCGCAGGTTAAGATCGGCGCATGTGCGATACAAAGTGTCCCCCAACCTTTTTTGAGCCAAGGCACATTTTTTGCGTTAAAAAAATCTGGAGGCACACCACCAGCAGAAATCATAAACTCAGTTGACAGTTAAAAGTCCTTGTCGCAATTGTTGGATATGACTTTAAAGCATAACCAAGCATGCATCAATATAGCTCTTGTCTCAAAGTAGGTGTACTTTCACGACCTGTCACATCATGCTATGACTTATTTTGAGGTTTTTTTTGCTGTTTTCCTGTGTGTAGTGTTGTAGTTCTTGTCTTGCGCTCCTATTTTGGTGGCTTTTTTTATTTTTATGGTATTTTCCTGTAGCAGCTTCATGTCTTCTTTTGAGCGATATTTCCCGCATTTACTTTGTTTTAGCAATCAAGAATATTTCAGTTGTTATTATCCTTCTTTGTGGGGACATTGTTGATTGTCATGTCATGTTCGGATGTACATTGTGGACACAGTCTTTGCTCCACAGTAAGTTTTTGCTGTTGTCCAGCATTCTGTTTTTGTTTACTTTGTAGCCAGTTCAGTTTTAGTTTTGTTCTGCATAGCCTTCCCTAAGCTCCAATGCCTTTTCTTAAGGGCACTCACCTTTTGTTTATTTTTGGTTTAAGCATAAGACACCTTTGTACCTGCATTTACAAAGCAATTAGCTACCGGCTGCCACCTACTGATATTGAAGTGATATTGAGTATTACACGGTTACTCTGCCGAGCTCTAAACAGCACCAACACTCAACAACAACAACACATCATTTGGAGACTATAATTACTGGTTCGCAAAAAATGTTTTTAACCCAAATATGTGAAATTAGATAATCTCCCACGGCACACAGACTGTATCTCACGCCGCGGCACAGTGGTTGAAAAACACTGCCCTAGAGCACCACAGAGCCATTTGGTTTTCAAGCACATATCGTATTTTACGGACCATAGGGCGCACCGGGTTATAAGGCGCACTGCCGATGAATGGTCTATTTTTTAATCTTTTTTCATATATTTGGCGCACCGGATTATAGGGCACATTAAAGGATTTTTTAAATGTATTTATTTTTCTAAATGTAAATATATTGCATAGATAATGTTTTACAGATCATCTTCGAGCCGCTTTCTGACAGTCGCTTCCGGATGCGCCGTTTTGTGGGCGGTCTTATTTACGTGGCTCACCTTCGACAGCGTCTTCTCCCCGTCATCTTTGTTGTAGCGTGCAAGGATGGGAGTGGAAGAAGTGTCAAAAGATGGCGCTAACTGTTTTAATGACATTCAGACTTCACTTCAATCAATAACGGAGCAGCATCTCCTCATCCGGAAACAACAACACCGGAAATGTGTGCCGCGAAAAACTGTCCGACCAGAACTCTCTAATAACTAAAGTTCCTTGGGTGAATAATGTAAACTCACTACACCGGTATGTTTTAGCGCTTTTATTGCGAGTTTACTGACAGATATAAGTAAGAACTTTAAACTACTTTATATTACAAATGGCAACAGCGGAGGATGAATGTACCATAACAAGAAGATAGAGAAAAAGAAGAAGCTTATCGACTACGGCGTCGGCACAATTTTTTTAGATTCATGCAGATCCCAAATACAGATCAGCAGGTACCAGAAGGTAAGAAAAGTTTATTTTGCATAATATTGCTAAACAAAACGCCAGATAATATGTCTTAATAATAATACTTGTATGTTTAATGTGCCGACAATCCATCAAGCGGTGAGGCTAGCTTACCAAAGTTGTACTAAAACATTTTGATAGATTTTTGAGCGCCGTGTGTAATGTTCTGTATTTTCAATGGAACATTTAAGATATTGGTGTTGTTAACTGGAGACCAATCATAGTGCAGCTTACACTTATCTCTTATGTTTGACTGCCATCTACTGGTCACAATTATCATTACATCATGTACCAAATAAATTAGCTTCGAGGTGGGTAAGCTCACCCAAACTTATTCCTTACATTAGGCGCGCCAGGTTATAAGGTGCACTGTCAAGTTTTGAGAAAAAATAATAATAATTTAAGTACGCTTTATCGTCCGGAAAATATGGATAGCTGTATGTTTTAGTCTGACTTTTCAAAAGCCTAACCCTATCAGATAAGGGTATTTCCATGGGTTGTTGGGTAATTATTTTGAGCAGAATTATTTTAGATATCGAACTAATTTAGTGCAAAATGTATTCAGTGAGGCTATTTTTTATTTGACATGGACTGAAAAAATACTCCTGCTCCAAAATCCACTACTATCTTTTGGACAAGCCTGGACCTTCTGAACAAAATGTTGATGATGAAAAGAGACAAAGATTCAGATGTTTGATCTTAAAGACTTGACAAACAACTGGACAGTCCAGTTGTGATCCGCTTAGTGCCCTGAGAACACAACGACCTGAAAGAGGGAGAATATCCACATGCAGGAGACCTGTTTGGGTGGACAATTAATAATGTCATGGACTGACCAAATATGCCTGATTAGCACTCCAACAAGTCAATACCATTAAAAAAGGGCACCTTTGTGCATTCACGCACAGTATAAAACATTTGGTGGACAAAATGAGACAAAGAAGAAGTTGAATATTTTACATGTAAACAAACTGTTGCGCCACAGTCCACACTATGGTGAATTCAAGAACCGTCAAAATTAGTAGGACAAAACGATGTTCACCAAATAGTCTCATCAGTGAAGCATACACACAAACATATTAAACAGTGGGCTTTATAACAATTGGGAAGGTTTGTGTCATGTTTGTCCACAAACAAAATACACACTAACACAAAAACATTATTTTTCTCACATCTTTTTACATTTTCAATCCTTTTTTAAAAAATGCTCCAGGGAGCCACTAAAGAGCCGAATGTGGCCAAGAGCCACGGGTTGCTGACCCCCGGGTTAAGGGTATTCAAGGAACATTAGGAGTAGTTGATATATGGATAGTTTGTGTTCTTCTTCCTGAATTTTCGCTAGTCTATTGCTCTCTTTGGACTCATATTGGGCTCGTAAAACAAACAAAAAAATTCTGTAAAAACGTTAAATAAACACTTAAAATCTCACAGAGTAGCACTTGGCACACTATCTAATGACAGCACTGCTGTGCTGACTGAATGAGCACCAGCGATGGATCAATCCGCCCTCAACGGCTGTGCTGATGCACAAAATGGATGAAAAAAAAATATTTGTACCCCGAGACTAGGTTTGTGCACGAAAACATATTTGTATTCGGTTTGTGGTTCTGCAGAGAATGTTCATGTTTTTAAGAGAAGGCTTATCAAGACCCACCTTTTTGATTTGGCTTTTACCTGATATTATTTTATTGAAGTCATTAGTATTTTACTTTTTATCCTATTAGTTATGCAAAATTGTATTTAGGTATATTTATTTATCATGTATTTACTGTATATATATATATATATATATATATATATATATATATATATATATATATATATATATATAATTTTATTAAGTCATTTGTATTTTACTTTTTATCATGTATTTTATATTTAAATTATATATATATATATATATATATATATAATTTTATTTAAGTAATTTGTATTTTACTTTTTATCATATTAGTTATGCAAGATTTTATTTAGTTATTTATGTATGTATAACAGTTTTTATTTTATTATTTGTTTTATTAATCTTCATATGTCTTATTTGTATTTTATTCTTTATCTCTACACATGGTTCTTACTATTTTACAAGTTTTATTATTTTTATTTTCCAACATTCCTCAGATGAGCCATCTTCATCAGGGGTGCTTGTGGAGGCGCCTCTGTGTCAGCATCCTGGTTGCCATGGTCTGATGACCTCCTGGTGCAGATGGCTCCTGTGATAGTGTTTACTCACATGTCTCCTCTGTACTCAGCCATGCAATCACTGGTCCATATCGTTGCATATGTGTGTATGTCGTGTGTGTGTGTTTGTGTTTGGTATTTGTAGAAGTGTGTAAAGTATGTGATAATGGGGGGTTATGGGTCACCGGGGTATTGTTTTTAACTTTGTTAAGCACTTTGCGTTGCATTTATTTAATGTATGAAAAGTGCTTTATAAATAAAGTTTGATTTGATTTCATAAATGGACACTTTTGTACAGTGAGAGGTTTGTAAATCAAGATTGGACTGTAATCAAGATGTTGCATTCGGTACTGTTTGTTTTTTTATCGATAGTGACTACTGACTAATGTGCGAGGCTTGTGCTGGTATACAACACAAGCGCTAGCATTCCAATACAGCAGTGGTTCTCAACCTTTTTTCAGTGATGTACCCCCTGTGAAATTGTTTTTAATTCAAGTACCCCCTAATCAGAGCAAAGCATTTTTGGTTGAAAAAAAAGAGATAAAGAAGTAAATTACAGCATTATGTCATCAGTTTCTGATTCATTAAATTGTATAACAGTGCAAAATATTGCTCATTTGTAGTGGTCTTTCTTGAACTATTTGGAAAAAAGATATAAAAATAACTAAAAACTTGTTGAAAAATAAACAAGTGATTCAACTATAAATAAATATTTATACACATAGATGTAATCATCAACTTAAAGTGCCCTCTTTGGGGATTGTAATAGAGATCCATCTGGATTCATGAACTTAATTCTAAACATTTCTTCACAAAAAAATACATCTTTAACATCAATATTTATGGAACATGTCCACAAAAAATCTAGCTGTCAACACTGAATATTGCATTGTTGCATTGTAATGAATGGAATAGCCTACCGTATTTTCCGCACTATTAGCCGCACCTAAAAACCACAAATTTACTCAAAAGCTGACAGTGCGGCTTTTAACCCGGTGCGCTTTATATATGGATAAATATTAAGATTCATTTTCATAAAGTTTCGGTCTCGCAACTTCGGTAAACAGCCGCCATCTTTTTTCCCGGTAGGACAGGAAGCGCTTCTTCTTCTACGCAAGCGACCGCCAAGGTAAGCACCCGCCCCCATAGAACAGGAAGCGCTTCTTCTTCTACTGTAAGCAACCACCCGCCCGCGTAGAAGAAGAAAAAAGCGCGCGGATATCACCGTACGTTTCATTTCCTTTGTGTGTTTACATCTGTAAAGACCACAAAATGGCTCCTACAAAGCGACAAGGATCCGGTTCATGAAAAGACGCAATCTCTCCATCCGCACACAGATGGAGAGAGTGGCGAGGATGGCGGAAAAGCCAGGAAATCGCAAAAAGCCGCTGCCTGACCAGGACTCAAAAAATCTGTAGAGACTCCTCCCACCCCCACCAAGGACTGTTTTCACTGCTGGACTCTAGAAAGAGGTTCCGCAGCCTCCGTAGCAGTACCAGGTTCGGTAACAGCTTCTTCCCTCAGGCCATAAGACTCTTGAACGCATCATAATAATCCCCTCAATTCCCCCACAAAAACGGATGAACTCGCTAGAATATAAAGACAATATAACATACATCCATAAACGTGGATGCATATGCAAAAGTGCAATATATTTATCTGTACAGTAATCTATTTATTTATATCTGCACTACAACAAGCTAATGCAACAACATTTTGTTCTTATCTGTACTGTAAAGTTCAAATTTGTCTAAGTCTCTAAGTCTACAGGACACAACCTACAGACGTAAGCAGACAAACTTCATTGGCTTTTACAACAAGGCGTGTTCAGTAATTTAATCAGTGAGCTCGAGATAAGTCAAGGCCACTCTCAGTCCGGTTGAAAGAAGGAAATTGTATTTTTACCACAGGAGAGTGGAGCGGTGCTTCAAGCTGCAGGTTTCAAGACAGCGAGGATCAAATGACAAAAGGCTGCACTGCTGTGTTTCAAATGTGACTCTGTGGCTGCCAGGCACTTACGGGTGACGCATGCACACAATTACAGCAGACCATCTAACGGTGTCGCCGACCCTTAAACTTTATTAGACACACATACGCCGCTAATCCAGTTTGGGTCTTTCGCAGGTTTCCTTCTGTCCCTGACTGCTATATGACATGACTTTAATGTGGCCATGCATCACAGGTCAGTGTTGTGTCGGGGCGGTGGGGGGACGTGACTGGTGTGCACTGACCAGAGGGTGTCAAGGCAACACCCTTTATGTTCTCCTTTTTTCAAAGCCATCTCAATTAAGGCCGGGCATGACCGCCGCAGAGGACCTGACTGATTGCGCCCGTCTCATCACTGCTGGGATGTGGCTATTTTCCAAGCGGACAATTGAGGAAGTCTCTAAATGGAGTTGATCAAAAAGAGAACACAATTAAAACTGGTCCCACTGTGATAAAAAGCTGCGCCACATTCAGCCCACACAATTATTAGCCAAGTTAACATGGGATGCAGTGGAGTAAATCACGTCGCCACTGGACTCTAGAGTGACAAATCACGCTTTTCCATCTGGCAATCTGATGGGCGAGTCTGGGTTTGACGATTGCCAGGAGAAGAGTACGTTTCGGACTGCATTGTGCCAAGTGTGAAATTTGGTGGAGGAAGAATTATGGTGTGGGTTTGTTTTTCAGGAGTTGGACTTGACCCCTTAGTTCCAGTGAAAGGAACTTTAAATTTTCTAGGATACCAAAACATTTTGGACAATTCCATGCTCCCAACCTTGTGGGAACAGTTTGGAGCAGGCCCCTTCCTCTTCCAACATGACTGTGCATCAGTGCACAAAGCAAGGTCTATAGAGACATGGATGACAGAGTCTGGTGTGGATGAACTTAACTGGCCTGCACAGAGCCCTGACCTGAATCCAATAGAACACCTTTGGGATGAATTAGAACGGAGACTGAGAGCCAGGCCTTCTTGACTAACATCAGTGTGTGACCTCAACAATGCACTTTTGGAAGAATGGACACAAATTTCAATAAACACACTATTGAACCCTATGTGTTAGGAATGGGATGGCACTTCAAGTTCATATGTGAGACAAGGCAGGTGGCCAATTACTTTTGGCAGCATAGTGTATGTCCATGTGTAATCCAGGTGGTTCAGCCCACCGCCTTATCCCATTCCGCACGAGAACGCATTAGAGTCGAGTCTGCTGACCGTCGAGCCAAAAGCCGGGACTGGCCAACTCAACATAACATACACATGGCCCAGCCACACTGGCTGGCCTCCATTACACTCGGACATTATGTACTCAGGGTACCCAAACTCTTTGATTTGGGAGTCGCATCGGGCTAAAAAAAAATTGTCCGATTATAATTGAATATTAAGAGTATGTGAAAGTTTGACTCCTCCTATCTTGTTTACTTCCGTGACGACCCTCTTAACGTTTTGTAATCAATCAGAAATATCAAGCAGCTAAAATGCGACAAACAGGGATACGCGTGGAGATAGTGTTTAGCATTTTTCCCATCCTGTTTTGTAATGGATTTAAATGAATGTAATTCTGAATTGCATGGACCCTTTTTCTAATACCCACAAATTGTGTTATATTGTGTATGTGTGACCATGTCTGTTGGCATTTCTTCCTGGTTCGATTTTTTTTTTTTGCACCATGACTAGGAAGGGTTGTTTGTATTGGGTCATATCAGTAAATGCTGCACTGAGTTTCTCTGGAAGCATGGTAAGTGGTCATAGACCTGGTATACTCATGTTGTTCCCAAGATGTCTGCAAAGTGGTAATATGCAAATTGACTTTCAAACTGAATTGAAATATCCTTACGGATATATTCCTTATTGTACTCATGACGTCTCGCGGGACAAATTAAAGACGCCGGCGGGCCACACATAGCTGCACACCCTTGCTTTTTAGATGATCAAGTTTGGTAATCTTCTTTGCGTGCCACTGAAGATAATTCTCCTGGTAACCTCACAAAACTATCCAATCTGTACCGTGTTTGTTTTGGTGTTTTGGAGTTGGAAAAAGTCATTAATGAGATTTGTTTATTGTGTTTTTGCTAGCATATAAGTTAGCCTAAAAAAAACCAGTTCATTGACTATGGCCAAATCAGATTTGACTTTGAAAATATTAGAGGTTTCTCTTCGTAGCCTATTGGGTTGAGTTTTTTCTTGCCCTGATATGGGATCTGAGCCGAGGATGTCGTTGTGGCTTGTGCAGCCCTTTGAGACACTTGTGATTAAGGACTATATGAATAAACTTTGATTGATTGATTGAGTAGCTCCAGGTTTTGGACATATTCTGTCATTTACTTTCCAACATGGAGTGGTCTGGAAAGATCTCTTTTACACTCGAATGGGTTCCCTATGATCTGGAATATACCCAAAATGTGTCTCTCACAGTGCTCTTTGGGCACATTTTTAAACTTTTGGGTCCACTTCAGGGCTCAGTCCTATTTGGCAGAGCCTTTAGACCTTTAGGGGTGAGATGGCCTTTTTGCATCCCGTGATCTTTTTTTGTGAGTCTGAGACCTTAGACTTTTGTTGGATACAAGTCGAAAGACCACAGTCCCTCGGGGGTCAATTCCTGGGAAGAAATGCCTGTGAAAGTCCAAGCCCCATTTTACAAGTAGGCCTACCCTAACCCATCCAAAGAAGGTTTTCCTTTCCTTAGTCGAAGACGGCCCAAAACACATTAGCCATGCTACATTCTATACCCTATCTAATTGCTGTGATAAGGACTGTTTGCAATTTAGCTCTCTCTCAAAGAACCCATTCCCGACCTCTCAGCAATCACCACTTACTCAAAACACATTCCATCCATGGAGTCTGTTACTTTCCTGATCGGTAGACTTTTTTGTGTTGCAGCAAGGACTTTTTCCCTGACACTATCATCGCTTGAAGAAAAAACAAGTCTTGTAAAAACTACTAATAGGTTTGGGAGCTGATTTTGAGTCCATCTTCAAGTAGCTAATCATTAACAATGGCAGCCCAGAGCAGTATTTCACCTTTGATTGGAAATGCAGTGTCTGGTCTGCAAGAAACATCTCATCCAACCAGTGCATAAAAGTATAGAAAATGTCTCTATAAATATTCATTGGCCAATGATCATGATACAAATGCTGTTTGATTGTGCACACAGTACAATGTAGTACAATTGGGTGATAGCAAAATAGCCACTGTATATAGTATAAAGTGAAGTGAATTATATTTATATAGCGCTTTTCTCTAGTGACTCAAAGGGCTTTACATAGTGAAACCCAATATCTGAGTTACATTTACACCAGTGTGGGTGGCACTGGGAGCTGGTGGGTAAAGTGCCTTGCCCATGGACACAACAGCAGTGACTAGAATGGCGGAAGCAGGAATCGAACCTGGAACCCTCCAGTTGCTGGCAAGGCCACTCTACCAACCGAGCTATGCCGCCCCACAAAAAAAAAAAAAAAACCACATGCACCTATGGATCCCACTTTTGACCTAAAAGGCTTTAACCAATCTGAAGAGCATATCATTCAAAATCGAGAGTGTTCTTGGTTTGTTCAACAAAAATAACAAAATTACATAGGGAATCACATTGAACATTTGACTAAGCCAGTGTTTTTCAACCATTTTTGAGCCAAGGCACATTTTTTGCGTTGAAAAAATCCGGAGGCACACCACCAGCAGAAATCATTAAAAAACGAAACCCAGTTGACAGTAAAATGTCGTTGTTGCAATTGTTGGATATGACTTTAAACCATAACCAAGCATGCTCACTACAGCTCTTGTCTTAAAGTAGGTGTACTGTCACCACCTGTCACATCACACCCTGGCTTAATTTGAGTTCATTGCTGTTTTCTTTTGTGTAGTGTTTTAGTTCTTGTCTTGCGCTCCTATTTTGGTGGCTTTTTCTCTTGTTTTGGTATTTTCCTGGAGCAATTTCATGTCTTCCTTTGAGCGATATTTCCTGCATCTACTTTGTTTTAGCAATCAAGAATATTTCAGTTGTTTTTATCCTTCTTTGTGGGGACACTGTTGATTGTCATGTCATGTTCGGATGTACATTGTGGACACCGTCTTTGCTCCACAGTAAGTCTTTGCTGTCGTCCAGCATTCTGTTTTTGTTTACTTTGTAGCCAGTTCAGTTTTAGTTTCGTTCTTCATAGCCTTCCCTCAGCTTCAATGTCTTTTCTTAGGGGCACTCACCTTTTGTTTATTTTTGGTTTAAGCATTGGACCAGTGGTTCTTCACCTGGGTTCGATCAAACCCTAGGGGTTCGGTGAGTCGACCTCAGGGGTTCGGCGGAGCCTCCTCCACGGAGGTAAAGAGACATCTGACTTATCGTGTAAATAAAAACTTCTCCCTATCAGCGTATTATGGATACCCCCAAACAATGTTCCCTCTAATTTTCAATCTGATTTGCAGGTTTTTTGATTGATCGATTGAAACTTTTACTAGTCAATTGCAAAGGAAGAGAATGCATTATATGAAACAGTACAGTACATATTCCGTACAATTGACCACTAATTGGTAACACCCGAATAAGTTTTTCAACTTGTCCACGTTAATCGATTCATGGTAATGTGTGTAAGGTGTGTAATTTGTTGTGAGTTCATGCACAGTGTTGGTTTTGTTCTTTGAACAAGGTGATATTCATGCACAGTTAATTTTGTGCACCAGTAAAAAAACATAACTTTTTCTTGAATTGAAAAAACATTTTATTTTTCACTAAAGAAGGGTTCGGTGAATGCACATATGAAATTGGTGGGGTTTGGTACCTCCAACAAGGTTAAGAACCACTGCATTAGACACCTATTTACCTGCACCCTGCCTCCCGCTGTTTCCGACATCTATAAAGCAATTAGCTACCTGCTGCCACCTACTGATATGGAAGAGTATTACACGGTTACACTGCCGAGCTCTAGACAGCACCGATACTCAACAACAACACATATGTTTCAGACTACAATTACTGGTTTGCAAAAAATATTTTTAACCCAAATAGGTGAAATTAGATAATCTCCCACGGTACACCAGACTGTATATTACGGCACACTAATGCACAGTGGATGAAAAACACTACCCTAAGCAACCAAAAACATTTTCCACCTTTGTTTTTGGTCTGATGTCCTTTGGAGAACCACACAGTGCACGAAACGGTGATTTTCATGAAGGCCCTCTAGTATTAAAAAATAAACAAACCAGCTATTCAGGCAGGATCAAATAAATGTTTTGAAGGAAACTTAGTATGCTTTGCTGTAATACAGTATTAATAATACAATACTGTGAAAATTAGGGATGAGGTACGGCCAAAGTCCACCAGTACTACTGGGTATCGATTCACATAAAATCAAATAGTACAACCTTTTGATACTTTGTTGCCTGTGAAAGCTTCAAAACTTGTCAGGGAAACATGCCCTCAGGCAGCAAACAACCAAACAGACTCCAACAAACTGTTTCTAGGTCAGAGGTTCTTGAACTTTTTGATCTCGAGGCCCGACTTAGTAATCTAAGTATTGATTCTTATCATAGTTAATAATAAAGTAAATCTAGCTTGCTTACAGTTAAACAGGATAGACCTTGTCAAATGTTACAAAAGCATGTGTTAATCACCAAAATTATTATCAAGGCTTCGGTCAGGCTAATTACATAAAAAGTATAATAATCAAATATTCTGCAAAAAGAAATGACCAATAAACTGATGACAAATATATGCACATACAACTACACACTGCTAAACTAAAAACATTGTAGTATTATATATGTTTCCTAAATAAACTGTCAATTAAAGGCCTACTGAAAACCACTACTACCGACCACGCAGTCTGATAGTTTATATATCAATGATGAAATCTTAACATTGCAACACATGCCAATACGGCCGGGTTAGCTTACTAAAGTGCAATTTTAAATTTCGCGCGAAATATCCTGCTGAAAACGTCTCGGTATGATGACGTCAGCGCGTGACGTCACGGATTGTGGAGGACATTTTGGGACAGCATGGTGGCCAGCTATTAAGTTGTCTGTTTTCATCGCAAAATTCCACAGTATTCTGGACATCTGTGTTGGTGAATCTTTTGCAATTTGTTCAATGAACAATGGAGACAGCAAAGACGAAAGCTGTAGGTGGGAAGCGGTGTATTGCGGCCGACTGCAGCAACACAAACACAGCCGGTCTTTCATTGTTTACATTCCCGGAAGATGACAGTCAAGCTTTACCATTGGCCTGTGGAGAACTGGGACAACAGAGACTCTTACCAGGACGACTTTAAGTTGCATACGCAGACACGGTACCGTGAGTACGCATGCAGCTGCGGCTTCCAAACATTTGATCGCTTGCTCGTACGTGTGTGCCGCTATGTATATGTCACATACGTAACTTTGGGGACATTGGGGAAATATATGTGCTGTATGAACTTTGGGGAGGTGAACGGTACTTTGGGCTGTGGGATTGAGTGTGTTGTGCAGGTGTTTGAGTTGTATTGGCGGGTTATATGGATGGGAGGAGGGAGGTGTTTGTTATGCGGGATTAATTTGTGGCATATTAAATATAAGCCTGGTTGTGTTGTGGCTAATAGAGTATATATATGTCTTGTGTTTTAGTCATTCCCAGCTGAATATCAGGTCCCACCCGCCTCTCACAGCATCTTCCCTATCTGAATCGCTCCCACTGTCCTTCACTCTCACTTTCCTCATCCACAAATATTTCATCCTCGCTCAAATTAATGGGAAAAATCGTCGCTTTCTCGGTCCGAATCGCTCTCGCTGCTGGTGGCCATGATTGTGAACAATGTGCAGATGTGAGGAGCTCCACAACCTGTAACGTCACGCTACTCCTCTGCTACTTCCGGTACAGGCAAGGCTTTTTTATCAGCGACCAAAAGTTGCAAACTTTATCGTCGATGTTCTCTACTAAATCCTCTCAGCAAAAATATGGCAATATCACGAAATGATCAAGTATGACACATAGAATATCCCTGTTTAAATAAGAAAATTGCATTTCAGTAGGCCTTTAAATTATAGTGCAAATGAAAATACAGCTTTACCACTCCAGTCATAATGTTTGCGCCAAAGAGACTTCTCAACGACTTTTAGCTCCAGACTTCTGTTTGTTTTATATTGTCATTACTGCCACAAGTGGTGAAAACATGTATTACAACTCGGTACCGCTGCGGCCCATATGGACCACAGCTGAGAAACAGATATTGTTGGCGCCCCTACGGTTAAGACACAACGTAGCAATTTTCCATGCCAACAAAACAAGTATGCCCAAAATAAAAAAAAAGTGAGGATCCACTTTTCCAAAATATGCTAGTTTGATGCTAATTAACTTTGCCTTAAACATGTTACTCATTAGCATTAGCGATTTTACATGGCAATTTCAACACCCCAAATGTGGTCTTAAAAACTGCAACTAAGATGCTGGTTTGTAATCCATACAATACTTACAGCATTTACACTTTCAAGGACTCAACATAAGAATAGAGTGGCACATATAGCCTAACGGCAAATACTGTTCCCTACTGCCATCAGGTCTTGGAATAGCAACTGCATGTAAAGTCAGTTTTACATGCAAATCAGACTCTGAAATGTAAGAACACAAACTACAACAATCGGACAGCACAGTCATCATAATCAGCTCATTGTTAATTGTTAAATTAAAAAAACCTAATGTTATTATTGAACAATTAACATTCATTAACACACAAAAATACCCAATATTGGTACCGTTGAGTACCGGCGTTGATTCCCAGGTACTATATTACCGTAATGGTCAGAAGCAGCAACAGATGTAACAATGACAACCCAACAATCTCCAGGTCCTATTGTTACACAACAATACATGACACTGTGTCAAAACAAACAATGGAGCGAAGGGAAGGCTGCCAAAGTTTGAATGAATGAATGGCCGCATTCCAGCAATCGGGAATGCCCACACCCCCTGACAAAAATGACTTTTTTGATGATCATGTCGTTGAACGTCAACAAAAGCTCCACCAGCACGTCCCTCGCAAAGGTCCACAGAGAGAGACTGCACCAATCGATGGACACTTCACTCCCCGAGGCGCAGATAAGAGACTGGATCATGTGCAGAGTCACTGGTGCTCAAGTCGGAGCGGTTACCTAGCAACACTAAACCACCAAACAGGAAAGTCAAACAAGGATCGCTGCGTCAGCGACATAAAAAAAAAAAAAAAAAACATAGGCTACCTAACATTAGGGAGCATCAAAAACTCCTAAAACAGCTAGGAGCAAACAATGTAAACATTGAGGCTTCGCTTCCAAGACATGCCTTTGAAACGGTGCAGGAAAATATACTTCTGAAAGGTTTTAAGCAAACGTGAGATAATTAACTTCATAATTATACGTTTGGTTTTCAGAAGACATTTAAAGAGGAACTGCACTATTTTGGGAATTTTGCACATCGTTCATAAGCATTATGAAACATACATTTTTGCTTCATCTGACATCACATTGGCCAAGGTAAGACTTTCTGGAGGAAAAATCTGTGGTCAGATGAAACAAAAATTGAGCTGTTTGGCCACAATACCCAGCAATATGTTTGGAGGAGAAAAGGTGAGGCCTTTAATCCCAGGAACACCAAGCCTACCGTCAAGCATGGTGGTGGTAGTATTATACTCTGGGCCTGTTTTGCTGCCAATTGAACTGATGCTTTACAGAGAGTAAATGGGACACTGAAAAGGGAGGATTACCTCCAAATTCTTCAGGACAAGCTAAAATCATCAGCCCAAAGGTTGGGTCTTGGGCACAGTTGGGTGTTCCAACAGGAAAATGACCCCAAACACACGTCAAACGTGGTAAAAGAATGGCTAAATTAGGCTAGAATGAAGGTTTTAGAATGGCCTTCCCAAAGTCCTGACTTAAACAACATTGAGAATATGTGGACAATGCTGAAGAAACAAGTCCATGTCAGAAAACCAACACATTTAGCTGAACTGCACCAATTTTGTCAAGAGGAGTGGTCAAAAATGCAAGCAGAAGCTTGTGGATGGCTACCAAACGCGCCTTATTGCAGTGAAACTTGCCAAGGGACATGTAAGCAAATATTAACATTGCTATATGTATACTTTTGACCTAACAGATTTGCTCACATTTTCAGTAGACCCATAATAAATTCATAAAAGAACCAAACTTCATGAATGTTTTTTGTGACCAACTAGTATGTGCTCCAATCACTCTATCACAAAAAAATAACAGTTTTAGAAATTATTGGAAACTCAAGACAGCCATGACATTATGTTCTTTACAAGTGTATGTAAACTTTTGACCACGACTGTACATGATGTAAATATATGTGACGTAGTTACGAGCACATTTATAATAACATTTAATATGTACGGATTTTGATCATGTTAGGTATTTGCGGTGCATTCATTTAAAAAATGCATCACCACATTCGCTTTTATCCAACAACATCACTGGTTATTACTCACTGCAGACTTTATGAGAGCCAACAAACATAATAAAACATCACTTACTGTACAAGGTCTGTTGTCAGTAGGATGCCGACTGCTAGGATGTTCATATATACCCATTTAGAAGAAGAATAACTCATAATTCTTGCGAAGTAAAGGGGGGTGGAGCCAAGCGTCTTTTCGTGTCATTCTCGCTAAATTGGCTGTCAAAGTGTACAAACGTGTCGGAATACGTTCTCAGCAGTCTACTATCCAGGTGATTAATGATCTACAATACATTTTGACAGGCAAGGGAAAGCGGAAGAAGCTGACCAATCGATCATGTCAACATCGGCCCACAAGCTTGTGATCACGCCCCCGCTACAAATAGTTGATCTGCGTTAGCCCTTATAATAACAATATCACTAATACTTAGTTAATATTCAAATCACAAAATGTAAATTAAATATTGTTGCCGCTTTTATGTTTTTTCATTGGGTTTTATGGGCGTAATAGATTTAATAGATCCCATTGGCTTTGCTGTAAACAGACATTTTTTTTACGTTTTTTACGAGTTAGAATGCTTTAAAAAAATTCATTTGTCATCCTGTCATTCATAATGATTGTGAACGATAGGCAAAAATCCCAAAAAAAAGTGCAGTTCCCCTCTAAAGTAGTGCAACTCCAACTCGTCTCACTTATCAGCAACATTAAAGCAGTTACTTTCATAATTCTATTAAATAATAATCTAAATTAAACATTAATTCAATACTATTTAACATGTCAGTAGCTAAAAAAAATTAAAAATTAAAAATAATTAAAGCAGGTGTCTTTGATTTAAATTACCTGGAGCCCGCATGAGGCAGTCTGGGTGAGACTGGCCTGCATTAGGTATTCCACAACAAAGGCTTTGTTAAAAAAAATTCTTAATGTCTTGATTTTTGTTTTTTAACACAAAATAATGTAAAAAAATAAAAAATAAAAATTAAGAATTAACAGGAAAATAAGTAAATAAATGTTTTGCTGTGGATTTATATAATTAAATTCCACTTAATGTCACTAGCTGTGTTTTCATTGCAGTGTTTCGCAAAATAAAAGCATCATTTGTAAAATGTCAATGACGCACATTTGCGACTTGTAGGTGTTTCCACACCCACAACACCACGCCGTTGTGTGGTGTTGGGGTCTGTGGGATCCGCTTTCATTTTTTATTAAAAGAAAAATGATACAATTAATTATTTTTTCAAACTGAGACTCACTGACTTTGGCTCATTTTCTGTGAAGAACATATATCACCTCATACACCCCCCTACACATTTCTATTACATATAAGATGCTCGGGTCCACTGGACCCGGGGCTAATAGAAGTGTGGAAATTGATGTTCTGTGTACCACATACACACACACACACACACACACACACACACACACACACACACACCAGGCCTAGACAGGAGGAGGACAGAGTGTAGGTACACAGAACATCAGAGGGTCAAATGTGCGAGAAAATGAGAGCAGACAGTGTTGACAAGACAATGTTGCAACCTTGTGTGGGAACCGCAGGTGCAGAAACACAAAAGAAGAATCCCTGTGGGATGCAGAAACTGGCAGAGAAATATTCCGTGCAACGTTCATATTGTTGTTACTCAGCCTGGACACGGACCTCTGAACGCCTCGCTATCGCCTCGACTACCTGCTCGTCTCACGGACCATCGAGCTTTATTTTCCCCTATTGGACTTCCGCCTCTCTCGCTCAACACTCATGGTAACAACTCAGCAGTTAATTCCCACACATAGTCACACACCATACACTTTCGGATTAGTTTCACACTTCATTTATTGTTTATATATATATATATATATATATATATATAAATATAGAGCTTAAACAACGCCCCTCCTGTCTGTGCCGTCTCCTTCCTCCTGTACGAACATTACAGTCTGCCCTAGTTGTCCTGCATTTGTGACCCGCTAGTTCGGTGTCTCGGTGACCTCTAAATGTGAAAAAAGTGTTTCCATCATGCTTTTCGTGAAACCCTTCAATATCGAAACATCTCAAAAACCAAAGCGCAAAAATGTTTTAGCGATATTTGAGAGGTTTTTAGAAATATGGGTGTTCCCATTAACACCTCTTTATTGCCATATTTAGCTTTTGCACATTTCTAGGGGTAATGGAAATGCAGCAATTGTCGTGTCTGCTTCTTTTTCTTGTAAAAGCAGCACCGATAATAGCCCGGTAGCAGTCTCCTTTGTTTTTGCGTTTGATGTTCATGTCTTTCATTATATACCGGTGGGCTCTAGTCCGGAAAATACAGTAGTTCAAATTAACGATTTTTCTGCTTTCCATGCCTTCATTCTTTTTTTTCTAATGAATGTACATCATCAACACTGAAGTTCCACATTTGGCATGTGTGTATTATTACATATTGAAATAGGACACAGAGAAAAAAGCCCAAAAGATCACACACTATCACTCTCATGTCGTTAGGATTTTATCGGTACGATACCCTTATTGATATTCTTTATCGATACAGATATCGGTACTTTATGTAATGTGTGGAAAAAATGTAATGTAACATCTCAGAGCAGGGAAGTCTTTTATCAACACCTGTTTTTTTAAGTGTTAAAGAAGTCAACTATGTGTGCAGTGCAAGGTGAAATGCAGTTATGTCATCTTCTTGTAAAGACCACACAGATCCATCACTTTGTTTCTATTCATTCCAGTTACACTCAGCTGAATTTTTTTTTATATGGCATGCATGTGCAGAGTACATACCTTTTGTATGATATATCATATGAAATATATCATATAAATAAATACAAACAATGTATAATTTTTTATCACATTTGTTATTTGTGTTTATGTTGCACACGTACATATTTGAGTGACGGACTGGATCATATATTGAGTGTTGACAGCTACCGATGTATGTGTGTGTGTAGTAGGGTTGTCCCGATACCAATAATTTGGTACCAGTACTGGTACCAAAATGCATATCGATACTGAAAAATGTCAATATTGGCTTTATTTTAACAGAAAATCTTACACTACATTAAACAATCACAGTCAAAGAACCATTTTAAATGATAAACAATGTTAAAATATAAATTAAAATGCATTGAATACATTGGGCTTCTCTTGTTGCACTCAAATAACAATTTACAATTTGTCATATTATATATAGTCTGCCATAATCAAGGATTAGGTTAGAATAGAACAGAAAGTCTTACTGACATTATGTTAAATTATTCCTGATTTATGGTTGCTACTCCTGGTCTTTGCTTTAAGAAAAATAAAATTATTAAGTCCAAGGACATGCGGTAGAAAATGGATGAATTGATGGAAGTACTAAAAACAAAACTATGCCTAATTGTACACTGAGAAGCCATGTAGCAGGTAAAACACATTTATTGAAGATACAACAGAAATTATAGGCATTTGTCACAAAATGTTGTCATTTCACTTGCATTAGTTGATGCTAATCGGGCGGTCTTAACTCTGCTAATATTTGGCATCAAGCAGCTGTGTTTGCGGCTACGTATCTGCATGTGCACAGCAGGGGAGATAATGTTAACTTATGGGAGTAGCGTAGGTGTGTTTGCAAAAATGGCAATGTGTTTGCTGAGTGACATCAATGAGTGAGTGGCCGAGTAAAGAGAGAGAGAGGTAACGCGTGCACTGTGCAGTAGAGTGAGAAACGGGTCCGGTTGTGTCCTGTAAAACTAATAACGCAACCAGATTGTCACGAATCGGCGGCCACAAATTCTGACCGGAAAGAAGAGCTTAGCAGACCCATTGGACATAAAGTGAAGGGTGTTAGCCCCGACGAAAACATCCGCCCTGTGCTCCTCGACTACGGCCTGCACCGGAGCTGAACTGCAGGACAGGTGTAACAACTACATTATTACCGGTCACTCTTTATAACTCCTTGTGCAGATCTGAATGCTTATTCTCTAAATGTTGACATACATTTGAAGCAAAGGTGGTAATACGAATCGCCACATTTGGCGAGGTGCGTCTTAAAACAGCTGTACTTCAGTCAGCTGGAACAAAAATATCGTAGCATTATTAGTCCAAAATCTTCACGGTCCTCAAGGACCCACCTAATTAAGAACCGGTACCAAAAGACGCTGGTACTCTGAATACATCCCTATTCATGTTTGCTCTTTTGCAGCTTCATTAGGAGAATATATCTGCATTTTTAAAGTTTTGAGCACTCCATGGGGCCTAGGTAATCAATTTGTAATAGTAACACTCATTAAACGCTTAATTGAAGAAAAAGCTTTTTTTCTATTTAAATTAATTGATTGATCGTTGCAGCATTAAACAGCAAAAACATTTCTATATTTTGACAATTACAATATAAATTGAATAAACATTGACTGACGTTAAAGATTGCATCATACACATGCTCGTATTGCATGAACATACACTAAAAAGTCCTGGGAAAAGCTACTTGTAATTGTTTTTACCGTAGTTTGATGCTTTTAGACAACTAAAAACCTTTAGGTTGTTAAGTTATTCATCACCAAGTAAACAATTAAGTATTTTGCTGTTTTTAATATTAAAATGATCTATTTTTACACTTCTATGACAATCACCGTATTTTCCGGACCATAGGGCGCACCGGATTATAAGGCACACTGCCGATTAATGGTTTATTTTCCATCTTTTTTCATATATAAGGCGTTTCGGATTTTGGGCGCATTAAAGGAGGATTATTATATTTTTTTTTTCTAAATGTAAAACACTTCCTTGTGGCCTACATAACATGTAATGGTGGTTCTTTGGTCAAAATGTTGCATAGATTATATTTTACTGATCATCCTCAAGTCGCTTTTCAAGCTGCTTTTCAGGATGCACCGTTTTATGGGCGGTCTTATTTACGTGGCTCACCTTCGGCAGCGTCTTCTCCCCGTCATCTTTGTTGTAGCGGTGTAGCGTGCAAGGACGGGGGTGGGAGAAGTGTCAAAAGATGGAGCTAACTGACATTCAGACTTTACTTCAATCAATAACGGAGCAGCATCTCCTCATCCGGAAACGACCACACAGGAAATGTGTCCCGTGAAAAACCGTCCGACCGGAACTCTCAAATAACTAAAGTTTCTTGGGTAAATAATGTAAACTCCCTACACCGGTATGTTTTAGCGCTTTCATGGCAAGTTTACTGACAGATATAAGTAAGAACTTTACACTACTTTATATTAGAAATGGCAACAGTAGATGATGAATGTCCCTTAACAAGAGAAAAAGTGACTACGTGTCGCCACGGACTACAAAGGCGGATGCGCACAATTTTTGGGGATTTATGCGGATCCCAAATACAGATCAGCAGGTACCAGAAGGTAAGAAAAGTTGCTTTTCCATAATATTGTGAAACAAAACGCCAGATAATGATTTTACTTTTTACACACACCAAATTAATACTTATAATTTGAAGTATAGTACAATTCATCAAGCGATGCGGCTTCATAGCTTACCAAAGTCGTACTAAAACATGTTGATGGATTTTTGAGCGCCGTGTGTAATGTTCTATATTTTCAATGGAACATATAAAATGTTGGTGTTTACTTGAGTCGTATTGCTATCATAGTGCAGTCTACACGTATCTCTTATGTTTGACTGGTCACACTTATCATTACACTATGTACCAAATAAAATTGCTTTGAGGTCAGTAAGCAAAAACAGAATTATTCCGTACATTAGGCGCACCGGGTTATAAGGCACACTGTTGAGTTTTGAGGGGAAAAAAAACGGATTTTAAGTGTGCCTTATAGTCCGGAAAATACAGTAAATATGGGAGATGTTGAAAAAATTATGGAATCCAATTATGCGAAGCAGTATTTAGGAGTTTTTAGTTCCGTCTACACATGCACACACTATAAAGGTTCCTTTTCTTGGAGGACTTGTGGGGGAAAAAAGCGAAAAAGGATGTCAAAAGAAAGCAAAATAAAGAAACGTGTGATTGAACTGAAATAGAAGTGACGCAAGCGTGAAGTCTTTTGATTAGAGAGAATGACCAGAGGCTCGTGGGCAGGTCACGGTGGGGTGAAGACGTCCTGGACAGCATCACATCCTGCTGCAGGAGCTCCTGTTCGTTATGGTCGTCTTTGAACCACAGAATATAAAAGGAACAGGAAGGAGCGAAAGGACAAAGAAAATAATCCAAAACTACAAACATGAAATATTATAAAGGATTATCTCAGCAATATAAAAATAATGGAACAAAGGATGCAAAAACGGACTCAAAGAACGGTTTTGGGTAAAAACTTCCATGCTGGATGGAAGGTGCATGAGTCACCCCCAGTGGACTGGAAGAAGGTTTTGGTGACGCTCGGTAGGAAACAACAGGACAGAAAGCAGCGGCGGCGTCCTGACAGAGTAAAAGAGCATCAATCTCAAGCCCAAGTGGCACATCGGAGCGACAGGGACACAATATTGGACCCACTCTGAGTGCAGAGGGCCCTGCAGGCACTCCGAGGAAAGGTCAGAGAAATGACGGACATGAAACAGCCACATGACAGAGCCACACTAATGAGTCTTCTTGGCACGGTGAGACGGACCTGTCTGGTGTGAGGGCGCCACTCGGAATGTCGGGAAAGCGCGTCGTCAGTTGGCTCAACAGCACCCCTTTGCAAGGAATTGGATAGAAACTCTGTAAAGTTTGTCTATGAAGCCCTGGCAACTTTAAACTGATTCCTAGTATATCTCCTTTAAGAATTCCTCTGTAATATCTAGGGATGTATAATGAGTAACGGTACTTTTTGGTACCGGTTTCTAATTAGAAGTATTTAAGCCCCATCTTAAAACTAATTGTTGTACACTAGCCTTAAACAGACCCCCCTTTTAGACCAGTTGATCTGCCGTTTCTTTTCTGCTCTGCCCCCCTCTCCTGCGTGGAGAGGTTATTAGGTGACCACAGATGAGCCGACAGCTGTTCAAAGTCGGGACAGTCACAGGAGGAGCCCTGGTGGTCGAAACAGAAACAAAGCTCTCTGGTCCACCCCCTACTCCTACCCCTAAGAGACCAGCCTAGGACAACACATTCAATTGCGTAGTCAAGTTGATCTGAAAACCGTACGAAAGTGCTGTGTTCTTCAATATGTCCCTCGCCCCCACCCTCCAGAAGTAATACACAAGTCAATTGTTCTACTCTGAGAAGAGACAGGATAAGTAAAGAGAAAGGAGTATTGCTACTCCCTGCATTCCGAGCTCAAGGTAGTCCACAGTGTACCCTCGGTCATGAGATGGAGAAAAAATAGGAATAGCACAAAGAGAAAACACTAGTTATTTCCTACATGACTATAGAAATAAATAACTCTTAAATATGGATATATGTAGATATCTATCTTCGTCAGGACCCAGGGTGGACCACTCATCTGTGCATCAGTTGGGGACGTCTGTGCGCTGCTGACTTGTCTCCACTCAAGATGATCCCCTGCTGGCCCCAATACGGACTGGACTCTGGGGGGGGGGGGGGGGGGGGGGGGGGGCGTTCCTCTGCGGTCCCCTCTAAGGTTTCTCATTGTTATACCATTGGGGCATCTGGTCAGGATGCCACCCGAACGCCTCCCTAGGGAGGTGTTTAGGGCACGTCCGACCGGTAGGAGGCCACGGGGAAGACCCAGGACACGCTGGGAAGACTATCTCTCCCGGTTGGCCTGGGAACGCCTCGGGATCCCCTGGGAGGAGCTGGACAAAGTGGCTGGGAAGAGGGAAGTCTGGGCTACCCTGCTTAGGACGCTTCCCCCGCGACCCGACCTCGGATAAGCGGAAGAAGATGGATGGATGGATGGATCCCATTGGGTTAAGTTTTTTCCTGCCCTGATGTGGGATCTGAGTCAAGGATGTCAATGTGATTTGTGCAGCCCTTTGAGACACTTGTGATTTAGGGCTACATATATAAGCGTTGATTGATTTATTGATTGATTGAATTAGGTCAGTCCATGAGGACCGTGAAGATTCTTGTCTAACGATACTGGTATCAGTATTTTTTGTTCCAGATGACCGACGTAATTATGACACGCTGTGACATTCAGTTCAGCCGCCGCTGAGACATTAAAGTCTGCTTTGAGTAATGACAAATAAGGAAGCAACACCACACACAAGTGTGTAACGCAACAATATACCCTCTTCAAAAGTTCCTCAGTGTCACGCACA
This sequence comes from Nerophis lumbriciformis, assembly GCF_033978685.3. Classification (NCBI taxonomy): domain Eukaryota; kingdom Metazoa; phylum Chordata; class Actinopteri; order Syngnathiformes; family Syngnathidae; genus Nerophis; species Nerophis lumbriciformis. The sequence continues at coordinate 10,823,297 of NC_084563.2, read as the reverse complement.
CTGTGTCAGTTTGACACAATTACAAGAAGCTTTTCCCAGGACTTGTTTTTGTGTATGTGCATGCAATACAAGCATGTGTATGATGCAACCTTTAACGTAAGTCAATGTGCATTCAATTTAAATGGTAATTGTCAAAATATAGATATTTTTGGACTGTTTAAATGCAGACATATTCTCCGCACGGAAGCTGCAAAAGAGCACACATGAATAGGGATGTATACCGAGTACCTGAGTTTTTTGGTACCGGTTCCTAATTAGACGGGTCCTTGAAGACCGGGAAGATTTTCGACTAATGATAGTACGGTGTTTTTGTTCCAGATGACCGACATATTTATGACACACTTTCACATTCAGTTCAGCTGAAACACATTAACGTCAGCTTTGAGTAATGACAAATAAGGAAGCAACACCACACAAAAGTTTTTTGACACAACAATATTCGCTCCTCAAAAGTTACTCAGAGTCACGCACGCTGTGTCAGTTTGACACAATTACAAGAAGCTTTTCCAAGGACTTTTTTTTGTGTATGTGCATGCAATACAAGCATGTGTATGATGCAACCTTTAACGTTAGTCAATGTGTATTCAATATAAATTGTAATTGTCAAAATAAAGACATTTATTGACTGTTTACTGCAGACATATTCTCCGCACGGAAGCTGCAAAAGAGCACACATGAATAGGGATGTATACCGAGTACCTGAGTTTTTTGGTACCGGTTCCTAATTAGTCGGGTCCTTGAAGACTGTGAAGATTTTCGACTAATGATAGTACGGTGTTTTTGTTCCAGATGACCGACATATTTATGACACACATTCACATTCAGTTCAGCTGCAACACATTAACGTCAGCTTTGAGTAATGACAAATAAGGAAGCAACACCACACAAAAGTTTTTTAACACAACAATATTCGCTCCTCAAAAGTTACTCAGTCACGCACTGTGTCAGTTTGAAGTGAACACACTTTACTCACGACCGCGTTTTATCAACCATCCTCCCAGTGATCCATTAATCCACATGCCAATATTAATCCACTCAAAAAAGTGAATAACATAATAATCCATAAAGTTGCATTGAAGCAAAATATAATCCACTGTGGACATCTTACGTCACTTAATTGCGGCGCATTTACGTGTCTTTAAAACATATTTGGCTTAAATATGTTCAGGTCGTTCTGTCTCTTCACTACAAACTGGACCATCGAGCATTACACTTGATCACTGAGTCTTTTCATTTATATAATAGACACTACACACATACACTGTACATTGGTGGTCGTCAATACTCACTATATGTTCCGGTCCGTCACTCAAATACGTCCGTGTGCAAAAAAAACACAAATAATTCCTTTTGTTACCAAATGCACACCCAAATTACATGCTAATTGATTGTATTGATTTATATGATATATCATGTAAAAGGTATGTTCTCAGCACATGCATGCAATATATAAATGTTATTCCAGCTGAGCGTCATTGTGATGATTGGAAACAGAATGATGGATCTGTGTGGTCTTTTCAAGAAGATGACATAACTGCATTTCACCTTGCACTGCACACATAGTTGACTTCTTTAAGACAAAAAAAACCAGACTTCCCTAATTAAAACAATTGTTCAAATCTTTATCTCTACCAATTACATATAGTGCCGATAAGAGTACCGATAAATATCGGTATCAATAAGGAATATCAATAAGCGTATAGTAGCGATAAAATCTTAACAATATACACTATATTGCCAAAAGTATTTGGCCACCTGCCTTGACTCACATATGAACTTGAGGTGTCATCCCATTCCTAACCCATAGGGTTCAATACAATGTCGGTCCACCTTTTGCAGCTATTACAGTTTCAACTCTTCTGGGAAGGCTGTCCACAAGGTTGCGGAGTGTGTTTATAGGAACTTTCTACCATTCTTCAAAAAGGGCATTGGTGAGGTCACACACTGATGTTGGTGGAGAAGGCCTGGCTCTCAGTCTCCGTTATAATTCATCTCAAAGGTGCTCTATCGGGTCAGGACCATGAATTGATTAACGTAGACCCCGACTTAAACAAGTTGAAAAACTTATTCGGGTGTTACCATTTAGCGGTCAATTGTACGCAATATGTACTGTACTGTGCAATCTACTAATAAAAGTTTCAATCAATCAATCAATCAAGGACTCTGTGCAGGCCAGTCAAGTTCATCCACACCAGACTCTGTCATCCATGTCTCTATGGACCTTGCTTTGTGCACTGGTGCACAGTCATGTTGGAAGAGGAAGGGGCCCGCTCCAAACTGTTCCCACAAGATTGGGAGCATGGAATTGTCCAAAATGTTTTGGTATCCTGGAGCATTCAAAGTTCCTTTCACTGGACCTAAGAGCCCAAGCCCAACTCCTGAAATACAACCCCGTACCATAATTCCTCCTCCACCAAATTTCACACTCTGCACAATGCAGTCCGAAATGTGCCGTCCTCCTGGCAACCTCCAAACCCAGACTCGTCCGTTAGATTGCCAGATAGAAAAGCGTGATTCATCACTCCAGAGAAGGCGTCTCCACTGCTCTAGAGTCCAGTGGCGACGTGCTTTACACCACTGCATCCCACACTTTGCATTGGACTTGGTGATGTATAGCTTAGATGCAGCTGCTCGGCCATGGAAATCCATTCCATGAAGCTCTCTGCGTATTGTACGTGGGCTAATTGGGAGGTTACCTGTGGCCGAGCCAAGTGATTACGGCACCTGATTCTGATAATTTTGAATGGGCGGCCAAATGACAATACCTACTCAGTGACCTACTCAGTGGTCTAGTGGTTTGAGTGTCCGTCCTGAGATCGATAGGTTGTGAGTTCAAACCCCGGCCGAGTCATACCAAAGACTATAAAAATGGGACCTATTACCTCCCTGCTTGGCACTCAGCATCAAGGGTTGGAATTGGGGGTTAAATCACCAAAAATGATTCCCGGGCGCGGCCACCGCTGCTGCTCACTGCTCCCCTCACCTCCTAGGGAGTGATCAAGGGTGATGGGTCGAATGCAGAGAATAATTTCGCCACACCTCGTGTGTGTGTGTGTGTGTGTGTGTGTGTGTGACAATCATTGGTACTCTAACTTTTAACTTTAATATAGTGTACATACCTATTAAAATCCCTTCCTCTAGTTCTCGTCAGCACTCGTGCAGCACAAAGTGGCAGCAGCGTGTTAAAGGTCACCCCGTGCGAGCGTCTTCCGCGAGAATAAAAAAAATAAATAAAATGATCACCAGCTCAGACACACATGGTGTGCGCCGTCGTCTCCCCGTCAGCAATCCACGTAGTGGGTCACTGTTGCACGGAAGTTTCCGGGCCCCTGGCGAGAGCGTCCCTCTCTGTCAGAGCCCGTGCGTGCATGAGATGAAATGTGCCCCGCATGGTGTGCTTGGCTTCCTGCTACTGCAGCACAGGAAACAGGAAATAGTCCTTCGGCGCACTTGAAGCAACGCCGCTGGATGGGGGGGGGGGGGCTTCTTCCTGTCAGTAGACTGTTGGCGAGTGGATCGATGTTCCGGGAGCCGCGACTCCCTTTTAAGCCGGCGTTACAAAACAATCGTTCAGTTTATTTACTTCATTTTCTTGTCGAGCTTTTAGCCGCAGGCGGCGCGCAATTAAATGTTGCTTTCCCTTACGGTTTCATCCGTCAAGCGTGTTTTATTTATTGGACAAACATGTTCATTCGTCAACGCGCACGCTGATCACAAAGTTGTGAAGCGATCCATCAGAAGTTGCGCTTAGCTGCGACGCATTCACTGGCCGTGGACCCAAAAACGAGTACGCACAACTTCAGTTGCATATAGGAAGGCATACCAGTGGCAATAATCTGTTCCAGGGTCAAGCTGGTGCCTTCAAAGAACTGATGAATGTGCATATGCTGTTTATTCCAGCAATATTAATTCAGCAGCCTTAAATTGTGAAGGCTTAATCAAAACTAGAAAAGGCAATTCCTGAAGGTATTGCGTGTGAATGCTCCAATACTGAAGTTGAAGTGAAATGCTGATATAATGTAGTATGAATGTAAGAATAGTTTGAATGTTGGAATGGTTTGAATGTTTGAAGAGCTGACGCTGAATTGAAATGCCAATGGAACGTAGGTTGAATGTAGAAATGGTTTAACCCTTGTGTAATCTTCATATTGTTGTTACTTAGCCAACGTTTGTGGGTCTGATGAACCTGTTGCATTTTGTGGCTTTTAATGCCTCACAATCAAACACTTTTATGTTAAAATACTGAACAGATGTTCACCTTATCCCAATAAACATATGTTCAGTATTTTAACATAAAGGTGTTTGATTGTGAGGCATTAAAAGCCACAAATTGCAACGGGTCCATCAGACCCACAAACGCTGGCTGAGTAACAACAATATGAACATTGCACGGAACATTTCTCTGCATCCCACAGGGATTCTTCTTTTGTGTTTCTGCACCTGTGGTTCCCACACAAGTTTGCAACATTGTTTGTCAACAATGTCTGCTCTCATTTTCTCGCACATTTGACCCTCTGATGTTCTGTGTACCTACACTCAGTCCTCCTCCTGTCTAGGCCTGCTGTGTGTGTGTGTGTATGTGTGTGTGTGTGTGTGTGTGTGTGTGTGTGTGTGTGGTACACAGAACATCAATTTCCACACTTCTATTAGCCCCGGGTCCAGTGGATCCGGACATCTTGTATGTAATAGAAATGTGTAGGGGGGTGTATGGTGTGTGGTCATTAAATATGTATTCTGATATATGTTCTTCACAAAAAATGAGCGAAAGTCAGCGAGTCTCAGTTTGACAAATTAATTAACTGTATCATTTTTCTTTTAATAAAAAATGAAAACGGGTCCCACAGACCCGAACACCACGCAAGGGTTAAGTGTTGAAATCATTATAACACTGAAATGGTTTGAATGTTGAAGAGTTTGAATTTCCAGGAAAACCGGAATTTGGTTTGGAACTTGGGAAAGGGTTAGTTTGAATGCCCAGGATGAGTGAAATGTGTTAATGTTGGAATGGTTCAAAGAGGTTAAAAAATGTGGGAATTGTGCAACTTGGAAAAATGTCCCATTCATTTCAATGGGAACCTTCTGGAAATTTGGGAATTTGGGGAAAAGTGGGATTTTTGGGGAAAATGATTAGGAGTATGAATGTTCTGAATGAGCTGAATTGGTTGGTGTTGGAATTGTTTAAATCAGGCAAGAAATGTTGAAGTAGTAAATGGTATTAGGGCATTTCGGGAAAATCGTGAATTAAAAAAAAAAAAAAAAAACATTGAATGGTCTGATTGAGTTGAAATGGTTGGTTTTGGAATTTTTCAAATTGGTCGAGAAATGTTGAAATAGTAACATGTTGAATAGAAAAATGGTATTCCGGAATTCCTGGAATTTCGTGAAAACCGGGAATTTTTACAGTTTAAAAAACAACTTCGTTTTTTTTCCTAATTAAGAGGAATGTTTTGATGGTGGAACAGTTGAAATGCGTTGAAAAATATGGAGAGAGTAGTCGCCAGAAAAAAGGGTGGAAATAGGGATTTGGAAAACAAGGAATTCTGAAAAACTTTTGGAAATTTTTTGAACTTGGAAAAAGGGTCATTTTGAATTTCCAGAGTGGTGAAATGTGTTGGAGGTAGAATGGTATGAATAGGTAGAAACATTTTGAAATGGTGGAAGTTTGAAAAATGGCCAATTCATTTCAATGGGAACCTTCTGGAAATTTAGGAATTTGGGGAAAAGCGGGATTTTTTTGGAAAATGATTAGGAGTATGAATATTCTGATTGAGCTGAATTGGTTGGTGTTGGAATTGTTTAAATCAGGCAAGAATTGTTGAAGTAGTAAATGCCATCCATCCATCCATCTTCTTCCGCTTATCCGAGGTCGGGTCGCGGGGGCAGCAGCCTAAGCAGGGAAGCCCAGACTTCCCGCTCCCCAGCCACTTCGTCCAGCTCTTCCCGTGGGACCCCGAGGCGTTCCCAGGCCAGGCGGGAGACATAGTCTTCCCAACGTGTCCTGGGTCTTCCCCGCGGCCTCCTACCGGTCGGACGTGCCCTAAACACCTCCCTAGGGAGGCGCTCGGGTGGCATCCTGACCAGATGCCCGAACCACCTCATCTGGCTCCTCTCGATGTGAAGTAGTAAATGGTATTAGGAAATTTGGGGAAAATCGGGAATTAAAAAAAAATATTAAAAACTTGAATGGTGTGAATGAGTTGAAATGGTTGGTTTTGGAATTTTTCAAATTGGTCAAGAAATGTTGAAATAGTAACATGTTGAATTGAAAAATGGTATTACGGAATTCCTGGAATTTCGTGAAAACCAGGAATTTTTACAGTTTAAAAAACAACTTAGTTTTTTGTCCTAATTAAGAGGAATGTTTTGATGGTGGAACAGTTGAAATGCGTTGAAAAATATGGAGGGAGTAGTCGCCAGAAAAAAGGGTGGAAATAGGGATTTGGAAAACAAGGAATTCTGAAAAACTCTTGGAAATTTTTTGAACTTGGAAAAAGGGTCATTTTGAATTTCCAGAGTGGTGAAATGTGTTGAAGGTAGAATGGTATGAATAGGTAGAAACATTTTGAAATGGTGGAAGTTTGAAAAATGGCCAATTCATTTCAATGGGAACCTTCTGGAAATTTAGGAATTTGGGGAAAAGCGGGATTTTTTTTGGAAAATGATTAGGAGTATGAATATTCTGATTGAGCTGAATTGGTTGGTGTTGGAATTGTTTAAATCAGGCAAGAATTGTTGAAGTAGTAAATGGTATTAGGAAATTTCGGGAAAATCGGGAATTAAAAAAAAAATTAAAAACTTGAATGGTGTGAATGAGTTGAAATGGTTGATTTTGGAATTTTTCAAATTGGTCGAGAAATGTTGAAATAGTAACATGTTGAATTGAAAAATGGTATTACGGAATTCCTGGAATTTCGTGAAAACCGGGAATTTTTACAGTTTAAAAAACAACTTAGTTTTTTGTTCTAATTAAGAGGAATGTTTTGATGGTGGAACAGTTGAAATGCATTGAAAAATATGGAGAGAGTAGTCGCCAGAAAAAAGGGTGGAAATAGGGATTTGGAAAACAAGGAATTCTGAAAAACTCTTGGAAATGTTTTGAACTTGGAAAAAGGGTCATTTTGAATTTCCAGAGTGGTGAAATGTGTTGAAGGTAGAATGGTATGAATAGGTAGAAACATTTTGAAATGGTGGAAGTTTGAAAAATGACCAATTCATTTTGAATGGGAAAAAATGTCCCGGAAAACCTGGAATTCTGGGAAATATGGGACTTTTTGGAATTTGTCAAGGGAAAAACCGCGATTCCCGAATAGGCTAAACAGTTTTAAGTTGGAACGGTTTGAATCGGGTGAAAAATGTGGAAGGTAGAGCGCGCCAAAATCTGGAGAAGAATAATAATAAATTAAATAATAATAAATAGATGAATTTTGGTGTAGAAAACCATTTGTTTGGATGCTGTGGAGCATTCACACAATTAATTATTTACAATATTCTGAGCTTTTATGCAAGTGCAAAACAAAGATGAAAGCAAAGGGGTGGACGCCAACAATTCAGTGTTTCCCGTTAATTCATTTATGGGGCTGCATGGCTCAGACGGTAGAACCTGAAGGTTCCTGGTAAGAATCCAGCTTCTGCCGTCCTGTTGTGTCCTTGGGCAAGACACTTAAGCCTCCTTGTTCCCAATGCCGCCCACATTGGTTCCGGGGACTACAGATGGAAAAGAGCAATTATGCTACGATTTGCCTCATTGGCAGTCTGTACGGCAGATTCGTCAATAAATACAATTAATACATTTGAAAACTGCCTCATTCCTGTGAGAACCCTGCGTGTGACTGAAGCATGAAGGAGTGGTATTATCCAGGACTGGCGGCAGTGTGCTCAAACAACCACCAGGTAGCATCCGTGAGCCGATAATAGGGTATCATCTCTACCTCTTTCGGACGTATCAAGTCGTTATTGCGGTCTTTACTCACGCTTTAAGTCAGGGACGAGGCAAAAACTAACCCAGACCCACTTGGACATAACATCGTAACTCTGCTTCTTAACACACATCATGAACATATCTGGTGACAGTAGAAGAAAAAGTCAAACACAAATAAATGGAATAGAAATTGAAAGAGTAAATAAATTCCAATTTCTCCCTCTAATGATATATGATAAAATGAAGTGGAAATCTCATAAAAATTTACAACATAAGGTGCCAAGAAAAACGTCAAAAATTAGGGATTTTTAATCATTGTTATGTTGGGATTCTTATTAATATTGATACTGTTGTTGATATTATAATATTTTACTATTTTGGATTGGTTTGTGTAATGTGTGTGTGAAATTGGAATTTGTATTACAAACCCCGTTTCCATATGAGTTGGGAAATTGTTTTAGATGTAAATATAAACGGAATACAATGATTTGCAAATCATTTTCAAACCACAGTCAGTTGAATATGCTACAAAGACAACATATTTGATGTTCAAACTGATAAACATTTTTTTGTGTGCAAATAATCATTAACTTTAGAATTTGATGCCAGCAACACGTGACAAAGAAGTTGGGAAAGGTGGCAATAAATACTGATAAAGTTGAGGAATGCTCATCAAACACTTACTAAGAACATCCCACAGGTGAACAGGCAAATTGGGAACAGGTGGGTGCCATGATTGGGTATAAAAGTAGATTCCATGAAATGCTCAGTCATTCACAAACAAGGATGGGGCGAGGGTCACCACTTTGTCAACAAATGTGTGAGCAAATTATTGAACAGTTTAAGAAAAACCTTTCTCAAGCAGCTATTGCAAGGAATTTAGGGATTTCACCATCTACGGTCCGTAATATCATCAAAGGGCTCAGAGAATCTGGAGAAATCACTGCACGTAAGCAGCTAAGCCCGTGACCTTCGATTCCCTCAGGCTGTACTGCATCAAAAAAGTGACATCAGTGTGTAAAGGATATCACCACATGGGCTCAGGAACACTTCAGAAACCCACTGTCAGTAACTACAGTTGGTCGGTACATCTGTAAGTGCAAGTTAAAACTCTCCTATGCAAGGCGAAAACTGTTTATCAACAACACCCAGAAACGCCGTCAGCTTCGCTGGGCCTGATCTCATCTAAGATGGACTGATACAAAGTGGAAAAGTGTTCTGTGGTCTGACGAGTCCACATTTCAAATTGTTTTTGGAAACTGTGGACGTCGTGTCCTCTGGACCAAAGAGGAAAAGAACCATTCTGATTGTTATAGACGCAAAGCTGAAAAACCAGCATCTGTGATGGTATGGGGGTGTATTAGTGCCCAAGACATGGGTAACTTACACATCTGTGAAGGCACCATTAATGCTGAAAGGTACATACAGATTTTGGAGCAACATATGTTGCCATCCAAGCAACGTTATCATGGACGCCCCTGCTTATTTCAGCAAGATAATGCCAAGCCACGTGTTACATCAACGTGGCTTCATAGTAAAAGAGTGCGGGTACTAGACTGGCCTGCCTGTAGTCCAGACCTGTCTCCCATTGAAAATGTGTGGTGCATTATGAAGCCTAAAATACCACAATGGAGACCCCCGGACTGTTGAACAACTTAAGCTGTACATCAAGCAAGAATGGGAAAGAATTCCACCTGAGAAGCTTAAAAAAATGTGTCTCCTCAGTTCCCAAACGTTTACTGAGTGTTGTTAAAAGGAAAGGCCATGTAACACAGTGGTGAACATGCCCTTCCCCAACTACTTTGGCCCGTGTTGCATTCATGAAATTCTAAGTTAATTATTATTTGCAAAAAAAAAAATAAAGTTTATGAGTTTGAACATCAAATATGTTGTCTTTGTAGTGCATTCAATTGAATATGGGTTGAAAATGATTTGCAAATCATTGTATTCCGTTTATATTTACATCTAACACAATTTCCCAACTCATATGGACATGGGGTTTGTATTGTTGTATTATTGTGTGTTATTTCGTTGGACTAATTCAAAATGTTGGGGAAAAAAAAAAAAAAAAATATATATATATATATATATATATATATATATATCCATCCATCCATCCATCCATCTTCTTCCGCTTATCCGAGGTCGGGTCGCGGGGGCAGCAGCCTAAGCAGGGAAGCCCAGACTTCCCTCTCCCCAGCCACTTCGTCCAGCTCCTCCCGGTGGATCCCGAGGCGTTCCCAGGCCAGCCGGGAGACATAGTCTTCCCAACGTGTCCTGGGTCTTCCCCGTGGCCTCCTACCGGTCGGACGTGCCCGAAACACCTCCCGAGGGAGGCGTTCGGGTGGCATCCTGACCAGATGCCCGAACCACCTCATCTGGCTCCTCTCGATATGGAGGAGCAGCGGCTTTACTTTGAGCTCCCCCCGGATGGCAGAGCTTCTCACCCTATCTCTAAGGGAGAGCCCCGCCACCCGGCGGAGGAAACTCATTTCGGCCGCTTGTACCCGTGATCTTGTCCTTTCGGTCATGACCCAAAGCTCATGACCATAGGTGAGGATGGGAACGTAGATCGACCGGTAAATCGAGAGCTTTGCCTTCTGGCTCAGCTCCTTCTTCACCACAACGGATCGATACAGCGTCCGCATTACTGAAGATGCCGCACCGATCCGCCTGTCGATCTCACGATCCACTCTTCCCTCACTCGTGAACAAGACTCCGAGGTACTTGAACTCCTCCACTTGGGGCAAGATCTCCTCCCCAACCCGGAGATGGCACTCCACCCTTTTCCGGGCGAGAACCATGGACTCGGATTTGGAGGTGCTGATTCTCATCCCAGTTGCTTCACACTCGGCTGCGAACCGATCCAGTGAGAGCTGAAGATCTTGGCCAGATGAAGCCATCAGGACCACATCATCTGCAAAAAGCAGAGACCTAATCCTGCAGCCACCAAACCAGATACCCTCAACGCCCTGACTGCGCCTAGAAATTCTGTCCATAAAGGTTATGAACAGAATCGGTGACAAAGGGCAGCCCTGGCGGAGTCCAACCCTCACTGGAAACGTGTCCGACTTACTGCCGGCAATGCGGACCAAGCTCTGACACCGATTATACAGGGAGCGAACCGCCACAATAAGACAGTCCGTTACCCCATACTCTCTGAGCACTCCCCACAGGACTTCCCGGGGTACACGGTCGAATGCCTTCTCCAAGTCCACAAAGCACATGTAGACTGGTTGGGCAAACTCCCATGCACCCTCAAGGACCCTGCCGAGAGTATAGAGCTGGTCCACAGTTCCACGACCAGGACGAAAACCACACTGTTCCTCCTGAATCCGAGGTTCGACTATCCGGCGTAGCCTCCTCTCCAGTACACCTGAATAGACCTTACCGGGAAGGCTGAGGAGTGTGATCCCACGATAGTTGGAACACACCCTCCGGTTCCCCTTCTTAAAGAGAGGAACCACCACCCCGGTCTGCCAATCCAGAGGTACCGCCCCCGATGTCCACGCGATGTTGCAGAGTCTTGTCAACCAAGACAGCCCCACAACATCCAGAGCCTTAAGGAACTCCGGGCGGATCTCATCCACCCCCGGGGCCTTGCCACCGAGGAGCTTTTTAACTACCTCGGCAACCTCAGCCCCAGAAATAGGAGAGCCCACCACAGATTCCCCAGGCCTTGCTTCCTCATAGGAAGACGTGCTGGTAGGATTGAGGAGGTCTTCGAAGTATTCTCTCCACCGATCCACAACATCCGCAGTCGAGGTCAACAGAGCACCATCCCCACCATACACGGTGTTGACACTGCACTGCTTCCCCTTCCTGAGGCGGCGGATGGTGGTCCAGAATTGCTTCGAAGCCGTCCGGAAGTCTTTTTCCATGGCCTCACCGAACTCCTCCCATGTCCGAGTTTTTGCCTCCGCGACCGCTGAAGCCGCACACCGCTTGGCCTGTCGGTACCTGTCTGCTGCGTCAGGAGTCCCATGAGCCAAAAGAACCCGATAGGACTCCTTCTTCAGCTTGACGGCATCCCTCACCGCCGGTGTCCACCAACGGGTTCTAGGATTACCGCCACGACAGGCACCAACTACCCTGCGGCCACAGCTCCAATCGGCCGCCCCGACAACAGAGGTACAAAACATCGTCCACTCGGACTCAATGTCCAGCGCCTCCCTCGTGACATGTTCAAAGTTCTTCCGGAGGTGGGAATTGAAACTCTCTCTGACAGGAGACTCTGCTAGACGTTCCCAGCAAACCCTCACAATGCGTTTGGGCCTGCCAGGTCTGTCCGGCATCCTCCCCCACCATCGCAGCCAACTCACCACCAGGTGGTGATCGGTAGAAAGCTCCGCCCCTCTCTTCACCCGAGTGTCCAAAACATGAGGCCGCAAATCCGATGACACAACTACAAAGTCGATCATGGAACTGCGGCCTAGGGTGTCCTGGTGCCAAGTGCACATATGGACACCCTTATGTTTGAACATGGTGTTTGTTATTGACAATCCGTGACGAGCACAAAAGTCCAATAACAAAACACCACTCGGGTTCAGATCCGGGCGGCCATTCTTCCCAATCACGCCTCTCCAGGTTTCACTGTCGTTGCCAACATGAGCGTTGAAGTCCCCCAGTAGAACGAGGGAATCACCCGGGGGAGCACTCTCCAGTACTCCCTCGAGTGAATCCAAAAAGGGTGGGTAATCTGAACTGCCGTTGGGCGCGTAAGCGCAAACAACAGTCAGGACCCGTCCCCCCACCCGAAGGCGGAGGGAGGCTACCCTCTCGTCCACCGGGTTGAACTCCAACGTGCAGGCTTTGAGCCGAGGGGAAACAAGAATTGCCACCCCAGCCCGTCGCCTCTCATTGCCGGCAACGCCAGAGTGGAAGAGAGTCCAGCCCCTGTCAAGAGAACTGGTTCCAGAGCCCTTGCTGTGCGTCGAAGTGAGTCCGACTATATCTAGCCGGAACTTCTCCACCTCACGCACTAGCTCAGGCTCCTTCCCCCCCAGCGAGGTGACGTTCCACGTCCCAAGAGCTAGCTTCTGTAGCCGAGGATCGGACCGCCAAGTGCCCTGCCTTCGGCTGTCGCCCAGCTCACATCGCACCCGACCTCTATGACCCCTGCTATGGGTGGTGAGCCCATTGGAGGGGGGACCCACGTTGCCTCTTCGGGCTGTGCCCGGCCGGGCCCCATGGGGACAGGCCCGGCCACCAGGCGCTCGCCATCGTGCCACACCTCCGGGCCTGGCTCCAGAGGAGGGCCCCGGTGACCCGCGTCCGGGCGAGGGAAATCTGGGTTCCTTGTTCGTGTTCTTCATAGAGGTCTTCGAGCTGCTCTTTGTCTGATCCCTCACCTAGGACCAGTTTGCCTATATATATATATATATATATATATATATACACATACACACAGTCGTGGTCTAGAGTTGACATACACTTGTAAAGAACATAATGTCATGGCTGTCTTGAGTTTCCAATCATTTCTACAACTCTTATTTTTTTGTGATAGAGTGATTGGAGCACATACTTGTTGGTCACAAAAAACATTCATGAAGTTTGCTTCTTTTATGAATTTATTATGGGTCTACTGAAAATGTGAGCAAATGTGCTGGGTCAAAAGTATACATACAGCAATGTTAATATTTGCTTACATGTCCTTTGGCAAGTTTCACTGCAATAAGGCACTTTTGGTAGCCATCCACAAGCTTTTGCTTGAATTTTTGACCACTCCTCTTGACAAAACTGGTGCAGTTCAGATAAATGTGTTGGTTTTCTTACACGGACTTGTTTCTAAAGCATTGTCCACACGTTTATATTACTTACAAACGTAAAAGAAAACTGTTATATTAAGTAAAATTCTACCCAAATATTTATAAAACACTTTTCTCTATAAAATATGGTATATGTAAATATTTACAACAAATATGGGCATCTATTTTGCCTGAGTGGCTGGACAGAACAGATTTAAAAAACTAACAATAATTACTATATTTTTTAATCAATTAAGAATCGTTACAGATACAAATTGAGATTAATTCAAAAATCTGTTTTTTTTGACACCCCTATTAATTGTATTTTTTTTTTTAGTAACATTTGTTTATTAATTTTCAGACAAATACAATGGACTAGTGTTGTCCCGACACCAATATTTTGGTACCGGTACCAAAATTATTTCGATACTTTTGTACTTTCATACTTTTCTAAATAAAGGGGACCACAAAAAATGGCATTATTGGCTTTATTTTAACAAAAAATCGTACGGTACATTAAACATATGTTTCTTATTGCAAGTTTGTCCTTAAATAAAATAGTGAACATACAAGACAACTTGTCTTTTAGTAGTAAGTAAACAAACAAAGGCTCCTAATTTAGCTGCTGACATATGCAGTAACATATTGTGTCATTTTTAATGTTGACCTATTATTTTGTCAACATTATTAAGGACAAGTGGTAGAAAATGAATTATTAATCTACTTGTTCATTTACTGTTAATATCTGCTTACTTTCTCTTTTAACATGTTCTATCTACACTTCTGTGTAATAATGTAATAATCACTTATTCTTCTGTTGTTTGATACTTTACATTAGTTTTGGATGATACCACACATTTGGGTATCAATCCGATACCAAGTAGTTACAGGATCATACAATGGTCATATTCAAAGTCCTCATGTGTCCAGGGACATATTTCCCGAGTTTATAAACATAATATGATAAAAAAAAAAAACGAATGATGTTGTGATGCCAAAAAATATTCACCTAATCATAGTAGTATCGACTATAAACGCTCCTGTACTTGGTATCATTACAGTGGATGTTGGGTGTAGATCTACCAATGGCGTTTGTTTACATTGTGATGCCGGTGAGCTACGGTGTGTAGTGAAGCATGTTTAGCTATTCCTCGTCCTGCAGGGATGATACTTGTAAGAAACGTGCTCTTTTTTGTCGCCATGGAGACGAGGATTAGTGATTTAGAAGTAGCTACAACACTGCTGACGAACTTTAGCCGCTAGCTAGCTAGCCATGTCTTAAAGCACCTCTTCCTGAGGGTGTTTCAGTGTTATAACTTCACCTTTATCGTTAGTTTTTAAGCCAAAATGCGTCCGTTCTCCCTTTTCTGTCTACACACTGTGTCTGCTTGTAAGTACTCTGTGATTGTGCGCTGCCGAACATGCTCCTCTGCTCGTAAAACCAGCAATGACACGACGTGACGACGGCAGGGGGGCCCGGGACCGGTACTTTTCAGAGGTGGTATAGTACCGAATATGATTCATTAGTATCGCGGTACTATACTAATACCTGTATACCGTACAACCCTACAATAGACAGGAGTTGTCAAAAGATATATTAAATGCTGTTTTTCCCCTCCCAACAAGTAAAATAATTAAATTAAATCTATAAAAAGGAATATAATGATGAATAAATCAAGTAAAATTAAATAAGTTGTTTGCTGCTTTTCATCTATCTGTACTTAGCTCATTTTTTGTCTTCCACAGCTTTCCTCTTAAAAAAAAAAAGAAATCCACAGACATGTGTCATGGCTATTAATGCAAATCAAATAATGACATGTTCGACACCCCCTGCTGCTCAGACTGCAGTCATGTGGTAGAAAACTGAAATGAGATTAAATGTCACAGCAATGACAATGTCATCCATTTCGGACTGTGTGTCTCAAAATGACCTGTGGTCTTGAAAGCTTCTTATTGTTGGAGGAAACGGACACACACACAAACACACACACACACACACACACACAAACATTCTTGTATTTGTTACCTTCTTGAGACTTCTGAAAAATGCCTACCTCTTTAGTACCACCCTTTCTAGATATATAAAGATGTGTATTTAAAACAATAATAATATATACAAATTATGCAAATATTAAAAAAAGATGCTTTTAGTTATTTTATTTTTTTTTGTAATTGTTTTTTCATCATTTATTATTTACTTCGGGTTATTACAGTATGTCTCAATGTACATATGTATTTATTTATTTGTAATACATTTTGGCCAAAGGGTGCACATGTCAATGTTTTTGTCATGACTTGGTGTTTGCTTTTCCGGAAGGCAACGTAAAGTTGGCTCGGGCGAGACGGGAATGTAAGTACATGTTTTATTTAATATATCAAAAAAAGGAACAAATGAAAAGCGTGCACAATGGCGGAGGTACAAAACTAGGCTATTGAAAACAAAACTTGCACATAGGCAGAAACTGTGAACAATTAAACAAAAACACTAACTGTGGCATTAATAAACAAAAACTTACTTGGCATGGACTATGAAGTGCGCAGAGGTAAGAGTGTGACAGGGGTATAAATCCGGATGTCGCCAGAACGACAAACTGAAAACAATGAACTTAAATACTGTAGACATGATTAGTGAAAGCAGGTGCGTGACTCAAAACGTGAAACAGGTGCGTGACGTGACAGGTGAAAACTATCGGTTGCTATGGTGACAAAACAAAACAAAAGTGCACAAAAAGTCCAAAAACAAAACCGAACATGACTAAAACAAAACATGATCACACAGACATGACAGTTTTACACTCACTTCTTATTTCATATGTTGACAAGAGGGGGAGCACTTTTAAAACCGACACACAGTCAATTTGAAAAATCCCTCCTTTTTGGGACCACCCTAATTTTGATACATTTCACCCAATTTTATAAGAAAACTTTAAAATGTTGTCAATATTATAATAGTTATTGGACTTTAACTTAGCTAAATTATGACACACGTCATCATTTTACTCAACAAAACAATTGGCAATATTGTGATAAAAGTCATACTTTTATATGACAATTGTCACCATTTTGGAGTCAAAAGTAATAATTTTACATAAAAAAGTAATAATTTTACATGAAAATATTGCAATATTATAGAAACATAAAGTATATTAGAAATTGTTCCCAATTTTATAAGAAAAAAGTTGACACATTGTAAGAAAAAGACTGCTTTTAGTATTTTATTTTTGAATTTTTTGATTGTATTTGTTTTTTAATCTTCATGATTTACTTCGTTATAACAGTATGTCTCTATATACCGTATTTTCCGCACTATTAGCCGCACCTAAAAACCACAAATTTACTCAAAAGCTGACAGTGCGGCTTACAACCCGGTGCGCTTTATATATGGATTAATATTAAGATTCATTTTCATAAAGTTTCGGTCTCGCAACTACGGTAAACAGCCGCCATCTTTTTTCCCCGTAGAAGAGGAAGTGCTTCTTCTTCTACGCAAGCAACCGCCAAGGTAAGCACCCGCCCCCATAGAACAGGAAGCGCTTCTTCTTCTACTGTAAGCAACCACCCGCCCCCATAGAAGAAGAAGAAGGGCGCGGATATTACGTTTCATTTCCTTTGTGTGTTTACATCTGTAAAGACCACAAAATGGCTCCTACTAAGCGACAGGTTTCCGGTTCATGAAAAGACGCAATCTCTCCATCCGCACACGGACTACTATTTCACAGCAACTGCCTAAAGACTTTCAAGAAAAGCTGGCTACTTTCCGTGCATATTGTAAAAACAAGATAGCTGAAAAAAAGATCCGGCCAGAGAACATTATCAACATGGACGAGGTTCCACTGACTTTTGATATTCCTGTGAACCGCACTGTGGATACAACGGGAGCACGTACGGTGAATATTCGCACCACAGGGAATGAGAAGTCGTCCTTCACTGTGGTTCTAGCTTGCCATGCTAATGGCCAGAAACTTCCACCCATGGTGATATTCAAAAGGAAGACCTTGCCAAAAGAGACCTTTCCAGCCGGCGTCATCATAAAAGCTAACTCGAAGGGATGGATGGATGAAGAAAAGATGAGCGAGTGGTTAAGGTAAGTTTACGCGAAGAGGCCGGGTGGCTTTTTTCACGCAGCTCCGTCCATGTTGATATACGACTCCATGTGCGCCCACATCACGCTGGTTTTTAATATATTATTAAAGTTTGACTGACCTGACTGTTTTTTTGACATTCCTTTAGCGCAGTTAGATGCGGCTTATAACACGGGGCTGCTTATAGGTGGACAAAGTTTTGAAATATGCCGTTCATTGAAGGCGTGGCTTATAACCCAGGGCGGCTTATGGTGCGGAAAATACGGTACATATTTATTTATTTTTTTAAATTAATTTTGGCCAAAGAGGGCGCATTTCAAATTCTTACACACACTTGTCATTACATATGTTGGCCAGAGGGGGAGCACTTCAAATGTTTACACTCACTTGTTATTTCATACGTTGACCCGAGGGGGAGCACTTTTAAAACCGACAGTCAATTTGAGAAATCCCTCCTTTTTGGGGCCACCCTAATTTTGATAGATTTCACCACCAGGGGTGCAAATGAGACATTCTCTATTAGATGCAATGGTTTTTCGTAATGGGACCATCATTTATGTCCTAACTTGTTCACACCTCCTCATATGGAAGCTATTTCCTTGTTGATGTCTCAAGAAGGGTAAAAATACAAGAACACACACACACACACACACACACTCCAAAGTCCAAGAGGCGAGTGTACAACCTGAAGAGATGGAAGCACTGCACCTGTCTTTTCAATTTTACTCATCCTGCTGTGATGCTTTGATCCACCGTCTCCTCCTAGCGCCAGTCGGGGCCCCCGTGGGACAACGGCGGTGACCTCGTGTTTTCCGGCCATCTTCGACCTGAAAGGCCACAGCTGCTGCATCCCTCATGCCAACGCCGACGAGGAGTACGACCTCCTCTTTTCCCACCGCTGATCTCAAACTCATCGGCTTTTAGATTAAGGCAAAGGAGCAGCTATTTGTTTTGTCTCGCTTTAAATGGATTGCGTCTCGGCCGTGTTGTTAGTTATTTTCAAAACCCCTCTGGAGTCTGGAGGTGGAGTGCACGAGTCCTTGTTATCATCAAATTAATTTAAATGTGCTCCAAAACCCACTTCTCCTCCGTGTGATATGTTAAAATATCCATTTTCCGCCCCAGTGGATTTGCCATTGAATCAATCCTAGGGCGCCGATTGCTCTTTTTGTAAAAAAATAAAAAATAAAAACAACCTGAGTTTCGTACTTCCCAGCGTTCCCCGTAGTGTCGGAATAACACAACGGACTTGGTTTTATTTGCCACAAAATTCCATAAAAGCAATCCGTAAATAACACATCAGCGTTAGATAAACAGGCAAATTTGGGATTCTGTTTGAGCAGTGAGCCAGCAGAACGTAGCTGAACAAACATGACACATAACAAACGTGACAAATAACAAACATGACAAATAACAGCTTTCGCTGATTTAGCGACACAAAACAAAGCATGATTATCTTTGCAAAGGGATCGTTTTGAAATGTCATTTGGGCCACAATGTCACGGCCCGGGCACACCCCAGTGCACAGTTATCCGTGCGCTGCAGCAGGCGGCTGCATTCAATCGGCTAAATCAGCAATCTACGCACCTCAATTCTTTAAGATATCAATAAACTTCTCAGTCAATTAATCAAAAACCTGTTGCTGATGAGCTTCCGTGCCTTCTTAAGCCAGTGCAAACCTGCGTTCCGGGCCAGAACGTAGCTACCTGTTCCCGTACAGTAAGCCGTCTTATCAAGCACTATGCGTACTCTCTCTGTGTTCTTTCCCCCATCGTGCTCATTGTGTTCCGTGTCGTTTCGTTCCCGCAGCAATCCTCCGTCTCCTGATTGCGAGCTGTGTGTCTCGTCTCACTGTGTTCCCCTCTGTTTCCCTGGCTGCCACTTTTGGATCTCGACCTCCCGCCTGGACACGAACTGTTGATGCCTCTCTCCTGCCCTTGACCTCACACCTGCTCACGGACTTCCGCCTCTCACTCAACACGCACCTTCAACAACTCCTGGTAACACTCAACACATAATCACTACACATAGTCGCACACATATACATTTTGGTTTAGTTACACGCCTCATTGGATATTGTGTATATATATATATACATAAATAAAATAGAGGTAAAACGACATCCCTGCTGTCTGTGCCGTCTTCTTCCCCTGTTCCGTAACACACAAACTGAACACAGATTTTGTAGATTTTGCCACCAAGCAATTTTGCCGACCTGTCATTTTTATTTTCTCTCATGAGGTTGTAGTCCACAACGACAATATGTCCAGAGTGCCATAATGTTTTTATGAACCAGCACTAGGGACGGGTACCTTTCACATTTGAATCGATATGGTAACAATTCCTGCAGGTACCTAGGCGTAGATACATATGGTACTCAACCGTACCACATTTGGGGACTTTTGTGTATGTTCAAATAAGTTAACATATGTTAAAAAATGTAAATGAAGTTTGAACTTTTTTGAGTTTGGGGCCACTTAAATAACACTTAATTTGTATTCATACTTTTAATTATAATTGTATTCAATATTCAATAATGATGTCTAATCTTTTTTTATATCTTTTTTTTTTATTAAGACAAAGACTATGTATTTAATATTTGTTTACTTACTATGGTATATTATTGACCTATTTTTAGTTTGTTCACTGTTATGTTACAGAAAACAAGGTATTTGCTATGGTATGAAAAGGGGTAGTATTAAAAAAACTCAGTTTCTTCCTACTCCTTTTCGGACGTGCTGTAATGAAACAACGGAAAATATGTGATGAATTACATTGTATTGTATATATGTTCGAAATAAACTGAAACTCAACGGAACCTTGTCAAAAGATATGAAAGCATGTGGTTTTTTTTTTAGTATTTTTCTTTTTTTTTGTATTTTTTAAATGTGTATATTTATTTTTTATTTAATTTAATTATTTATTTATAAATAATTTATAAATAATATTTATAAATAAATTTTTATAAATAATGTATTTATAAATAAAAACGTGTTGTTTACAAATACTATTATTTATTTTACACATAAACCTTAGGCATGAGAAGGGACTCATAAATGCCTGACAAAATAATACAAATATAATGTGCTAAAATACGTAAAATAAATTAATAATGGATAAGTTCCTTCAATAAAGTGACAACAAAAATTAAAGCCCAAATTAATATAAAGTTGCACCACTTGAATCATAATTTTTGCGCTTAAGAAACTTCTCTATGACTTTAGCTCCAGACTTCTTCTGTTTGCTTGATATAGTAAATACTGCCACAAGTGGTGGAAAAGTGTATTACAACCAAGTACCGCTGCGGTCCGTATGGACCACAGCTGAGAAACAGATATTTTTTGGCGGCCCTCTTAACTTTATGCTTAAGAAACGCCGGTCTTGTTATTTTGTTTACTTATATTTCTGTGTCATTGGCAAGTCTGGTACTGTATTGTATGAAATGGTAGACTTTGCACGCAGTTGCAATTTCAAGACGTTTGATGGCAGTCGTGCATAACCAACAATGTGTTGCCATAGCCAGAAAGTAGTTTTCGCCCTGAAGTTCGACATGCCAGTCTCTTTTGTTGAGCCCTACAGAGTCTTAATACTGTAAGTATTGTATGTATATCACACCAGCTGTCTGATTGTAACATGCATCTTAGTTGTTATTTTGATTAGCAAATTTGGAGGTGTTGTAAAATTGCTAATACAAATAGGTAGCATGTTTATGGTATTCATCCATCCATTTTCTACCGATTGTCGAGCCCTACTGTACTTTTAAGCCTCTTGTACTTGCTTTGTTGGCATGTAAAATTGGAACATTACAATAATAATAATAATAATAAGAGAACAGTGCTTCTCAATTATTTTCTGTTACACCAAGAAAAAAAGACTTTGCACCCCCGTACTCTGCAAAGTAACATTTCTCGATAAAATTGTTATAAGTACACCTCTGCATAACGTTGTATCCTTATTAACATTAAATAAAAAAACACACCAGTCTTTCCTTGTATCCCACCGTAGTCACAGTCATATTCTAGTACGGCAAAAAGCAGGTTGCCCGAGGTCACATGCACAGTGGCCCTGGGGTCCCATCCCATTATTTGCGAAGGACTGACCTCAAGGTAGCCCGTCTGAGAATTCTTCAGCCAGTGCCGAGGCTGCACCGTGACATCGCATGCAACAAAAGGTATTAAATTATGGTACAGTTAGACTTCATTGGTACTGGATAGTACCAATGTCGGTTCCTATGAAACTACATATTTTGGTACTCATCCTCAAGCAGCACAGTTCAGCACAAAAACGTCCGACCTCATCTGAAGAAATAAGAATGGCTTGGTTAATGTTGGTACCTTTGCGGAGTATTCGGTGTGGGACCCAGTGGAGTGTAGAGTCTGGCTAAGAAAAAAGCCTCGGTCCGAGGGCAATATACAGAAGAACTACATTTAATCGCAGAGACAGTTGCTATTATGGTGGATATAATGAAACTGTTTCTCTAGTAGGAGTACATTGAAAAATGTAAAGATGCGGACAACATGTAGATGAGATACTGAATAAACAGGCTACTGATAATGCAATATTTTTGCATAGATGTACATAGTTGTTTGAAATAGGGAAGCAGACATTATAACAACATGTATTGGTATACTTATAGCTTCATGGACTGAAGGGCGTTGAAAGAGAAAGCTAATAATCAAACCTTTTCATCTCGGTCCTGAAGTTTGTCTGTATTCGCTTTCCTCTCGCTACTCGTCGGACTCTGTCTCGTTTATGTACAGACATATGCATGCTAAAATCCTCCTCTGTTGCAATTTGTAATAAAAAAAAAGTACCATATCGCTAGCCCTGGGTTCGGCAACCCAACATGTTGGGTTGCCATATTGGACCAAAGATACAAAAAACAAATTTATCTGGAGCCGCAAAAAGTTAAAAGCCTTATTTAAGTCTTATAATGAAGGCAACACATTAAGTAAGTGTCTCAGAGGGTTATATAACTCCTGGAAATAACTGGCTTAAAACTGCCAAAGGTATATACAGGTAAAAGCCAGTAAATTAGAATATTTTGAAAAACTTGATTTATTTCAGTAATTGCATTCAAAAGGTGTAACTTGTACAATATATTTATTCATTGCACACAGAATGATGCATTCAAATGTTTATTTCATTTAATTTTGATGATTTGAAGTGGCAACAAATGAAAATCCAAAATTAGGTGTGTCACAAAATTAGAATATTACGTAAGGCTAATACAAAAAAGGGATTTTTAGAAATGTTGGCCAACTGAAAAGTATGAAAATGAAAAATATGAGCATGTACAATACTCAATACTTGGTTGGAGCTCCTTTTGCCTCAATTACTGCGTTAATGCGGCGTGGCATGGAGTCGATGAGTTTCTGGCACTGCTCAGGTGTTATGAGAGCCCAGGTTGCTCTGATAGTGGCCTTCAACTCTTCTGCGTTTTTGGGTCTGGCATTCTGCATCTTCCTTTTCACAATACCCCACAGATTTTCTATGGGTATATAAGGTCAGGGGAGTTGGCGGGCCAATTTAGAACAGAAATACCATGGTCCGTAAACCAGGCATGGGTAGATTTTGCGCTGTGTGCAGGTGCCAAGTCCTGTTGGAACTTGAAATCTCCATCTCCATAGAGCAGGTCAGCAGCAGGAAGCATGAAGTGCTCTAAAACTTGCTGGTAGACGGCTGCGTTGACACTGGATCTCAGGAAACAGAGTGGACCGACACCAGCAGATGACATGGCACCCCAAACCATCACTGATGGTGGAAACTTTACACTAGACTTCAGGCAACGTGGATCCTGTGCCTCTCCTGTCTTCCTCCAGACTCTGGGACCTCGATTTCCAAAGGAAATGCAAAATTTGCTTTCGTCAGAAAACATGACTTTGGACCACTCAGCAGCAGTCCAGCTCTTTTTTTCCTTAGCCCAGGTGAGACGCTTTTCGCGCTGTTTCTTGGTCAACAGTGGCTTGACACAAGGTATGCGGCAGTTGAAACCCATGTCTTTCAAGCGTCTCTTGGTGGTGGATCTTGAAGCACTGACTCCAGCAGCTGTCCACTCCTTCTGAATCTCCCCCACATTTTTGAATGGGTTTTTTTTCACAATCTTGACCAGGGCGCGGTGATCCCTATCGCTTGTACACTTTTTCTGACCACAGTTTTTCCTTCCCTTTGCCTCTCCATTAATGTGTTTGGACACAGAGCTCCGAGAACAGCCAGCCTCTTCAGCAATAACCTTTTGTGTCTTTCCCTCCTTGTGCAATGTGTCGATGGTTGCCTTTTGGACAGCTGTCAAATCTGAAGTCCTCCCCATGTTTGTGTAGGCTTCAGAACTGGACTGAGAGACCATTTAAAGCCCTTTGCAGGTGTTTTGAGTTAATCAGCTGATTAGTTTGTGGCACCAGGTGTCTTCAAAATGTAACCCTTACACAATATTCTAATTTTGTGACACACGGAATGTTGGATTTTCATTTGTTGCCACTTCAAATCATCAAAATTAAATGAAATAAACATTTTAATGCATCAGTCTGTGTGCAATGAATAAATATAATGCAATAAATGAATGCAATTACTGAAATAAATCAAGTTTTTCAAAATATTCTAATTTACTGGCTTTTACCTGTATGTGTGTGTCCAAGTTAAAGAAAAGGACAGGCTGTCTTCTTCTAATGGATGTATTACAATCTCTGCAAGCTGAGTAACATTGGCTGTGGTCTGGAACAGCATGGCACACAATCAGAAATGCAGCCAATATTACATCCAGATACTGTGTCATGAGACATGGAAATATAAATTAAATACACAGAGGACATAAAGTAAACAAAATTAAAAGAACTCAAATATACCTACAAATGAGGCATAGTGATACAATATGTACACACAGCTAGCCTAAATATCATGTTAGCATGGGTTATTAACAGGACCGCCAAAAATTAGTAGGTCAAAACGGCAAATACTGTCATCTGTGAAGCATTAACACAAACATATTAAACAGTGGGCTTTCTAACAATTAGGAAGGTTTGTGTCATGTTTGTCCTCCTGCAAAAACATTATTAAAACAACAAATACATTTTCCCCCCTTCTTTTTCCAGGGAGCCACCAGGGTGGTGCTAATGAGCCGCAAGCTGTACATCAAGCAAGAATGGGAAATAATTCCACCTGAAAATGTTATGATGCGTTGCCCGGATCCTGTTCTGTTTGTTTCTGTGCACCCTTGAGTTTTTTTTTCGGTTGCCATGGGTGCCGATGGGTCGCAGCTGCCTTTGATTAGTGTCTGGGATGCTCACCTGCTGCCAGGCACTAATCAGAGTGCTATTTATTCACGTTTCTTTCCACACTCATTCCGGCTTCCTAGTTTGCTACTCGCAAGAGGTAACGACGGTTCGTTTTTTGATTCCTGTACCATGAATTGATTAACGCGGACCCCGACTTAAACAAGTCGAAAAACTTATTTGGGTGTTACCATTTTACGTTCAATTGTACGGAATATGTACTGTACTGTGCAATATACTAATAAAAGTTTTAATCAATCAATCAACAATTCTCTTGATATGCCAGCTTCCACGCTAAGTTCTATAGTTTTTTTATTCCTGTCTTATATACAGGTAAAAGCCAGTAAATTAGAATATTTTGTAAAACTTGATTTATTTCAGTAATTGCATTCAAAAGGTGTAACTTGTACATTATATTTATTCATTGCACACAGACTGATGCATTCAAATGTTTATTTCATTTAATTTTGATGATTTGAAGTGGCAACAAATGAAAATCCAAAATTCAGTGTGTCACAAAATTAGAATATTACTTAAGGCTAATACAAAAAAGGGATTTTTAGAAATGTTGGCCAACTGAAAAGTATGAAAATGAAAAATATGAGCATGTACAATACTCAATACTTGGTTGGAGCTCCTTTTGCCTCAATTACTGCGTTAATGCGGCGTGGCATGGAGTCGATGAGTTTCTGGCACTGCTCAGGTGTTATGAGAGCCCAGGTTGCTCTGATAGTGGCCTTCAACTCTTCTGCGTTTTTGGGTCTGGCATTCTGCATCTTCCTTTTCACAATACCCCACAGATTTTCTATGGGGCTAAGGTCAGGGGAGTTGGCGGGCCAATTTAGAACAGAAATACCATGGTCCGTAAACCTGGCACGGGTAGATTTTGCGCTGTGTGCAGGCGCCAAGTCCTGTTGGAACTTGAAATCTCCATCTCCATAGAGCAGGTCAGCAGCAGGAAGCATGAAGTGCTCTAAAACTTGCTGGTAGACGGCTGCGTTGACCCTGGATCTCAGGAAACAGAGTGGACTGACACCAGCAGATGACATGGCACCCCAAACCATCACCCAACCATGCAAATTTTGCATTTCCTTTGGAAATCGAGGTCCCAGAGTCTGGAGGAAGACAGGAGAGGCACCGGATCCACGTTGCCTGAAGTCTAGTGTAAAGTTTCCACCATCAGTGATGGTTTGGGGTGCCATGTCATCTGCTGAATGCCAGACCCAAAAACGCAGAAGAGTTGAAGGCCACTATCAGAGCAACCTGGGCTCTCATAACACCTGAGCAGTGCCAGAAACTCATCGACTCCATGCCACGCCGCATTAACGCAGTAATTGAGGCAAAAGGAGCTCCAACCAAGTATTGAGTATTGTACATGCTCATATTTTTCATTTTCATACTTTTCAGTTGGCCAACATTTCTAAAAATCCCTTTTTTGTATTGCCTTAAGTAATATTCTAATTTTGTGACACACGGAATTTTGGATTTTCATTTGTTGCCACTTCAAATCATCAAAATTAAATGAAATAAACATTTGAATGCATCAGTCTGTGTGCAATGAATAAATATAATGTACAAGTTACACCTTTTGAATGCAATTACTGAAATAAATCAAGTTTTTCAAAATATTCTAATATACTGGCTTTTACCTGTACTAGCTTCCACGCTAGACTAAACTTGGCTCTGTCTTTCAGTGCTATGTGCACAATTTGTTTTTTTCCCTGTCTGATTTATTGTTATAATAAATCACTTTCCTACCTGCACGCTGTGTCCGAAGTCGGTCTGCATCTTGGGAAAACGACCCCCGCATCACAACGTGCCCAGATCGGTACAGAAAAGCTTAAAAAATTGGTCTCCTCAGTTCCCAAACGTTTACTGAATGTTGTTAAAAGGAAAGGCCATGTAACACAGTGGTAAAAATGCCCCTGTGCCATTTTTTTTTTGCTATGTAAATTCTAAGTTAATGATTTTTTGCAAAAAAAAAAAAAATGTTTCTCAGTTCGAACATTAAAGGCCTACTGAAACCCACTACTACCGACCACGCAGTCTGATAGTTTATATATCAATGATGAAATCTTAACTTTGCAACACATGCCAATATGGCCGGATTAGCTTACTAAAGTGCAATTTTAAATTTCACGCAAAATATCTTGCTGAAAACGTCTCGGTATGATGACGTCTGTGCGTGACGTCACGGATTGTAGAGGAGATTTTGGGACAGCATGGTGGCCAGCTATTAAGTCGTCTGTTTTCATCGCAAAATTCCACAGTATTCTGGACGTCTGTGTTGGTGAATCTTTTGCAATTTGTTCAATGAACAATGGAGACAGCAAAGAAGAAAGCTGTAGGTGGGAAGCGGTGTATTGCGGCAGGTGTTGTGCCGGATAACGCACCCCCGCCGTAGAATGCACCCCCTGACTGTTGTGCCCGATAACACAGCCGGTGTTTCATTGTTTACATTCCCGGAAGATGACAGTCAAGCTTTACCATTGGCCTGTGGAGAACTGGGACAACAGAGACTCTTACCAGGAGGACTTTGAGTTGGATACGCAGACACGGTACCGTGAGTACGCATGCATCTGCGGCTTCCAAATATTTGATCGCTTGCCCGTACGTGCGTGCCGCTATGTGCATGTCACGTACGTAACTTTGGGGACTTTGGGGAAATATATGTGCTGTATGAACTTTGGGGAGGTGAACGGTACTTTGGGCTGTGGGATTGAGTGTGTTGTGCAGGTGTTTGAGTTGTATTGGCGGGTTATATGGACGGGAGACGGGAGGTGTTTGTTATGCGGGATTAATTTGTGGCATATTAAATATAAGCCTGGTTGTGTTGTGGCTAATAGAGTATATATATGTCTTGTGTTTATTTACTGTTTTAGTCATTCCCAGCTGAATATCAGGTCCCACCCGCCTCTCACAGCATCTTCCCTATCTGAATCGCTCCCACTGCCCTCTAGTCCTTCACTCTCACTTTCCTCATCCACAAATCTTTCATCCTCGCTCAAATTAATGGGGAAATCGTCGCTTTCTCGGTCCGAATCGCTCTCGCTGCTGGTGGCCATGATTGTAAACAATGTGCGGATGTGAGGAGCTCCACAACCTGTGACGTCACGCTACTCGTCTGCTACTTCCGGTAGAGGCAAGGCTTTTTTATCAGCGACCAAAAGATGCGAACTTTATCGTCGATGTTCTCTACTAAATCTTTTCAGCAAAAATATGGCAATATCGCGAAATGATCAAGTATGACACATAGAATGGACCTGCTATCCCCGTTTAAATAAGAAAATTGCATTTAGTAGGCCTTTAACTATCTTGTCTTTGCAGTTTATTCAATTGAATATAAGTTGAAAATGATTTGCAAATCATTGTATTCTGTTTTTATTTACAAATTACCCAAATGTGCCAACTTCACTGGTTTTGGCTTTTGCATTTACAATGAGCTACAATACGAATTTCAAAGTTGACAGAAGTAGCAGGCTAGACTAATATGATGATTTGAGCAGTGAAAGTACTGCACCAGTCTCATTGTATATACTTTTGGATCTAGGACCTTCCTCACTGGGCACAAATTGGATTGTGGCTGCCTGAATGGATGGTTGAGCGATTAATGACAATGCGCCTTACAATATATTGAAGCTCATTTCAGTGTGAAATACCTCCCATCACTCGTACGCGCCCACAAGTTGTGTATAGTGCATGAGTGAGCGCCGCTGCCACCGGAGCATCTCTGGCTTTTCTCTCCCCATCACGTCAGAAGTCGGAGCCTGAGAGCTGGAGAGTCGCTCCGGGATTGAATTGCTTAAGCTCAGAAATAACATTGAAATTCCACTTCAACGATCATCAGATTGCCCCCCCCCCCAACGAACCCAGAGCAAGGAAAAAAATCATGAGAACTTGTTCTTGGCAAGAAATGCACTGATAAGTGTGCTGATTGTTAGCTGCTTCCCGTTGAGATTTTAGTTTGATGTTTATATCCCTTTTGGTCTTGCCAGTGTGGAACATGACTAAAATATTTAATGATGTTTGACGGTATTACCCTATTTTTCGGAATATAAGTCGCAGTTTTTTTCATAGTTTGGCCGGGCTCCAGTGCGACTTATACAGGTAAAAGCCAGTAAATTAGAATATTTTGAAAAACTTGATTTATTTCAGTAATTGCATTCAAAAGGTGTAACTTGTACATTACATTAATTCATTGCACACA
Source organism: Nerophis lumbriciformis (assembly GCF_033978685.3). Classification (NCBI taxonomy): domain Eukaryota; kingdom Metazoa; phylum Chordata; class Actinopteri; order Syngnathiformes; family Syngnathidae; genus Nerophis; species Nerophis lumbriciformis. The sequence continues at coordinate 10,794,075 of NC_084563.2, read as the reverse complement.
GACTGATGCATTCATTGCACACAGACTGATGCATTCAAATGTTTATTTTCAGATGACATGGCACCCCAAACCATCACTGATGGTGGAAACTTTACACTAGACTTCAGGCAACGTGGATCCTGTGCCTCTCCTGTCTTCCTCCAGACTCTGGGACCTCGATTTCCAAAGGAAATGCAAAATTTGCATGGTTGGGTGATGGTTTGGGGTGCCATGTCATCTGCTGGTGTCGGTCCACTCTGTTTCCTGAGATCCAGGGTCAACGCAGCCGTCTACCAGCAAGTTTTAGAGCACTTCATGCTTCCTGCTGCTGACCTGCTCTATGGAGATGGAGATTTCAAGTTCCAACGGGGACTTGGCGCCTGCACACAGCGCAAAATCTACCCGTGCCTGGTTTACGGACCATGGTATTTCTGTTCTAAATTGGCCCGCCAACTCCCCTGACCTTAGCCCCATAGAAAATCTGTGGGGTATTGTGAAAAGGAAGATGCAGAATGCCAGACCCAAAAACGCAGAAGAGTTGAAGGCCACTATCAGAGCAACCTGGGCTCTCATAACACCTGAGCAGTGCCAGAAACTCATCGACTCCATGCCACGCCGCATTAACGCAGTAATTGAGGCAAAAGGAGCTCCAACCAAGTATTGAGTATTGTACATGCTCATATTTTTCATTTTCATACTTTTCAGTTGGCCAACATTTCTAAAAATCCCTTTTTTGTATTAGCCTTAAGTAATATTCTAATTTTGTGACACATGGAATTTTGGATTTTCATTTGTTGCCACTTCAAATCATCAAAATTAAATGAAATAAACATTTGAATGCATCAGTCTGTGTGCAATGAATAAATATAATGTACAAGTTACACCTTTTGAATGCAATTACTGAAATAAATCAAGTTTTTCAAAATATTCTAATTTACTGGCTTTTACCTGTATGTTTTTGTCCTTCTTTATTATGTATTTTCGGCAGGTGCGACTTATACTCCGGTGCGACTTATACTCCGAAAAATACGGTAGTTGACAAGCAAACATACCAGTTGCACGTGTGGCTCAGTAGGAGGATGCATAAAAGAATGAATAGGACAAACCATTAGGGATTGTTGTTGTCTTGATACCAATATTTGCTGAAATGGTTTCAATGTTAAAATTGTTTCAATGTCAAAATTATTTAAATGGTGAAATGCTTTGAATGTTAAAGTTGTTTCAATGTTGAAAAGCTGACGCTAAACTGAAATCCTAGTGAAATGTATAAATAGTTTGAAAGTTGAAAAAGAATGTTAAAATGGTTTGAGAGGTGAAAAGCAGAAGCTGTACTGAAATGTAGTATGATACTTTTGATTGATTGAAACTTTTATTAGTAGATTGCACAGTACAGTACATATCCCGTACAATTGACCACTAAATGGTAACACCCCCTAAGTCGGAGTCCACGTAAATTAATTCATGGTATAGTTAGGAGAGTTAACATACTCCAAGAGGTTACAAAGTAACATCATCTATATATTCTCTTGAACGCATCATAATTAAATTATCCCCTCAACTCCCCCCCAAAATGGATTAACTCGCTGGAATAAAAAAAGACAATATAACATACATCCATAAACGTGGACGCATGTGAAAAAGTGCAATATATTTATTTGTACAATAATCTATTTTTTTATATATATATTATATATATTATTTATATATATTTATTTATTTATATATGCACCTTATTGCTTTTTTATCCTGTTTTACCATGAGCTTATGTAACGAAATGTTGTTCTTATCTGTGCTGTAAAGTTCAAATTTGAATGACAATAAAAATGAAGTTTAAGTCTAAGTCTAAGTCTATATTTCAGTTGTAAATGTATCACATTACCTAAAATGCTGGTATAAAAACTCAGCATGCTAACAGGCTAACAGCAAGCCTACTTGTAACATGGCGCCAAGTCACCAAATCCATGAGTATCAGGTTTACAATGTACAATGTTAGCTAAAATACTCGAGAAAAAAAAACAAAAAACAAACATGAGATTGCTAACATTAGCATGCAAATAAATGAAGGGCTAAGATATATATAACACATATACATAATATTGCCAACATTTTACAGTTTTCTTATATAATTGTGACTTTTGTTGAATAAAATTACGACTCTTCATAAAATTGCCAAAATGTTAAGCTTTTCTTGTAGAGAGAGAACCAAAATGTACTTAGGTACTTTGATGCTTTTTAAAATAAAGGAGACCACAAAAAATGTTGCATTAATTGGCTTTATTTAACAAAAAATCTTACGGTACATTAAACATATGTTTCTTATTGCAATGTTGTTCTTAAATAAAATAGTGAACATACAAGACAACTTGTCTTTTAGTAGTAAGTAAGCAAACAAAGCCTCCTAATTAGTCTGCTGACGCATGCAGTAACATAATGCATCATTTATTATTCTATTATTTTGTCAACATTATGAGGGACAAACTGTAAAAATAGATTATTAATCTACTTGTTCATTTACTGTTAATATCTGCTAACTTTCTCTTTTAACATGTTCTATCTACACTTCTGTTAAAATGTAATAATCACTTATTCTTCTGTTTGGATGCTTTACATTAGTTTTGGATGATACCACACATTTGGGTATCAATCCGATACCAAGTCGTTACAGGATCATACATTGGTCATAGTCAAAGTCCTCATGTGTCCAGGGACATATTTCCTGAGTTTATAAACATAATATAATTTTTTTTTAAACAAAAGATGTGATGTTAAAAGAATATCAATGTAATCAACTAGATACGCTTCCGTACTTGGTATCATTACAGTGGATGTTAGGTGTAGATCCACCAATGGTGTTTGTTTACATTTTGACGCCGGTGAGCTACGGTGTGTAGTGAAGCATGTTTAGCTATTCCTCGTCCTCCAGGGATGATACTTGTAAGAAACTTACTTTATTTGTCGCCATGGAGACCAGGATTAGTGATTCAGAAGTAGCTAAAACACTGCCAATTGCAGATGGACGTTAGCCGCTAGCTAGCTATCCATGTCTTAAAGCACCTCTTCCTGAAGGTGTTTCAGTGTTATAACTTCACCTTTATCGTTAGTTTTTAAGCCAAAATGCACCCGTTCTCCCTTTTCTGTCCACACACTGTGTCTGCTTGTAAGTACTCTGTGATTTAGCGCTGCCGAACATGCTCGTCTGCTCTCAAACCAGCAATGACACGCCAAGGCGGTATAGTACCGAATTTGATTTATTAGTATCACGGTACTAAACTAATACCGGTATACCGTACAACCCTATAAGAGATAGGTACTGGATTTGGTAGTTTTATAAATACAGACTAAAGTCTGTCAGTAATACCAGGTACAATTAAAGTGTCATCAAACTTGGCTGTATTTCGATACCTTTGTTGCACGTGACAAGTGATAAAACTTGAACACATTTGGACAAAACTGGCTTGCGTACAGGGGATGTGGCTTGAAGGGATTACATCCACTATCTGGCCCGCGGGATGTCCCAAGTACATTTTTGATAACTTTAAAGTTGCCATCTAAGTGGATGATGTCAATATTGGTAGTCATTGACCATGTGCATTGCACCAACTTCCGGAGTACATCGAGTCGATGTTCATGTACCGATTCAGACAACCTTTCCCACCTAATGTCCAAATAATCAAAAACCAATACCGAAATACTTGTAGCACACAAAACAAAACCTCCCCACTCAACTACAGGTAAAAGCCAGTAAATTAGAATATTTTGAAAAACTTGATTTATTTCAGTAATTGCATTCAAAAGGTGTAACTTGTACATTATATTTATTCATTGCACACAGACTGATGCATTCAAATGTTTATTTCATTTAATTTTGATGATTTGAAGTGGCAACAAATGAAAATCCAAAATTCCGTGTGTCACAAAATTAGAATATTACTTAAGGCTAATACAAAAAAGGGATTTTTAGAAATGTTGGCCAACTGAAAAGTATGAAAATGAAAAATATGAGCATGTACAATACTCAATACTTGGTTGGAGCTCCTTTTGCCTCAATTACTGCGTTAATGCGGCGTGGCATGGAGTCGATGAGTTTCTGGCACTGCTCAGGTGTTATGAGAGCCCAGGTTGCTCTGATAGTGGCCTTCAACTCTTCTGCGTTTTTGGGTCTGGCATTCTGCATCTTCCTTTTCACAATACCCCACAGATTTTCTATGGGGCTAAGGTCAGGGGAGTTGGCGGGCCAATTTAGAACAGAAATACCATGGTCCGTAAACCAGGCACGGGTAGATTTTGCGCTGTGTGCAGGCGCCAAGTCCTGTTGGAACTTGAAATCTCCATCTCCATAGAGCAGGTCAGCAGCAGGAAGCATGAAGTGCTCTAAAACTTGCTGGTAGACGGCTGCGTTGACCCTGGATCTCAGGAAACAGAGTGGACCGACACCAGCAGATGACATGGCACCCCAAACCATCACCCAACCATGCAAATTTTGCATTTCCTTTGGAAATCGAGGTCCCAGAGTCTGGAGGAAGACAGGAGAGGCACAGGATCCACGTTGCCTGAAGTCTAGTGTAAAGTTTCCACCATCATCAAAATTAAATGAAATAAACATTTGAATGCATCAGTCTGTGTGCAATGAATAAATATAATGTACAAGTTACACCTTTTGAATGCAATTACTGAAATAAATCAAGTTTTTCAAAATATTCTAATTTACTGGCTTTTACCTGTATGTGGAGATTATAAAAAAATGTCAATGCACCATACACAATTCAAAATTACACCTGTTTAAATCCACTACAAAGCATGATGGGTAAAATTCAAAACCATCTTTGTCCACACTTGTGTGACGCATATTAGCTGCTTGATATTTTGTCGTCAGGCAAGTAAACAAAATAGGAGTTCAACTTTCACTTACGCTTAACCTTTAATGTTTTATCATTTACCTTATTTTCCGGAACCAGACAGCGAACCGAATTATAAAGCGCACTGCAGATGAATGGTCTACTTTTGATCTTTTTTCATATATTAGATGCATTATAGGGCACAATAAAAAAGTCATATTATTATATATTTTTTCTAAATATAAAAGACTTCCTTGTGGTCTACATCAGTGTTTTTCAACCTTTTTTGAGGCAAGGCACATTTTTTTTCATAAAAAAATCCGGAGGCACACCACCAGCAGAAAACGTTGAAAAAGGAAACTCCTTATTTTGAGTTTGTTCGTGCTTTAGTTCTTGTCTTGCGCTGTTATTTTGGTGGCCCTTCCTGTTTTGTTGGTGTTTTCCTGTAGCAGTTTCATGTCTTCCTTTGAGCGCTATTCCGCGCACCTGTATTGTGTCAGCAAGCGAGGCTATTTACGTTGTCGCTATCCTTCTTTGTGTGGACATTGTTGACTGTCACGGCATGTACGGATGTGCTTTGTGGACGCCGTAAGTTTTTGCTGTCGTCCAGCATTCTGTTTCTGTTTACTTTGTAGCCAGTTCAGTTTTGCTTTACTTTACTGCAGAGTAAAATTATTGATTTGCAAAAAACTATTTTTTGGACCAATTAGGTGAAGTTGCATAATGTCCCACGGCACACCAGTCAAAATCTTACGGCACACTAGTGTGCCACGGCACAGTGGTTGAAAAACACTGGTCTACATAACAAGTAATGGTGGTTCTTTGGTCAAAATGTTGCATAGATGATGTTTTACAGATCATCTTCAAGCCGCTTTCTGACAGTCGCTTCCGTATGCGCCGTTTTGTGGGCGGTCTTATTTACGTGGCTCACCTTCGACAGCGTCTTCTACCTGTCATCTTTGTTGTAGCGGTGTAGCGTGCAAGGACGGGAGTGGAAGAAGTGTCAAAAGATGGAGCTAACTGTTTTAATGACATTCAGACTTTACTTCAATCAATAACGGAGCAGCATCTCCTCTCCGGAAACAACAACAGGAAATGTGTCCCGTGAAAAACCGTCCGACCAGGACTCTAATAACTAAAGTTCCTTGGGTGAATAATGTAAACTCACTACACCGGTATGTTTTAGCGCTTTCATGGCGAGTTTACTGACAGATATTAGTAAGAACTTTACACTACTTTATATTAGAAATAGCAACAGTGGAGGATGAATGTTCAGCTTATCAACTACGGTGTCGATGCGGACGCGCGCAATTTTTCGGGATTTATGCAGATCCCAAATACAGATCAGCAAGTACCAGAAGGTACAAAAAGTTGCTTTTGCATAATATTGCGAAACAAAACACCAGATAATGTCTTACCTTATACACACACACCATAATAATACTCGTATGTTTACTGCGCCAACAATCCGTCAAACGATGCGGCGTAATCGCTGACCAAAGTCGTACTAAAACATTTTGATAGATTTACATGACTGGGTGTTGTCGACTCCCCCGAGAAAATCGGGCTTTATTGCAGGTTGTACAGTAGACCCTTGGATTAGAGGCATGTTTTGAATTTGAATGAGAGAGAAATTGTTTGACAGTTAATTTTGGAACAAAATAAAACAATTAACAAAATTATATAAAGAACTTATATTTGTTTTGTCAAAATTGCATTATGATGTATTCTACTTGTATGTCTTGGCTGGGAATTTAACCATGTCTGCTGGATCAAAAAAGACAAATACGCTAACAGGAATTGCAAATATTGTTCTTATTCCATCAACATGAGTCTTAGTCAACAACATAACTACCTTTGAGTGGAGCACTCGACTATTTAATTGGGATATTTGTCCGTGATTCATATTGCAGTGTGGAGGCCAACTCTTTCTTATCTTGCATCTGACCGCTAATTGCTGAGCTGCTGCATGCCGTTAATCATTGTCACGTTGGCAAGAAGGCAGCCCCTGAAAGCCAATCAAAGAGCTTGTGGGCGGTCGAAAGGGACAGGCTGCAACATGAGCGGCCAATTTCCGCCCGATGCTAATGTTTGTCTTGTCCCCATTCAATAGCGTAACATTATTTTTGGATGTTAAAAAGGGCAGGGACAAGTTCTCCCTTTTTTTTACAAATATTAGCTCATTTGGAAAACGATGCCTGCAACATGTTTCAAAAAAGCTGGCACATGTGGCAAAAAAAGACTGAGGAAGTTGAGGAATGCTCATCAAACACTTATTTGGAACATCCCACAGGTGAACAGGCTAATTGGGAACAGGTGGGTGCCATGATTGGGTATAAAAGCAGCTTCCACGAGATGCTCAGTCATTCACAAACAAGGATGGGGCGAGGGTCACCACCTTGTGAACAAAGGTGAGCAAATTGCCGAACAGTTTAAGAACAACATTTCTCAACAAGCTATTGCGAGGAATTTAGAGATTTGACCATCCAAGGTCTCTAATATCATCAAAAAGTTCAGAGAATCTGGCGAGATAACTGCACGTGATATTGAATGCCCGTGACCTTGGATCCCTCAGGCGGTACTGCATCAAAAAGCGACATCAGTGAGTAAAGGATATCACCACATGGGCTCAGGAACACTTCAGAAAGCCACCATCAGTAACTACAGTTTGTCACTATATCTGTAAGAGCTAGTTAAAACTCTACTATGCAAAGCGAAAGCCATTCATCAACAACACCCAGAAACGCCGCCGGCTTGGCTGGGCCCGAGCTCATCTAAGATGGACTGATGCAAAGTGTAAAAGTGTTCTGTGGTCTGACGAGTCCACATTTCAAATTGTTTTTGCAAACTCTGGACGCTGTGTCCTCCGGATCAAAGAGGAAAAGAACCATCCGGATTGTTATAGGCGCAACGTTTAAAAGCCAGCATCTGTGATGGTATGGGGGTGTATTAGTGCTCAAGGCATGGGTAACTTACACATCTGTGAAGGCACCATCAATGCTGAAAGGTACATACAGGTTTTGGAGCAACATGTTGCCATCCAAGCAACGTTATCATGGACGCCCCTGCTTATTTCAGCAAGACAATGCCAAGCCACGTGTTACAACAGCGTGGCTTCATAGTAAAAGAGTGCGGGTACTAGACTGGCCTGCCTGTAGTCCAGACCTGTCTCCCATTGAAAATATGTGGCCCATTATAAATGGTAAATGGGTTATATTTATATAGCGCTTTTCTCCCTTCAAGGTAGTCAAAGCACTTTGACACTATTTCCACATTGACCCATTCACACACACATTCACACAGTGATGGCGGGAGCTGCCACGCAAGGCCCATCAGGAGCAAGGGTGAAGTGTCTTGTTCAAGGACACAACGGGCGTGACTAGGTCAGTAGAAGGTGGGGATCGAACCAGGAACCCTCAGGTTGCTAGCACGGCCACTCTCGCAACCGTGCCACGCTAAAACGATAAATAAGGCAGTGGTGGCCGGGTTATAAACACTTGTTGACCCAAAACATTTATATTTCATTCTTTTTTTTTTTTTTTTTTTTTTTTTAGATGGGTGCTCAAACACGCCTTAATATTATCATGAAGCCTAAAATACCACAACGTAGACTCGAGACTGTTGAAAAACTTAAGCTGTACATCAAGCAAGAATGGGAATGTGTTGCAATGTGTTCCTACCATTAAATTCTAAGTTAATGATTATTTGCAAAAAAAAAATTATGTTTCTCAATTCCAACATTTAATATTTTTTCTTTGCAGTCTATTCAATTGAATATAAGTTGAAAAGGATTTGCAAATCATTGTATTATGTTTTTATTTACCATTTACACAACGTGCCAACTTCACTGGTTTTGGGTTTTTACCCTCTACAAGAGTAGACATACCCAGACAATATGGATGTAACAATATCAACATCTCACGGTACGTTATTAACATGGTATGAAGGCCACGGTACGATACTATTGAGGTATATATCCAAAAAAGACTTAAAAAATGTTTCAGTGTGTAAAATTAAGTGGCAGGAATGTACATGATAACACACACACTGTAATTGAACACAAACATTATACTAAAGTGTTCTAATCATATTTATTACAACAAACAAGTACTTTTAAGTGCAAATAATTGTGTGCGAACATCCTCTGTGTCTCTCAACTTTAATTTTCTGAGAAGCAGTGAAAATGCAGTTTCTCAGAAAAGGCAACTCACATTTTAATTTGTATTAATGTAAATACCTCACACATTAACGTTTAGCTTTGCTGGCTTCATTTTTTACGGGTGATGGTAGCTCATCAAGTCGGTACGCAGCAGGTGCTTTCTCTGGAACGCTCGAGATGAACGTGGCACACTTCATTTCGCCAGGGTTTGTTTGTCTGCTTGTTAGCAACATAACTCAAACAGTTATGAACTGATTTTTATAAAAAAACTACACATTAAGTTTCCGTTTGATACCATCACAGGTTACGGCATGATTGATATTTTGAAACCATAATAATGGAGTATCTAGAAAAATGTTACATCCCTACCAGAAAGGATGTTTTTTTTGTAAATATTTTTTTAAATACTGTATTTTCCGCACTATAAGGCGCACCTAAAAACCACACATTTTCTCAAAAGCTGACAGTGCGCCTTATAACCCGGTGCGCTTTATATATGGATTAATATTAAGATTCATTTTCATAAAGTTTCGGTCTCGCAACTTCGGTAAACAGCCGCCATCTTTTTTCCCGGTAGAACAGGAAGCGCTTCTTCTTCTACGCAAGCAACCGCCAAGGTAAGCACCCGCCCCCATAGAACAGGAAGCGCTTCTTCTTCTACTGTAAGCAACCACCCGCCCGCGTAGAAGAAGAAAAAGCGCGCGGATATTACCGTACGTTTCATTTCCTTTGTGTGTTTACATCTGTAAAGACCACAAAATGGCTCCTACTAAGCGACAGGGATCCGGTTCATGAAAAGACGCAATCTCTCCATCCGCACACGGATTACTATTTCACAGCAACTGATATTCCTGTGAACCGCACTGTGGATACAACGGGAGCACGTACGGTGAATATTCGCACCACAGGGAATGAGAAGTCATCCTTCACTGTGGTTCTAGCTTGCCATGCTAATGGACAGAAACTTCCACCCATGGTGATATTCAAAAGGAAGACCTTGCCAAAAGAGACCTTTCCAGCCGGCGTCATCATAAAAGCTAACTCGAAGGGATGGATGAAGAAAAGATGAGCGAGTGGTTAAGGTAAGTTTAAGTTTACGCAGCTCCGTCCATGTTGATATACGATTCCATGCGCGCCTACATCACGCTGGTTTTAGTATATTATTAAAGTTTGACTGACCTATCTGACTGTTTATTTGACATTCCTTTTGCGCAGTTAGATGCGGCTTACAACACGGGGCGGCTTATAGGTGGACAAAGTTTTGAAATATGCCGTTCATTGAAGGCGCGGCTTATAACCCAGGGCGCCTTATGGTGCGGAAAATACGGTACCTTAATTGTTTCCAAACTGTGTCAGTAAAACGGCTGATCAAACAAAACATAAGTCCCACTCGCCGCGGAAGCTACCTCTCCAATCAACTAAAAAGACTCAATAACTCCACGGTGACGTTTTGGCGAATTCACTGAAACAAGACAAAAAAATGCCATGGTAAGTTAATAATCCTAACGCAAACACTTGTAAATGTGTTAGGATAGTAGCTAATGCTAATGACGCTAAGTTCATTACATTACGAGAGTACATACAAATATGCATGAAAAGATTCCTACAGACATCACACATTGATTGATTGAAACTTTTATGAGTGGATTGCACGGTACAGTACATATTCCGTACAATTGACTAAATGGTAACACCCGAATAAGTTGTTCAACTTGTTTAAAGGCCTACTGAAATGCGATTTTCTTATTTAAACGGGGATAGCAGGTCCATTCTATGTGTCATACTTGATCATTTCGCGATATTGCCATATTTTTGCTGAAAGGATTTAGTTGAGAACATCGACGATAAAGTTTGCGACTTTTGGTCGCTAATAAAAAAGCCTTGCCTGTAGCGGAAGTAGCAGACGATATGCACGTGACGTCACAGGTTGTGGAGCTCCTCACATCCGCACATTGTTTACAATCATGGCCACCAGCAGCGAGAAAGCGACAATTTCCCCATTAATTTGAGCGAGGATGAAAGATTTGTGGATGAGGAAAGTGAGAGTGAAGGACTAGAGGGCAGTGGGAGCGATTCAGATAGGGAAGATGCTGTGAGAGGCGGGTGGGACCTGATATCCAGCTGGGAATGACTAAAACAGTAAATAAACACAAGACATATACAGGTAAAAGCCAGTAAATTAGAATATTTTGAAAAACTTGATTTATTTCAGTAATTGCATTCAAAAGGTGTAACTTGTACATTATATTTATTCATTGCACACAGACTGATGCATTCAAATGTTTATTTCATTTAATTTTGATGATTTGAAGTGGCAACAAATGAAAATCCAAAATTCTGTGTGTCACAAAATTAGAATATTACTTAAGGCTAATACAAAAAAGGGATTTTTAGAAATGTTGGCCAACTGAAAAGTATGAAAATGAAAAATATGAGCATGTACAATACTCAATACTTGGTTGGAGCTCCTTTTGCCTCAATTACTGCGTTAATGCGGCGTGGCATGGAGTCGATGAGTTTCTGGCACTGCTCAGGTGTTATGAGAGCCCAGGTTGCTCTGATAGTGGCCTTCAACTCTTCTGCGTTTTTGGGTCTGGCATTCTGCATCTTCCTTTTCACAATACCCCACAGATTTTCTATGGGGCTAAGGTCAGGGGAGTTGGCGGGCCAATTTAGAACAGAAATACCATGGTCCGTAAACCAGGCACGGGTAGATTTTGAGCTGTGTGCAGGCGCCAAGTCCTGTTGGAACTTGAAATCTCCATCTCCATAGAGCAGGTCAGCAGCAGGAAGCATGAAGTGCTCTAAAACTTGCTGGTAGACGGCTGCGTTGACCCTGGATCTCAGGAAACAGAGTGGACCGACACCAGCAGATGACATGGCACCCCAAATCATCACCCAACCATGCAAATTTTGCATTTCCTTTGGAAATCGAGGTCCCAGAGTCTGGAGGAAGACAGGAGAGGCACAGGATCCACGTTGCCTGAAGTCTAGTGTAAAGTTTCCACCATCAGTGATGGTTTGGGGTGCCATGTCATCTGCTGGTGTCGGTCCACTCTGTTTCCTGAGATCCAGGGTCAACGCAGCCGTCTACCAGCAAGTTTTAGAGCACTTCATGCTTCCTGCTGCTGACCTGCTCTATGGAGATGGAGATTTCAAGTTCCAACAGGACTTGGCGCCTGCACACAGCGCAAAATCTACCCGTGCCTGGTTTACGGACCATGGTATTTCTGTTCTAAATTGGCCCGCCAACTCCCCTGACCTTAGCCCCATAGAAAATCTGTGGGGTATTGTGAAAAGGAAGATGCAGAATGCCAGACCCAAAAACGCAGAAGAGTTGAAGGCCACTATCAGAGCAACCTGGGCTCTCATAACACCTGAGCAGTGCCAGAAACTCTTCGACTCCATGCCACGCCGCATTAACGCAGTAATTGAGGCAAAAGGAGCTCCAACCAAGTATTGAGTATTGTACATGCTCATATTTTTCATTTTCATACTTTTCAGTTGGCCAACATTTCTAAAAATCCCTTTTTTGTATTAGCCTTAAGTAATATTCTAATTTTGTGACACACGGAATTTTGGATTTTCATTTGTTGCCACTTCAAATCATCAAAATTAAATGAAATAAACATTTGAATGCATCAGTCTGTGTGCAATGAATAAATATAATGTACAAGTTACACCTTTTGAATGCAATTACTGAAATAAATCAAGTTTTTCAAAATATTCTAATTTACTGGCTTTTACCTGTATATACTCTATTAGCCACAACACAACTAGGCTTAAATTTAATATGCCACAAATGAATCCCGCATAACAAACACCTCCCCCCTCCCGTCCATTTAACCCGCCAATACAACTCAAACACCTGCACAACACACTCAATCCCACAACCCAAAGTACCGTTCACCTCCCCAAAGTTCATACAGCACATATATTTCCCAAAAGTCCCCAAAGTTACGTACGTGACATGCACATAGTGGCACGCACGTACGGGCAAGCGATCAAATGTGTGGAAGCCGCAGCTGCATGCGTACTCACGGTACCGCGTCTGCGCATCCAACTCAAAGTCCTCCTCTGTTGTCCCAGTTCTCCACAGGCCAATGGTAAAGCTTGACTGTCATTTTCCGGGAATGTAAACAATGAAACACTGGCTGTGTTTGTGTTGCTGCAGCCACCGGCCGCAATACACCGCTTCCCACCTACAGCTTTCTTCTTTGCTGTCTCCATTGTTCATTGAACAAATTGCAAAAGATTCACCAACACAGATGTCCAGAATACTGTGGAATTTTGTGATGAAAACAGACGACTTAATAGCTGGCAACCATGCTGTCCCAAAATGTCCTCCACAAACCGTGACGTCACGCGCTGACGTCATCATACCGAGACGTTTTCAGCAGGATATTTTGCGCGAAATTTAAAATTGCACTTTAGTAAGCTAACCCGGCCGTATTGGCATGTGTTGCAATGTTAAAATTTCATCATTGATATATAAACTATCAGACTGCGTGGTCGGTAGTAGTGGGTTTCAGTAGACCTTTAAGTCGGGGTTGTTGCGTTTTGGACCAGTTGTTCCTCCCAGGGAATTCAAGTCACAATTCGCTCCCAAGCTCTGTACAACACTTAAAGCTGAGTTGAAAAACCACCAGAGACAGAATGGGTATTTTGTTGTATATTTTCAAAGCTTTGGACAATATACATTTTGAGACCAGTCTAACCCTAGAACATTCTATTGCGCCTCCCAAAATGGTCTGTCTTCCCAACGCCAAAAACCCCTCTTTCCTTCCCCCTCCCTAGCCATAATACAAGCACAACGTCTCCCTAGCCATAATACATTCCAAAGAACTCAAGGTTAACATACACAGTTTACTTGCTGACAGAGCATCAAGAGAAGAAATGGAAAACACGAGCTGTTTTCAAATATGACAAAGAAATCGAAGAAGTACAACTTAAATTCGGATATATGTAAATATCTGCATCCGACAGGGTCAACGTTAATTAATTCATGGTAAAATGGGAAGGTTTAGTAAGTATAAACAAGAAAAAAAAAAAACGCTATGGACAGTTTTACTTTCGGTCGAAGGCGTTAAAACAGAAAGTACATTTTCAAGCCGAACTCGTCCAAAAAGATGGCACAAACAATAACACACCATTTCAGTGTCTCTGCTTGTGTTCAATGAAAGCTATTTACCTTAGAAGAAAAATCCATAAATTACCCGCACATTCTTTTTAAGCCGTGGGGTTCAAAGCATTGGAAAATTATAGCGGCTTGTAGCCCGGAATCTACGGTAATAAGTGAGACCTCTGTCAGCACAACAACAGTCGCAAGGCAGACAAGAGACTAAGAGTAAGAGAGTCCAGTAGCTATCCTTTCAATAGCCTGTGAATAAAATGACCAGGGTGAACGTGAATATGATGGTTATTAGTATTAACATTTCTACTTTTTTCTCATTACATTATGCCTTTTTGCTCTTTTTTTTTTTTTGCACACTGGACATCCTGGTACATACAATGTTTACATAGTATGCTGTCCTGCTGAAAGTATTCACAACCAGACCTAAACTGCAAGCTTGACACTAATTAGGAAAGAACTACATAGCTGCATTTTATCTGTAACTGAATTCTTCTTTGAATAAAACCTTCCTTTGTTTTTACTGTATTTCGCTGTGCTAGGCTAAAAGCTGTAGCGTCCTTAATGAGTGCATCTTGTTAAATCAATACTAGTAGTGACATAACAAGCACTTGCCAGTCAATTAGTAGATCATTAGTACCGCGCTACCTCGGGATGTGAGTGCCCCAGTTTGTGTTTTGCAGGTTACAAGCTAATTTACTTACTCAGCTAATTGTTATGCACTAGGATACGAGCAAAGAATGGTGTTATGAGCTAGTTGGTGTGGCGAATGTAACAATGGATCCTTAACATCCGGCCAACATACTTGCAAGCATTAGCTTATAGTTAGCGATAGACATAACTTATTGTTTTCCAACGAAGAAAGTGATTGCGAAGGACAATGGCGAGATGATGATATGCATTCAATTAAATAAATAGGTCATTAAAAACATGGTCGAGCAAAACAGTTCAAGCGTAGCATTGCTATTTAAATAATAATATGTAAATAATCAAATGTATATTTTTTTTCTTATGCTTTCTGAGCTCACTGTACATATCCTACGAAGTGAGACCTACACTGTTACAATGTCCATTTATCAGATGATATAATTGTTGATGACTGAAGTATGCTGATAGCAACCCAACCTAACCCCCCTCCCTTCCCAACAACCTCCACATCCCACCCTCCGGATTGTAAATAATGTAAATAATTCAATGTATATACTCTGATGATTAACTTGTGTGATGACTGTATTATGCTGATAGTATATATTTGTACCATGAATTGATTAACGTGGACCCCGACTTAAACAAGTTGAAAAACGTATTCGGGTGTTACCATTTAGTGGTCAATTGTATGGAATATGTACTGTACTGTGCAATCTACTAAAAAAAGTTTCAATCAATCAATCAATCAAATGCTAGCGTGTGCCATACTGAAGCAGAATGAGTCGATAAGTCCAGCAAAGGAAATATAATCGAAATTGAGAACATGTATCCATGAAAATATGAAGAAGGTGCTGATGGTTTGTTTGACGGATAAACCGTAGAAGGTAAATGCTGTACATTATCATTACTTCATAAACTACTGTAGTTGTTTGTTGTGCATTCTGTTACATTGTTTTTCAGACATTACTTATCTTAAATATGTATTATTCTTTTTAAAAGGCATGTTAAATGTTCAAATTGTGATGTTTTGGGGTGCAAGCGCTGATTTAATTGATTACAATTTATTCCGATAAGCGAAGCTTGTTTTGGAATACACGTTTTTAAAAGGTACGAGCTGTGTTGCAGAAAACAATTAAGCTTGTATCCCGATATACCACTTCATAAGCCAGTGGTTCTCAAACTTCTTTCACCAGGTACCACCTCAGTAAAAAATTTGCTCTCCAAGTACCACCATAATGACCAACACGAAAATACAATAGCGTAGTTGGTTTTATTTAACTAGTATATTTGATATTTTTGGTCACTGTAACAAAACACTTAGTTTGAACAGTAACACTGTGTTTGGGTATTTTTAGCATCACAAAATATGTTTTTGTTTTTTTAAAAATGGATATTATGTTTATAAACTCAGGAAATATGTCCCTGGACTAGGGTTGTACAGTAGACAGGTATTAGTATAGTACCGCGATACTAATTAATTATATTCGGTACTATACCGCCCCTGAAAAGTACCGGTACTAAAATTTTGGTATTGGGACAACACTAACCTGGACACATGAGGACTTTGAATATGACCAATGTATGATCCTGTAACTACTTGGTATCGGATTGATACCCACATTTGTGGTATCATCCAAAAACTAATGTAAAGTATCAAACAACGGAAGAATAAGTGATTATTACATTTTAACAGAAGTGTAGATAGAACATGTTGAAACGGAAAGTAATCAGATATTAACAGTAAATGAACAAGTACATTAATAATCCTCTTTCTACCGCTTGTCCTTAATAATGTTGACAAAATAATAGAATGATAAATGACACAATATGTTACTGCATATGTCAGCAGACTAAATTAGGAGTCTTTGTTTGTTTACTTACTAAGAAGAGAAAAGTTGTCTTATATGTTCACTATTTTATTTAAGGACAAACTTGCAATAAGAAACATATGTTTAATGTACCCTAAGATTTTTGTGTTAAAATAAAGCCAATAATGACATTTTTTGTGGTACCGTTTATTTAGAAAAGTATCAAAATACATGTTGGTACCAGTACCAAAATATTGGTATCGGGACAACACTAATATATATTAGTTGGCGTAGGGGTAGATCTTGCTTATGTTTTCGACTGAGACCAGGGATCTTGGGCTTGAAAAGGTTGGTGACCACTGAGCTAAACTATGTACAGTGGGTCTGGATTAGTTTTTGCATCATCTTTCATTTAAAGCGTAAATAATCCGTGAATGACGGCGCTACCTCAATGTGAGGACTTGATAAGTCTGAAAAAAGAAAGAGATCATACAGTATTATCTGCTCACAGATGGTATCTGGTGGTTGTTTGAACACACCGCAGCTAGTTATGAATAGTCCTACTCCTTATTGCTTCAGTTACACGCAGGATTCTCGCAGGTATGAGGCAAAAATTCATCCTAACCCACTGTGCCTCTGAATTTGACGTCAAGGCACAAATAAACTTACCTTGTGTGTTATGTTTGCCATAGCTTTGTCTTGGTACAACGAGAAGTTGAATTGCCCCGTGTTACTATAGGCATCGTGCTAAAGTCCTGAAGTCTCTGTAGCACAAGTGTTTTATTCCACCATTTAGACATTATTTTGTATTGCGATGGGAGAAATACGCTGTCCCTCAAGTGACTTTGACCTGCCGGGTGTTGTTGATACAACTAAAGCCAAGTGTAAAGGACGGACAAGTGACAGAAAGCAAAACATGGCGAGGCAAGGAATGTCGGCAGAGTGCGAGATTTGAACCCACACGCTCCAAGATAAATCTCCATTATTATTATTATATCAGAATGGAGCTGGTGGAGAGGGTATCAGGGGGTGTGCATGGTGCTTCTGCGGGAGGATTGACTGAGATCAGCTCAATCCCCGAAAAGCGGCAATAAATCTCATGACCTAAAGCCAAATCCATCCACCAGGGCAGGTGACAACCTGATGGGACACGTCGGAAGTTCCAGTGAGATAAAGGTGGTGTCTCCAATTGTGAGCATTAATTCAGTTAAAACAAGCTCATGCTGTACCTAAAAACACTGACTAGAAAACATTGCATGTGTCCGATTCCCTTCAATCATTAGGGTCCTTGCTTTGATAGAGAATAATAATCCCAGGATATTTTAGAAAACAATTTCCCCAAACATGTCTCTGAATGTTATTGTTCATCCAGGTCATTGCATTCTCAGTGGGGGGGTGCCAATCAATTGGCGACGGATCAGTATCGCCCAATCTTCATTAAAAAGTATGTACCGTATTTTTCGGAGTATAAGTTGCGCCGGAGTATAAGTCGCACCTGCCGAAAATGCATAATAAAGAAGGAAAAAAACATATATAAGTCGCACTGGATCCCGGCCAAACTATGAAAAAAACTGCGACTTATAGTCCGAAAATACGGTAGTTGTCATTGCCGATTAATGCCTTTTAAAACCAATCACAAATGCAAATGCGCTCTGAGAAATATAACCTTAGAGGAAAATCTAATTCAAAACGTGTATGCTCGTACAACACTTAAAACCTTTAACATATCCGTATGCAGAATTAAATTATGGAATGGATTAACCAAATAAATCGAACAAAGCACCAATATGATTCAGTTTAAGAGACTGTTCAAACACATGTTCAGAGAGCGCGCTCATCTGTGGTTGATCAGAGGTCCTGCCTTCAAAAGCCTGCAAAACCCGCAATCCCGCGCCAGAACGTAATTGTCTGTTCGAGTACCTCTGCATTCGTTCCATGTGACGAGCTGTGCGTCTCGTCTCCCCTGTGTTTCCCCTCTGGTTCTCTGGCTGCCCCTTGGATAGTACCGACTATGATTAATTAGTATCACGGTGAATGTGTGTGTGAATGGGTAAATGTGGAAGTAGTGTCAAAGCGCTTTGAGTACCTTGAAGGTAGAAAAGCGCTATACAAGTACAACCCATACTATACTAATACCGGTATACCGTACAATCCTAGTAGGAACAAAATCAAGAGTAAGATTACTAATTAATTGTTAATATTTGAGTGAACCCCAGAACTGTCACACCGCGGTGAGGGATGTCTTGTCTTGTTTTTTTCTGTCTTGTGATGTGCATGTTTGAGTTTGAAAAGTAACTCTCCTCTCGTTTCAGGTCACTTGCCCTTCCTTTCGTGTCATCAGTCTGACGTCATCCCGATTCCCTGATTGTTTCCACCTGTTCCCTATTACCCTCATGTGTCTTATAAGCCCACTCCTCCCTTTGTTCTGTGCCAGATTGTTTCGTTTATTCGTGCTCTCGAGCATCCATGTCCCTGTCCATGCCTTGTCTTGCCTCGTCTTGTGATTAAGTTCCTTGATCCTGAATCCCTCCGTTGCTATTTTGAGTTTTCCTTTCTTCCTCCTCAGCAGAGTGATTTTTTGTTATTTAGTTTATTCAGCCGAAGTGGTGAGTTTCAGTTATTTTTCATTCTTTCCTCAAATTTTTGAGTGACAATTTTTGTTAAAACTTTATTAGATTGGATAGTGTAGAATTTTTCATAGCTGTTGTTTCTTCCTCCTGTTGGAGCGTTTTTTTGTTTATACATTTTATAGCATATACGGCGCCAATTATAGTTTGTCTTTGCTTTTGTGTTTTCCTCCGTTCGGAGTGATTTTTGTTTGTTCCTATTTTTTTGCCGATTAGTTTTTGGTTAAAATAGATATTGTAATCCTTGACTTCGGAGGTGAAAGGAAGCTGTCAAAATAAAAGCCTGTCTAAGTTCCCTACTCTGCATCTGAGTCCTATCCTTTTTACCAAGCCTGACAAGAACCCCTCTGAAGTGGAAAAGTTGGGGCCCCGAGGTCAAATATGTTAACGTCTGTTCCAGAGCAACCTGAACATTGCAGTTATGATCGACAAAATAGGACTGACAGGACTAGCGCTGTCCTATCAAGTCTTGAGCATGAACCGATGAAGACTGCTCGGATGAGAAGCAAACCAACTTCTATGGCCACTGAATTGTCCAATTGACTGCCTTGAGGGATTTGCCCTGAAGAGCAAGTTCAAAAACCAAGGCTTCAATGATACCTTTGGCATCTTAGCAATATCTAATTTATTGTACTTAAAAAAAAAAAACTGAACTACCTCAACTTGTTAAACAAGAAGGTAGACATTCCCTTCCAAATGTACCAATCAAGTTGTTTAACGCTCGTAATTAAAATATCGCAAGTGTTTAATACTTTAACAGTGCTGGCACTAGGAATTTTTCAAAATGGGCACCCCATCAAGTCATAAAAATGGAGTTCCACAGTAAATATTTTGTAACTTTTTTGTAACCGTTTTGAAAACATATGTTATATCTCACATTCTATATTGTGTTTTGGAAAAAGGTTGTCACAAACATTACTTAATTCATTAAAAAAATAATAAAAGAAAACAAAAAATTGGCCCTAGTGTGTGGATGTGAGTGTGAATGCTGTCTGTCTATCTGTGTTGGCCCTGTGATGAGGTGGCGACTTGTCCAGGGTGTACCCCGCCTTCCGCCCGATTGTAGCTGAGATAGGCTCCAGCGCCCCCCGCGACCCCAAAGGGAATAAGCGGTAGAAAATGGATGGATGGATGTTTATGCATATGTAAATGTATTCAGTTATACACATTCATTCACTTTCTTCTCTCCTTCATGGATCTAAACTTTACCGCTGCCGGTATGTTTTTCTGTATTTTTATTTAATAAGTTGAAGGTGTATTTATTTCAGTATGAAAATGTAAAAAGTTTTTTGCTTCTGTCATGAAATGATGATAATGGTGTGCCAGGGCATACATGCATATAATAATAATAATAATAATAACTGGGATTTATATAGCGCTTTTCTAAGTACCCAAAGTCGCTTTACATGTAGAACCCATCAATCATTCACACCTGGTGGTGGTAAGCTACTTTCATAGCCACAGCTGCCCTGGGGTAGACTGACGGAAGCGTGGCTGCAATTTGCGCCAACGGCCCCTCCGACCACCACCTATCATTCATCATTCAATTCACCGGTGTGAGTGGCACTGGGGGCAAAGGGTGAAGTGTCCCGCCCAAGGACACAACGGCAGCGATTTTTTTGGATGGTAAGAGGCGGGGAGCGAACCTGCAACCCTCAGGTTTCTGGCACGGTTGCTCTACCCACTTCGCCATGCCGCCCCGCATATGACAATTATTTGACTATTCTCACCTGTATGTAGATCATCAGTCCTTTAAAAACCGCCACGTCGACACTTTCATGGCAAATAATGCCAACAAACTTAGAATTTGTCAAGTTCGTTTCAACGTCATTTAATACAGTGGCACTCAATGCCTCTAGCATTTCATCTCTGGCTTGGTGATGGCCATAAGCTGTGTGTTCCCCTTTAAGAATGGCGGTATGTGGGGTGAGTGAGTGGGCAAGTTAGGAGAGGGAGCGCTAGCATGTTTAGGAGTGTTAATAGCATGGTGGATGTCCGCTTGGCTTTGTGGAAAACATAAATAAAGAGTTGTAACAAATCGACGGCCTCGTCATTCCGACCAAAGAGCGGAACTGTAGGGACCCAAATTAGAGGGCGTTTCTTGGTGCCTGGTGAAGCTGGATCTTTGAAAATCAGTGCACCCGGTCGTGAAGGTCTTCTCTTTCTTAGCCCGTTTACATGGCGTGCAAAACATCTTTTCATCTTCATAAGTGAGCCATTTGCTGAAAAGTGGCTCCTGAAGCCACTTTTCATTGTCTTGGGTTTATTGCTCACCATGACCAAAACAATAACACGCGGGAGTCCTAATACCGGAAATGCAGTATTTGTGATCGAAAAAACTTTTGGCGATACGAAATTTAAGAAATTGTACCGGAAAGTGCAATACTTTGAATTAGTGTTGTAACGATACCAATATTTTGGTACCGGTACTAAAATTATTTCAATACTTTTCGGTACTTTTCTAAGGGCACCACAATTTTTTTATTAGCTTTATTTTAACAAAAAATCTTAGGGTACATTAACCATATGTTTCTTATTGCAGTTAAGTCCTTAAATAAAATACATACTAGAAAAGTTGTCTTTTAGTAGTAAGTAAACAAACAAAGGCTCCTGAAAAGTCTGCTGACATATGCAGTAACATATTGTGTCATTTATCTACCTATTATTTTGTCAACATTATTAAGGACAAGTGGTAGAAAATGAATTATTAATCTACTTGTTCATTTACTGTTAATATCTGCTTACTTTCTCTTTTAACATGTTCTGTCTACACTTCTGTTAAAATGTGATAATCATTTATTATTCTGTTGTTTGATACTTTACATTAGTCTTGGATGATACCACAAATTTGGGTATCAATCCGATACCAAGTAGTTACAGGATCATACATTGGTCATATTCAAAGTCCTCATGTCCAGGGACATATTTCCTGACTTTATAAACATAATATATTTTTTTATTTAAACGGAAGATGTTGCGATGACAAAAAATATCGACGTAATCATAGTACTATCGACTCGATACGTGCCTGTACTTGATATCATTACAGTGGATGTTGGGTGTAGATCCACCAATTGTGTTTGTTTACATTTTGATGCCGGTGAGCTACGGTGTGTAGTGAAGCATGTTTAGCTATCCCTCGTCCTGCAGGGATGATACTTGTAAGAAACATACTTTATTTGTCGCCATGGAAACAAGGATTAGTGATTAAGAAGTAGCTAAAACACTGCCGACGGCGGATGGACTTTAGCCGCTAGCTAGCTAGCCATGTCTTAAAGCACCTCTACCGGTGGGCCTTTCAGTGTTATAACTTCACCTTTATCGTTAGTTTTTAAGCCAAAATGTGTCCGTTCTCCCTTTTCTGTCTACACACTGTGTCTGCTTGCAAGTACTCTGTGATTGTGCGCTGCCGAACATGCTCCTCTGCTCGTAAAACCAGCAATGTCACGACGTGACCACGACGCGGGCGCGGAGGACTGAGGGACCGGTACGTTTCAGAGACGGTATAGTACCGAAAATGATTCATTAGTATCACGGTACTATACTAATACCGGTATAGCGTACAACCCTACTTTGAAGTCGATTAATAATCAATAATTTGACCGGGCAAATGTAAACAAAACGAAACACCGGCGGAAAGCGATAATTGGTAAAAAATCATTTCAATGCGTAAAAAGAAACAAAAAGTGTGTTAACGCCAACACTGTTTAAGGCGTCTTACGGTGGAATAAAAGTGGGGTTACATCCATACTTGCCAACCCTCCCGGATTTTCCGGGAGACTCCCGAAATTCAGCGCCTCTCCCGAAAACCTCCTGGGACAAATTTTCTCCCGAAAATCTCCCGAAATTCAGGCGGAGCTGGAGGCCACGCCCCCTCCAGCTCCATGCGGACCTGACTTTGCTTTCCCACAATACAAACAGCGTGCCTGCCCAATAACGTTATAACTGTAGAATGATCGAGGGCGAGTTTTTGGTTTCTTATGTGGGTTTATTGTTAGGCAGTTTCATTAACGTCCTCCCAGCGCGGCAACAACAAACAACAAAAGCAGTCACGTTTTTGTCTACCGTAAAGCAGTTTGTCTGCCGCAAACAGCAATGTTGTGACACTCTTAAACAGGACAATACTGCCATCTACTGTACATGCATATGTGACAATAACATCTAGGGCATTTAGAGAGTGCAGTGCACAACTGCGCACACAACAAGGAGACAAATCAGAATGCATCATCAGAGAGGGTGTTCAGCATGGTTAGAAAAATAGTGACAGAGAATAGAACAAGGATGGACAATTCAACCCTTAACTCAACAATGAGTTGTGTTATGTGTGTGTATATGTGTAAATAAATGAACACTGAAATTCAAGTATTTCTCTTTGCCCAACCAGTCTACATGTGTTTTGTGGACTTGGAGAAGGCATTCAACCGTGTCCCTCGGGAAGTCCTGTGGGGAGTGCTCAGAGAGTACGGGGTATCGGACTGTCTGATTGTGGCAGTCCGCTCCCTGTATGATCAGTGCCAGAGCTTGGTCCGCATTGCCGGCAGTAAGTCGGACACGTTTCCAGTGAGGGTTGGACTCCGCCAAGGCTGCCCTTTGTCACCGATTCTGTTCATAACTTTTATGGACAGAATTTCTAGGCGCAGTCAAGGCGTTGAGGGGATCTGGTTTGGTGGCTGCAGGATTAGGTCTCTGCTTTTTGCAGATGATGTGGTCCTGATGGCTTCATCTGGCCAGGATCTTCAGCTCTCACTGGATTGGTTCGCAGCTGAGTGTGAAGCGACTGGGATGAGAATCAGCACCTCCAAGTCCGAGTCCATGGTTCTCGCCCGGAAAAGGGTGAAGTGCCATCTCCGGGTTGGGGAGGAGATCTTGCCCCAAGTGGAGGAGTTCAAGTACCTCGGAGTCTTGTTCACGAGTGAGGGAAGAGTGGATCGTGAGATCGACAGGCGGATCGGTGCGGCGTCTTCAGTAATGCGGACGCTGTATCGATCCGTTGTGGTGAAGAAGGAGCTGAGCCGGAAGGCAAAGCTCTCAATTTACCGGTCGATCTACGTTCCCATCCTCACCTATGGTCATGAGCTTTGGGTTATGACCGAAAGGACAAGATCACGGGTACAAGCGGCCGAAATGAGTTTCCTCCGCCGGGTGGCGAGGCTCTCCCTTAGAGATAGGGTGAGAAGCTCTGCCATCCGGGAGGAGCTCAAAGTAAAGCCGCTGCTCCTCCACATTGAGAGGAGCCAGATGAGGTGGTTCGGGCATCTGGTCAGGATGCCACCCGAACGCCTCCCTATGGAGGTGTTTAGGGCACGTCCGACCGGTAGGAGGCCGCGGGGAAGACCCAGGACACGTTGGGAAGACTATGTCTCCCGGCTGGCCTGGGAACGCCTCGGGGTCCCCCGGGAGGAGCTGGATGAAGTGGCTGGGGAGAGGGAAGTCTGGTTTTCCCTGCTTAGGCTGCTGCCCCCGCGACCCGACCTCGGATAAGCGGAAGAAGATGGATGGATGGATGGATATATATATATATATATATATATATATATATATATGAAATACTTGACTTGGTGAATTCTAGCTGTAAATATACTCCTCCCCTCTTAATCCACGCCCCCAACCACGCCCCCCGACCATGCCCCCACCCCCCCTACCTCCCGAAATCGGAGGTCTCAAGGTTGGCAAGAATGGTTACATCACAAATATTTCCAAAGTCCTTGTGAATGTCTGTTGGCCTGGGGGGCTTCTAATTTGGCATTCAAGGTCCAGCGAGGCATGTTTGATCTCCTCGAGTAAAACCTTAGCCCTTAGATTCGAATTGGCTCTCTGTGGCCCTCAACAATACCTCCATAAGCTACAACACTTTGTGCTCTTCAAAGGCCTTAAAACTAGGGCTTGTTTGTGCTTGGAAACAAAGACGGCCGCCTTTTCTTCGCCGGGCACCCTCCGACGAAACCCGCGGGGAAAGTACAACAGGAACTCCACGGGGGGAAAAAACGAATGAATAAATAAATAAAACGCCTGTAAAAGTTTTTCTCCTTCCTTCGCATCCTGCAGTGCAAAGTTGCTGCGAGCAGCAGCAGACTAAGTGAATGTGCGCCGTCTTATCATCTGCTGCCACTGCACAGATTAGCGCGGTAGAAAAAGGTGGCGAAGGAATGGAAGGGGAGAGAGAGGAAGAATAAAAGCTGCTCTCTGGTATGAGAACAGACAGTTGCATTAGCTTCCTAATAAGAAGAGACAGAGCAATACTGAGCCCTGGCAAGGAAGGCAAAGCGGGGAAGAAGCTTTGCTCTATGCAGCGTCCTCCACATCGCCGCCACCCACGGTGCTTTGCTCTCCACCCACATCCTTCCCGACGTCCTTTTTACTTTGCATCAGATAGCGGGCGGCTAGCAGGAGAGGCATGTCATAGGTTTAACTCACACACTATTAATTATACTCTGACCTCACTCGCACTGATAATCTACTTCCCACAACCAGCGCGCTCTGAACGGAGCCCCTTATCGTTAGCAAAGTGCAACATTTTTTTTGCCGTCTGCATGCGCCGCCGCACTGCAACGTGATCGGGCCCCCGATGATTTATGGGGGCTCGTACCGGGATTTGTGGTAATATTCCGGATGCGTCTGACAAGGCACAGAAAAAGCCCTACTCACTTTTCACTGAACAGAATGCTCGGCCGGTAATATGTAGCTCGGAGCACAGCTATGTAAATCTTCCGGTAATTTGACAAATATAGAGCTCATATACTGACTGGCTACAATGTCGGGTATACCTGCCTAATCTACTGAGAATTAATACAAACATTCTGTTTAAATCGCAGCCTTTACAAAGTTAAACTATTGAACAATGCCACATACAATCAGGAGGCTTTGAAAACCACTACAAAACAGTAAACGATAACTATCCCCTTTACACTAGTTTTTGCACAATCCACTAACGAAGAAACAAACCAATTTATTGCCCAGCTAGTAAACAACAATCAAAACAGGACTTCTCAGATGTTGTTGTGCAGTAAAAAGAAAGTTGACAGTTAAACAGAAAACCTAACTATTTAACAAATCTAACGACCAGCAGACAACCATCAAACTGACACATCTTGCCGTTGTCTTTGCAATACTCTTTGCACAATTCTCCAACAGAGCTAACAAACTAAGATCAATACACTTTCCATCTTTGCAGTAGGTTTTATGGACCACTGCAAACTACAGACGATATTACTGATTAGCCAACTTCCAACCAACCAATAAACAAAACCTCTCACCTTTAGAACTAGTCAAACTTGAGCAGTCCGTAAAGCTGTTCAAGCTTGCGGACGACACCACCCTCATTGGGCTCATCCCGGATGGCGATGGGTCCGCCTACAGGAGAGAGGTGGATCGGCTGGTGTCCTGGTGCAGCCTCAACAACCTGGAGCTGAACGCCCAGAAGACAGTGGAGATGATCGTGGACTTCAGGAAAGTCACAGCCCCACCATCCCCCCTCACCCTGATGAACTCTCCGACCCCCGTCTCCATCATGTTCTCCTTCCGTTTCCTGGGCACCACCATCATCCAGGACCTCAAGTGGGAGCCGACCATCAGCTCCCTCATCAAGAAGGCCCAGCAGAGCATGTACTTCCTGCAGCAGCTGAGGAAACTTAAGGTGCCGACCGAGATGCTGGTGCTGTTCGACTCGGCCATCATTGAGTCCATCCTCACCTCCTCCACCACCGTGAGGTTCCTCTGCGCCACAGACCGGGAAAAGCATCGACTGCAGAGTATCGTACGTGCTGCTGAGAAGGGTATTGGCTGCAGGCTCC
>NC_084563.2:10732098-10764598 GCF_033978685.3 Nerophis lumbriciformis | reverse complement strand
TGCATGATATGCAAATAGCCAGACTTGCTGAGTCAGCTTTGACATTTAAACAGCCTGCCATAAACAGACATGGAGGACGGAGTAAAGTCTGAACGCTGGACGTAAACAGTGACTCAAGCTCAAAACACGCCCAAGATGGATCAGTCATTCGCCGTGTTGCGGGTGAAAAGACCGGCGGAGTGAGCTGAATTTTAACACCTGGCTCTAACGAGATTGCCATGCTCCGGCTGCAGCTGTCGACTCCCAGCAGCCATGTTGGATGTAGATTCCTGGAGATGGAAGATGAATCAGCCTGCAAAGTCCTTTCTCAGAGTAACCTCAGCTACATACACGTCCGCATGCATGTGCGGGTTATTTGGCCGAGAAATGCGGAGGAGATGATTATTTAGGGCCAATTATGCTGAAGTGCTGCCCGTCCATTACATTTGTTTGTGTTTTCCGCTGCTCCTTCTGATTGGCGCCAAAGCGGCAAGTCTGCCTTTTCACACTCGACATGGAGCAATTAAAAGTTTAATTAGGCTGAATGAGAAACTGCCTCACATGGTTAATTTCTCATTTACTCATGTAAGGGCCAGGACACGGAGTTCCATTAGGCTCGCTCAGACCCGGACAACACGTTCTGTTTATGGATCTGTTGCAGGAGTGGAAGGAAATGTCAATACTTTGATTTAGTGCAGGCTTCTATGAGAAACACCCGCCGCAGTGTTTACATCTGGCTGCCCAGTTTAACTATTTTTGCGGGTGCACTAACTTGCGCCTAGTTCAGGGGTTCTTAACATTTTTTACCTCGGGGCCTACTCAAGTATTAACACTTAATTAGTAATCTTACTCTTGATTTTAACCGCATTCAATAATTATATTCAACCTACTTCCTGTTTAACAGGATAAACCTTGTCAAATGATTAAAAATCATCTGTCAAGATTAGTATCAAGACTTGGGTCAGGCTGATTAGAAAAAAATAAAAAAATACTAACCAAATATACTGCATAAGAAGGGATTCACAAAACTGATTAAAAAATGCATTTACATACAATTATGTTGTGCTAAAATAACTACACTAAAATAAGTATGTTTCTTAACTAAACTGTCAATAACCTAACCTAATAAAATTAACGTACAAAGGACAATCCAGCTCCATGGCTTAAGTCATATTTTTTGCACTTAAGACACTTCTCTATGACTTTAGCTCCAGACTTCTTTGGTTTGTTTGAGATTGTCACTACTGCCACAAGTTGTGGAAATGTGTATTGCAACTGATTACACTCTTGTGATTCGGATAACATCGGACTATCTGCCCCGCAGGATGAATTTGAGGACCAGTCATAGACAATTTAGAGTGAAAAGCAAATTTTATTTTCACTCGCATACGAAACATTCTAACTTGGATTGTTTCCCTGGCTTCGAGACTCTCCCGAAAAACAGTGCGACGAAGACGCAACAAACTCCCTTCTTGTCACGCACCTGTTGTCTCACGGACATTCGAGCCTGCCTTTCCCCTCCAGGACTTCCGCCTCTCGCTGTGTTGTTACCTGTTGTTGTTGACTTTGGACTGACTGGCAAGAAGCTTCCGCTTGGACACGGACCTTTTGACGCCTCGCTATACCCTCGACAACCTGCTGTCTCACGGACATTCGAGCCTGCCTTTCCCCTCCAGGACTTCCGCCTCTCGCTGTGTGTTACCTGTTGTTGTTGACTTTGGACTGACTGGCAAGAAGCTTCCGCTTGGACACGGACCTTTTGACGCCTCGCTATACCCTCGACAACCTGCCTGTCTCGCGGACATTTGAGCCTGCCTTTCCCCTCCAGGACTTCCGCCTCTCGCTGTGTGTTACCTGTTGTTGTTGACTTTGGACTGACTGGCAAGAAGCTTTCACTTGGACACGGACCTTTTGACGCCTCGCTATACCCTCGACAACCTGCCTGTCTCACGGACATTCGAGCCTGCCTTTCCCCTCCAGGACTTCCGCCTCTCGCTGTGTGTTACCGGTAACACACAACAATTAATTCCCACACTTAGTGACACATCATACACACTCTTGTATTTTTGTCACACTGCATTCTCTAGTTTATATTAGTATTGTTTATTGTATATATATATATATATATATGATAAATCATAGAGTCAAACTATGCCCCCTGTTGTCTGTGCAGTCTACTCCTCCTGTACATAACACTTAGTGTTCTTTGATGTTTGATGTTTCCCTCTTACACACATGCTTATGCGTGCTTTGGCTAAGAGGGTTTTTTTTCTTGGCCACAGTCTGCTCTTGAATGGGATTGTGCTGAAAATCTTAATTTCCCCTCAGGGATAAATAAAGTAATTCTGATTCTGATTCTGAATTCATCTGGGTTTTTTTTGCAATACTGTACTATGAAAAAGTCTGTGTATGCATGCTTGTGATGATCTGGCAGCCTTCTGATAAGGAAAGAAAGACAAAAAAAAAACAGTTATTTGGTTCTATTTGTTTTTTTTCCCCTGGAGTAAGTGGAATGCAAAGCAATTATCTACATGGATGTGTCTGCTTTTAACGCAGAGCTGGCCTGAATACCGATGCGTCTGTGTGCGTTTGAATTTACATTTCCTCACTAGGATGATCGGGTTGGCAGAGCTGACGGGGTTCTCTCATTTTTCGGACTCACTGATGTGTGTGTGTGACAAAGGTTCAAGGACTGAGTCCACTGTTGCAGAGCCTCAACGTTGATAATTTCGTCGGAGCTGGGGATGAAAGTGATAATATGCTTTCTAGTCAACCAGCGCTCACACTGGTGCCGCGCACAGTCCGTCGGGGGGGGGGAAGGAGGAAGGTTGCTAACCTGTCAGCGCCTGTCAGCACAATCATTTGCTTAATGACGGCACTCGGAGGCGGCAGCACCTCGGGGCTGGTGGAACAAATTCACCGCGAGGACCTGATCAGTATTCACGGGTCGTACTGGAAAGATAACGTTGTGTTTGTTCCTCGGGCTTCATTTACAACACTGCGAATTGATGCCTATTTTTTCCCAATCGCAATGCGCTTCCTCGCTCACTTTCACCAACACGTGTGACTTCTCACCGTGTGGGGCCGAATCCCACTCCCCACGGAAAGCATGTTCTATTCATGGAAGCAGTGCTGTAGGTGCCGATAGCAAAGGAGATTTTGCGCGAACAGAATGTCTCCCTGTTCTGGGTGAAAAAGTATTTCCAGATTCAACCGCTTTAAGCCAGGCTGCTCAGAAAAAGTACGTTTTTTGTCATGTCTTTTCATGCTTGATTGTACAGAATTGCCATGTAATTACTAGCAGTTTGATTACAAAGAGCAGGGTTGTCCAGAGGGCGTCTCCCTGGCCAAGTGTGGCCCACAGCTAGTTTTTTTTTTTTTTTTTTTGTGGCCGGCGTCATGGTCTACAGCAGGGGTCGGCAACCCAAATTGTTGAAAGAGCCATATTGGACCAAAAATACAACAAAAAAATCTGTCTGGAGCCGCAAAAAATCAAAAGCCTTATATAAGCTTTATAATGAAGGCGACACATGATGTAAGTGTCTATATTAGATGTATTAGCTTCAGTGTTGGGTTGGTTACTGAAAACCAGTAACTAGTTACAGTTACTAGTTACTTTATTTCAAAAGTAACTCAGTTACTAACTCAGTTACTTACACCAAAAAGTAATGCGTTACTGTGAAAAGTAACTATTTAGTTACTTCTTTTTTTCTTCTTTTTTTTTTAAAGCTCCCATTAATGCCCTTTTTGCCTTCATTTCAGTACTGTTATTGCACTGGAGAATAATACAATCTGTTGATCAACTATGCATTTTTATTTTCCTTTTAACATAATTAATGAAAAACAGTGCAACATAAAAAGGCATTCCTCCTTTCTTTAAACTTGGACCAATGACCATTAATAAAAAACAAGTTTAAGTGCAACATAAGAAGAAACATCATCTTCCTTGAAACATAGGTAGTGAAATAAAGCCTGACATCTGGAGTGATGCTGCTGTCTTCCACACTTGGAGCCATGGATTGTAGAATCCTTGTTTTCAGTGGCAGGATCATTGACACAGATGGTGAAGTTTCAGTGCTCAGTAGAGATGGAACACTTTTGAGGGGTTTAAGCACCTGGAGGACCTCACCTGCCACTCTCACATCATCATCAGACAGGGTGACATTTGTCTTCAGGGTGTTGTGGGTCAATGCAGAGTATATAGCTGCCTGCTGCTCCAACATATCATAAGTGGAGTTCCACCTCGTTGGGACATCATGTATGAGCAGGCAGCTTTAGCATTTCTTGCTTTGTCTTAAGCACATGAGCAGCTGTTGTGCTTGGGTGGAAGTAAGAAACCTTCCTGATCCTCCCAAAGAGGCGCTCCATCCTATTGACTGAGATTCCCTTCTGTGATGCCAAATTCACTACATGTGCAAAGCACCTATCTGTGGTCCCAGTCCTGCCTCATTCTCTGTAATTATTTGATTTTTGGCATTACCACGTGTGACTGGGATATCTTTATCTTCCATTCCTCCACTGCTTGTGTCAGCACCTGTGCAAGGTGACTCTCGTAGAGGGGGCTTGTCTTCTCATCTCCCAGTCTGCTGTGATGAAGTGAGCGCTTATAGTTCCGCTGGACGTCCACCCGTCTGTCATGAGCGCAACAGATGATGCTCGGGATAGTTCATCCACAACTTTTTTCTTCTCCTGCTCATAAAGATCTGGCACAATCTTATTGCTGAAGTGGGTGGGCGACGGGATGTCGTAACGTGGTTCAAGCACGTTCAGCATGTGTTTAAAACCCTCGTTTTGCACAACCGAGTCTGCACTTATAAACACACCGATTCAATGGCGCTGGGCGTTCAAGCTCCTCCGTTACTCCGCTCGCCATGACCACGCTGTGTGGACTGAACGTGCCAACAACTTTTTTTTTTTCACTTGTGTGCCTCCCCCCACCCCCCCACACACACATAGACCGCGCCTCTTTTCTTCTCTCCGGCTTGTGACAGAGGAAGATTCAGAAGAACTTCACCGCAGCGCTTCTGTTTCTAGCCGATACTACATCAAAAGTAACGTAAAATAACGCAATAACGCATCATGTAGTAACGGTAACTAAATTACTGAATAAAAAAAAATAACGCGTTAGATTACTAGTTACCGCCGAAACTAACGGCGTTACAGTAACGCGTTACTTTGTAACGCGTTAGTCCCAACACTGATTAGCTTACTATCAAAGGCTGACGCAAATCTTTGTTGACAGAAATGTTTTTTTAATTTCTATTCTGCATATTCTCATAGGATGAGAAGACCTCTGGAAATTGTGTGTGTCCTAGTTTAAAGAAATAGCATGCTGTCTTATTTTAATGGATTTAATACAATCTTTGCAAGCTGGGTAACGTTTGCTGTCGTCTGGAACAACATGGCACACAAACAACTATCAAAATCACATACAGATAATGTGTCATGAGACATGAACATATAAATTAAATACATAGAGGACATACGTGAAGGAAATTAAATGAGATCAAATATACCTACAAACGAAGTATAACGATGCAATTTGTACATACAGCTAGCCTAAATAGCATGTTAGCATGGATTAGCTTGCAGTCATGGATTGACCAAATATGTTTGATAAGCACTTCAGCAAGTCAATAAAATCAACAAAGTTGATTCACGCACAGCATAAAATGTTTGGTGGACAAAATGAGACAAAGAAGGAGTGGCATAAAACACGTCCTTCTGTGGCAGCGTCGGAGACAGTTGTACATGTAAACAAACTACGGTGAGTTCAAGGGTCGCTGAAATGAGTAGGACAAATACTCTCATCCTTGAAGCATGTATAACATATATAGTGGGATTTCTAACAATTAGGAAGGTTTGTGTCATGTTTGTTATCCTACAGAAAATATATTAAAATAAACAAAAAATAATTTTCTTCATCTTTTTTCTATTTTTACACATCTATGAAAGAGGTCTAGGGATCCACTATGGTGGCGCTAAAGAGTCGCATGCTTCTCTCGAGATGCGGGTTGCTTACCACCGGTCTACAGCAAGGGTGTCGAACTAATTTTAAATGATGGGCCACATTGCAGTTACCCAGCAGGCACAAGACATTAAAACAACGTGAGAATTTGTTGAATTAGGTCCTGACGTGGAGTAACTCAAACATAACGTTGAAAAAGCATGCTTTTTGACAACGTTTAATCAATGCTGAGTTCTGACGTTGAAATGACCATTGAAAATTGGTAATTTCCCAAACAAAATTCTACAACAAAAATACGTTGAAACAACATACTTTTTGACGTTTATTCAGTGTCAGGTCGTTGATGTGATCATTGAAATTTGGTCATTTCCCAACCAACTACGTGGATCCAACATTGGCTCAATGTTACAAATAAAACTATTTGTAACATTGTTTCAAAGTCAGTTTTAAGGAACATGTATGTATAATCAACGTTGTATCAATGTCTTGTGCCTGCTGGGTATGGCTGCCCTCAGAGGGGTCGCGTGTAATAGTGAATAACATATCCACACAATCCACTTTATTTATATAGCACATTTAAAAAACAATAAGAGTTTCACAGGCGTTAAAACATACGCTTAGAAGCAGGATAAAACTAAGGAGAGCCAAGAGTAAAAAAAAAAAAATAATAACTATAAAGAGAATAAATACATGCACAATCTAATTTTAAACAGGTTTTCGGGACGACAAGAAGAAAGACAAGAGGTTTCTTCTTGTTGTCCCAAATAATATATGAATATTAATGTATAAGGAGTCACCTCATGATATCTTTAGACAATTGCCTACACAGCAAGCACAAGTCATTGATACAATGTTGATTATACATATCGTATTTTTCGGACTATAAGTCGCAGTTTTTTTCATAGTTTGGCCGGGCTCCAGTGCGACTTATATATGTTTTTTTCCTTCTTTATTATGCATTTTCGGCAGGTGCGACTTATACTTTGGTGCGACTTATACTCCGAAAAATACGGTAAACGTCCTTTAAAACTGACTTTGAAACAATGTTGCAAAATAGTTGTATTTGTAAATTGAGACAACGTTGATGTCTAACGTTGGATCCACGTTGATTGGGAAATTACCAAGTTTCAATGGTCAAATCAATGTCAGAGCCTGACATTATACAAACGTCAAAAAGCATGTTGTTTCAACGTTGTATTTGTGTTCTAAAATATTGGTTGGAAAATGACGAAAAATTGAATGGTCAGCTCAACGTCCGAACCCAACATTGATTAAACGTTGTCAAAAAGCATGTTGTTTCAACATTATGTTTGAGTTGTTCAACGTCAGGACCTAATTTAACAAGTTCTAGTTTCCATTATTGTAACTGAGCTACTGTGTTGAACAATATCCCTTGTGGATCACTAAAGTTTGTCTAAGTCTGAGTTTAAGTCTCAACGTCGTTTTCCTGCTGGGTATGAAGTTGATTGTTATATATTTTTTCCAAGTACACTGTAACACAAAAAAAATAAATCTGTAAATTTCAATCTAAAAAAACTGTCAGCTCAGAGTTTTACTTTAAATATTATGATGGTTTTGCAGCATAGCTCTTTAAAAAAAAAAAAAAAAAATGGTACCACTGTCTTTTTACTGTAAAAAAACAAAAAACTGTTAGCTCAGTTGGCAGAATTGTTTTGCAAAATTACAGTGGTTTTGCTGCATATTACTTTGTATATCGTAAAATTCTGGCAACTGAGCTGCCTGTTTTCTACTATAAAATCTACAGTTTTCTTTTATTGTGTATCACTGTAAAAGGAAAAACGGTACCGCAGTTTAAAAGACTCGATTTGTTCGCAAAACATCACATCTCTACATTGTAGTTCACTTGCGACAGCCGGTTTAATTAGCTCATTCATCCATCCATCTTTTTCCGCTTACACAAGGTCGGGTTGCATGGGCAGCAGCCAAAGTAGAGAAGCCCAGACTTCCCTCTCCCCAGCTACTTCGTCCGGCATCTCCCGGGGGATCTGGAGGCGTTCACACAGAACTTTCCTCCAGAAGGTCTTATCTTTGTCCACGTGATGTCAGATGAAACAAAAATGTAGCTGTTTTGCCACAATACCCAGCAATATGTTTGGAGGAGAAAAGGTGAGGCCTTTAATCCTAGGAACATCATGCCTACCGTCAAGCATGGTGGTGGTAGTATTATACTCTGGGCCTGTTTTGCTGCCAATGGAACTGGTGCTTTACAGAGAGTAAATGGGACAATGAAAAAGGAGGATTACCTCCAAATTCTTCAGGACAAGCTAAAATCTTCAGCCCGGAGGTTGGGTCTTGGGCGCAGTTGGGTGTTCCAACAGGACAATGACCCCAAACACACGTCAAAAGTGGTAAAGGAATGACTAAATCAGGCTAGAATGAAGGTTTTAGAATGGCCTTCCCAAAGTCCTGACTTAAATGTGTGGACAATGCTGAAGAAACAAGTCCATGTCAGAAAACCAACAAATTCAGCTGAACTGCACCTATTTTGTCAAGAGGAGTGGTCAAAAATGCAACCAGAAGCTTGTGGATGGCTACCAAAAGTGCCTTATTGCAGTGAAACTTGCCAAGGGACATGTAAGCAAATATTAACATTGCTGTATGTATACTTTTGACCCAGCATATTTGCTCACATTTTCAGTAGACCCATAATAAATTCATAAAAGACCCAAACTTCATAAATGTTTTTTGTGACCAACAAGTATGTGCGCCAATCACTCTATCACAAAAAAATAAAAGTTGTAGAAATGATTGGAAACTCAAGAAAGCCATGACATTATGTTATTTACAAGTGTATGTAAACTTTTGACCACGACTGTATGAATAAACGTATCGGTGTGTTTGGTGTGTTTAGTGGACCAGGCAAAAGTTAAGTCGGAGAAAATGCGGTATTAATTAATTAATTCATGTTTATGTGCGGCCCGGCAGCAAATGTTGTGACGGACCTCTACCGGTCCCGGACCGGTGGACGGAGAAAACTCATGTCGGTCGCTTGTAACCGTGATCTTGTCCTTTCGGTCTCAACTCAAAGCTCATGATACAAAGGACCATAGGGATGTAGATCAAACAATAAATTGTGAGCTTTGACTTCCGGCTCAGCTCCTTCTACACTACGACTGACCGATACAGGCTCCGCATCACTGCAGACGCCGCACATTCCACTCATGCCCCACTCGTGAACAAGACTCCAATTTACTTGAACTCCTCTACTTGGGGCAAGATCTCCTTTCCGTCGATTGTATTGTACCATATGTCCCGGCAAGAAATCTGCGTTCAAAGAACTCCGGCTTATTAGTGATTCCCAGAGCCCAAAAAAAGTGTGCGGGCTATAGAGCGTTTTCAATTCGGGCTCCAGTACTATGGAATGCCCTCCCGGTAACAATTAGAGATGCTACCTCAGTAGAAGCATTTAAGTCCCATCTTAAAACTCATTTGTATACTCTAGCCTTTAACTAGACCCCCCTTTTAGACCAGTTGATCTGCCGTTTCTTTTCTTTTCTCCTCTGCTCCCCTCTTCCTTGTGGAGGGGGGGGGCACAGGTCCGGTGGCCATGGATGAAGTGCTGGCTGTCCAGAGTCGGGACCCGGGGTGGACCGCTCGCCTGTGCATCGGCTGGGGAACATCTCTGCGCTGCTGACCCGTCTGCGCTCGGGATGGTGTCCTGCTGGCCCCACTATGGACTGGACTCTTACTATTATGTTGGATCCACTATGGACTGGACTCTCACAATATTATGTCAGACCCACTCGACATCCATTGCATTCGGTCTCCCCTAGAGGGGGGAGGGGTTACCCACATATGCGACCCTCTCCAAGGTTTCTCATAGTCATTCACATCGACGTCCCACTGGGGTAAATTTTTCCTTGCCCTTATGTGGGCTTTGTACCGGGGATGTCGTTGTGGCTTGTGCAGCCCTTTGAGACACTTGTGATTT
Organism: Nerophis lumbriciformis; assembly: GCF_033978685.3. Classification (NCBI taxonomy): domain Eukaryota; kingdom Metazoa; phylum Chordata; class Actinopteri; order Syngnathiformes; family Syngnathidae; genus Nerophis; species Nerophis lumbriciformis. The sequence goes on along the minus strand of NC_084563.2, from coordinate 10,754,699 downwards.
AGGGCTATATAAATAAACATTGATTGATTGATTGATTTCCATGGCACTCCAGCCTTTTCCGGGCAAAAACCGTACACTTGGACTTGGAGGTGCAGATTGTCATCCCACTGATAGGAGGGGCATAGAGGTCGGATGCATTGTGAGCTAGGCGACAGCCGAAAGCACTGCCTTAGGCGGTCCGATACACGGCTACAGAAGCTATATTTTAAAATAAAAACAACATTCAAAACACGGCAATATTTACGTTGAGTACTGTCGGAGGCAGATATTTACATATATCCGAATTTAAGTTGTACTTCTTTTATTTCATAGTCATATTTGAAAACAGCTCGTGTTTTCCATTTCTTCTCTTGCTGCTCTGTCTGCAAGTAAACTGTGTGTGTTAACCTTGAGGCTTTGGAATGTAAGAAGGAGCGATAATAAGCATTTGTTTTGGCTAGAGACAGAGGACTGCCAGTGACTTAAGGGGGGAGAGGGTGTTTCGGAGAGCAGACCATTTTGGCGGCGCGATAGAATGTTCTATGCTGGACTGGTCTCAAATGTATATCTGCAAAGCTTTGCCAATATATTACAAAATACCTATTCTGTCTCTGGTGGTTTTTCAACTCAGCTTTAAGTGTCGTAAAGAGCTTGGGAGCGACTTGTGACTTGAATTTCCTGGGAGGAAAAACCGGTACAAAACGCAACAGTACCAAAAGGTGCAATATATGATCAAAAAAAGTGTCATTACCATAAAAAGCCTTTGTGCTTAGAAATTATTTGTTTTCCGCTCAGCCTTCTTGCCAGTGACAGCGATTGATTGATTGACTGATTGATTGAAACTTTTATTAGTAGATTGCACAGTACAGTACATATTCCGTACAATTGACCACTAAAAGGTAACACCCGAACAAGCATCTATGAGCAGGCAGTTAGGAAAAAAGCTAAGGAAAATATTTCCAACTCACAACACCCACTCTTTCCTGAATATCGAACCCTGCCATCAGGGAGAAGACTCCGGGTCCCACTATGCAAATCTAACCGCCTTAAATTATCATTTGTTCCAGCCTCCATTAAGCTGACCAACAATGTGCAATAGAATTTTAATACATAGGTTAGCACTTTTTTAGCACATAGCACTTTAGCACATAGCACTTTAGAACTAAGCACTTTAGCACACAGCACTTTATCCATGAGCTCTAGTGCAATGCACATTGGTACTTTTTCTTTATCTCCATATTGTAGATTTTATGCCTACATCAAAGTGCCACCTATGTCTATCAAGCTCCATGTTCTGATGTTTAAATGTTAGTTGTATGGTTGTGGTTGTGTCTGTGCTTGTGTTTTTGTTCTGTTGTTTTTGGGTATGTTAAGAAAGCAATGATGCACTGTGCCCAAGACAAATTTCCCCGCGGGGACAATAAAGTTGAACCTTGACCTTGACCTTTTCAACTTGTTTAAGTTGGGGTCCACGTTAATCAATTCATGGTAAGCGATGCGATGGGAACTACACGTGTGGTCGGGACCTCACTTCGTATCGATGTTTACACATGCCTTGGCACTTAGCCTTTCCTGAACCTTAAAAGATAATTGGGACTGACGTGACGCACAAGCCGAGGGCGAAGGGTTAAGTCAAGACGTAAGGCGTAGAATTGGGATCCGGCCCTAACTGTCTCGCTGAAGGGAAACCGTTTAAAGTGGACCTGAAAGCTTCTGCTAAAAATGTGATGGCCAGAATGCTGCAGTGCAAAAATCGAAGGATTGTTGTTGTTCAAGTTGAGCCAAGCTGAGTCAGTCCTCCCACCATCACCTCCACCACCACCGCCCTGTCATCTTTTTGTAGATTAAACATCCTCCCACTCACATTAGGAAGCCTGCTCTTGTACAGTATATCATCACTGGAGAGAGTTTCCCAAATGAGCGTCCCTCTGTGATTCATTGCATCCCACACAGGACATTAGTGCTTGATTGGATCACTGTCGAGCACGACCCTATATCCAAAGTAATATCCGATTCTAGAGATGTATCACAAAGTCTGCCCTTATTAAGACAACAACATAGTTCTATTTTTTTTGTTTTCCTACTTTCGGCTTCTCCCTGCAATTGCACAAATAGCCATATGTCCTTGAACATATGACTCCTGCTATGAAAGCTTGAACCAAGCAAACAATCAAAAGTGTACATACACTTGTAAAGAACATAATGTCATGGCTGTCTTGAGTTTCCAATAATTTCTACAACTCCTATTTTTTTGTGATAGAGTGATTGGAGCACATACTTGTTGGTCACAAAAAAAACATTCATGACGTTTGCTTCTTTTGTGAATTTATTATGGGTCTACTGAAAATGTGAGCAATGCAGTTTCTATGCCGCTGGACAAAGCTCAAACAAAATCTCGTTGACATGTATGACTTAAGTGTTATTATGACAATGACAATAAAGGAATTGATTGATTGATCTGCTGGGTCAAAAGTATACGTACAGCATTGTTAATATTTGCTTGGCAAGTTACACTGCAATAAGGCACTTTTGGTAGCCATCCACAAGCTTCTGCTTGAATTTGTGACCACTCCTCTTGGCAAAATTGGTGCAGTTCAGCTGAATTTGTTGGTTTTCTGACATGGACTTGTTTCTTCAGCATTGTCCACACGTTTAAGTCAGGACTTCGTGAAGGCCATTCTAAAACCTTAATTCTAGCCTGATTTAGCCATTCCTTTACCATTTTTAACGTGTGTTTGGGGTCATTGTCCTGTTGGAACACCCAACTGTGCCCAAGACCCAACCTCCGGGCTGATGATTTTAGGTTGTCCTGAAGAATTTGGAGGTAATCCTCCTTTTTCATTGTCCCATTTACTCTCTGTAAAGCACCAGTTCTATTGGCAGCAAAACAGGCCCAGAGCATAATACTACCACCACCATGCTTGATGGTAGGATGGTGTTCCTGGGATTAAAGAGCTCACTTTTTCTTCTCCAAACATATTCCTGGGTATTGTGGCCAAACAGCTCCATTTTTGTTTCATCTGACCACAGAACTTTCCTCCAGAAGGTCTTATCTTTATCCAGGTGATGTCATGTCTGTGTGATCATGTTTTTGTTTTGGTCATGTTTGTTTTGGGTTTTGGACTTTTTGTGCACTTTTGTTTTGTCACCATAGCAACCATTAGTTTTCACCTGTCACGTCACGCACCTGTTTCACGTTTTGAGTCACGCACCTGCTTTCACTAATCATGTCCATAGTATTTAAGTTCATTCTTTTCAGTTTGTCGTTCTGACGACCTCTCCACATTTATGCTTATGTACTCCCTTCATCCTCTAAGATCGTGCTTCATGTCCCTTGTCAAAGTAAGTTTTTGTTCCATGTTTATAGTCTTTTTGTTTTTCATAGTTTGTTCTCCGCCACTGTGCGTGCTTTTCATTTGTACTTTTTTGCTATAGTCTTTTGGTTTCATAGTTTATTCTCCGCCACTGTGCGCGCTTTCGTTTATTCCTTTTTTTTGATAAATATAAATAAATCATGTACCTTCATTCCCGTCTCGCCCGAGCCAACTTTCCGTTGCATCCCGGAAAAGCAAACACCCAAGATCAAGTCATGACAGGTGAGTAACAGCAACGTCGGTTTATCGTTAGCGAAAAAGTTGTTACGAGACCCTCCTGGTTAAAATCTACATTTCAGAGTTCGTAGTTTTGCTCTTTTCCCAGGCTTGACAACATCTGGATGTGTCGACAGCTTTTTTTTAGGGCTATTTGTGTTCAATATATTAAGTTAAATGCCTTCAGTCGTCTTTAGATGTGCCTGCGATAACGAGTTTGCTTCTTTTATGAATTTATTATGGGTCTACTGAAAATGTGAGCAAATGTGCTGGGTCAAAAGTATACATACAGCAATGTTAATATTTGCTTACATGTCCCTTGGCAAGTTTCACTGCAATAAGGCACTTTTGGTAGCCATCCACAAGCGTCTGGCAAACTTCTGGTTGAATGTTTGACCACTCCTCTTGACAAAATTGCTGCAGTTCAGCTAAATGTGTTGGTTTTCTGACATGGACTTGTTTCTTCAGCACTGTCCACACGTTTAAGTCAGGACTTTGGGAAGGCCATTCTAAAACCTTAATTATCGCCTGATTCAGATGTGTGCTAAGTTCCTTTGACTTTCCCATTGCCGCGTTTGTAACCGAGTCTAATGACTGCATCATATGAGCCCTATTTGAATGGGCTCAGAGAAGTCAACAGGTGTCGTCAATCATAATCACTCACATGAAGTTAAGAGGCCATGCCATGAAGCTCATTTGATTTGATTGTAACTTTTCTACATCACCAACATTGATAATGTATGTTGCTGTATCATGTATACTTTTGACCCAGCAGATTTGCTCACATTTTCAGTAGACCCATAATAAATTCATAAAAGAACCAAACTTCATGAATGTTTTTTTGTGACCAACAAGTATGTGCTCCAATCACTCTATCACAAAAAAATAAGAGTTGTAGAAATGATTGGAAACTCACAACAGCCATGACATTATGTCCTTCACAAGTGTATGTAAACGTTTGACTGTATATGCAGTATAGCATGAAAATCAAGGGTCCATGCATAGACACCTGTGGGACACCATGCTAAACTTTGTAAGCAATAAAATAAACTATGTAGGGCTTAAACCATGCAAAGACAGAGGTTTTGTGGTGATGTACAACTAACTGCCCTGAATCATACTGACAGTTTTTTCAAATATTGTTTCAAATGCTGATAAACCGCGGTAAATAAAATATACTTACATCAGGTACTGACGATGCTGGGCATAAGAAACCTCCTGATTGACAACAACTGACGGGTGTGTTAGTGATTGCCTTAAAAACTGTAAATAAACAAAACAGGGATATCATAAACACAAAGTCATGACTGGTCAAAGTCCAAGTGAACATTAGCATCTTTGTGTAACAGAGGCCAATCAGTGTGGCGGGGCCATGTGTACGTTGAGAAACCTAATTTACTGACGGCCTCAAGAGCATTGCTGGCTATCGGGTTCATCGGCTTTTAGCTCGATAGCTAGCAATCTCGTCTTTCACGCCGGCGATCAGGCCGAACAGAAAGCAAGGGCAGAACCACGTTGGTTACAGTGGTGCCATGACCCAGATTAGAATGAGGTTTCTGAGGGTGAGAGTAACAAAGGCCAGCCAGGCCATGTGTACGTTGAGAAACCCAATTTCCCGACGACCTCAAGAGCGGGAAATCAGGTTGATAGCCCGAGCTTTTAGCTCGGTAGCTAGCACACTCATCTTTCTTTCCGACGATCTGGTGGAACAGAAAGCAGGGACAGAACCACACTGGTTACAGTGTTGCCATGACCTGGATGAGAGTGAGGTTTTGGAGGGTGAGTGTAACGGTGGCCAGCCAGTGCGGCGAGGCCACGCGTACGTCGGTAAATCTCACCCTCTGACAACTTCACGAGCTGTGCTGGCTATCGAGTTGAGAACCCGGGATTTAAGCTTGGTAGCTAGCACACTCGTCCCTCATGCGGACCATCCTGGTATGAGTCCAGAGTGAAACAGAAAGCAGGGACCAAACCACGTGCCTTACATTTGTAAAGGCATATTTCGTTTACACCCCATACACAGATCATGTACTGTACATATTAGTGTTATCCCGATACCAATATTTTGGTACTAGTACCAAAATTATCTGGATACTTTTTGGTACTTTTCTAAATAAAGGGCACCACAAAAATTATTCCATTGTAGTCAATTACATTGCAGTCAATTATTGCATTATTGGCTTATTTTAACAAACAATCTTAGGGTACATTAAACATATCTTTATTTTTGCAATTTAGTCCTTAAATAAAATAGTGAACATACAAGACAACTTGTCATTTAGTAGTAAGTAAACAAACAAAGGCTCCTAATTAATCTGCTGACATATGCAGTAACATATTGTGTTATTTTCCATTTAAATTTTTGTCAACATTTTAAGGACAAGTGGTAGAAAATGAATTATTAATCTACTTGTTCGTTTACTGTTAATATCTGCTTACTTTCTCTTTTAACATGTTCTATCTACAATTCTGTTAAAATGTAATAATCACTTATTCTTCTGTTGTTTTCATGCTTTACATTAGTTTTGAATGAAACCACACATTTGGGTATCAATTTGATACCAAGTAGTTACAGGATCATACATTGGTCATATTCAAAGCCCTCATGTGTCCAGGGACATATTTCCTGAGTTTATAAACATAATATGATTTTTTTTTTAAACGAAAGATGCTATGAGGCCAATAAATATCGACGTAATCATAGTAGTATCGACTAGATACGCTATTGTATCATTACAGTGGATGTCAGGTGTAGATCCACATTTTGACGCCGGTGAGCTACGGTGTGTAGTGAAGCATGTTTAGCTATTCCTCGTCCTGCAAGGATGATACTCGTAAGAAACTTAAAAAATATGTCGCCATGGAGACAAGGATTAGTGATTTAGAAGTACCCGTATTTTCCGCACTATTAGCCGCACCTAAAAACCACAAATTTACTCAAAAGCTGACAGTGCGGCTTATAACCCGGTGCGCTTTATATATGGATTAATATTAAGATTCATTTTCATAAAGTTTAGGTCTCGCAACTACGGTAAACAGCCGCCATCTTTTTTCTTCTTCTACGGCAAGCAACCGCCAAGGTAAGCACCCGCCCCCATAGAAGAGGAAGCGCTTCTTCTTCTACTGTAAGCAACCACCCGCCCCCGTAGAAGAAGAAGAAGCGCGCGGATATTACGTTTCATTTCCTTTGTGTGTTTACATCTGTAAAGACCACAAAATGGCTCCTACTAAGCGACAGGTTTCCGGTTCATGAAAAGACGCAATCTCTCCATCCGCACACGGACTACTATTTCACAGCAACTGCCTAAAGACTTTCAAGAAAAGCTGGCTACTTTCCGTGCATATTGTAAAAACAAGATAGCTGAAAAAAAGATCCGGCCAGAGAACATTATCAACATGGACGAGGTTCCACTGACTTTTGATATTCCTGTGAACCGCACTGTGGATACAACGGGAGCACGTACGGTGAATATTCGCACCACAGGGAATGAGAAGTCATCCTTCACTGTGGTTCTAGCTTGCCATGCTAATGGCCAGAAACTTCCACCCATGGTGATATTCAAAAGGAAGACCTTGCCAAAAGAGACCTTTCCAGCCGGCGTCATCATAAAAGCTAACTCGAAGGGATGGATGGATGAAGAAAAGATGAGCGAGTGGTTAAGGGAAGTTTACGCGAAGAGGCCGGGTGGTTTTTTTCACGCAGCTCCGTCCATGTTGATATACGACTCCATGCGCGCCCACATCACGCTGGTTTTTAATATATTATTAAAGTTTGACTGACCTATCTGACTGTTTTTTTGACATTCCCTTTAGCGCAGTTAGATGCGGCTTATAACACGGGGCGGCTTATAGGTGGACAAAGTTTTGAAATATGCCGTTCATTGAAGGCGCGGCTTATAACCCAGGGCGCCTTATGGTGCGGAAAATACGGTAGCTACAACAATGCAGACTGCGGATGGACTTTAGCCGCTAGCTAGCTAGCCATGTCTTAAAGCACCTCTTCCTGAGGGTGTTTCAGTGTTATAACTTCACCTTTATCTTTACTTTTTAAGCCAAAATGCGTCCGTTCTCCCTTTTCTGTCTACACACTGTGTCTGCTTGTAAGTACTCTGTGATCGTGCGCTGCCGAACATGCTCCTCTGCTCGTAAAACCAGCAATGTCACGACGTGACGACGACTGGGGTGCGGGACCTGTACTTTTCAAAGGCGGTATCACACCGAATATGATTCATTCGTATCGTGGTACTATACTAATACCGGTATACCATACAATCCTAGTACATATAGACTTAAATTTCCCGAATTTGTCTCCCTGTGGTGTGCAGCATCCATGATGGTCCTATAAGGCAGCACTGGGTTTGCAGATTTTTGTTTTATTCATGTTGAATATGGTATTTTGCACAAAAAAAAGGAACTATAGAAGACTTTAACTAAACATTCATCAAATTCAATTCAGGTTTGAATACAAAAGTCATACCTGCCAACTTTTGAAATCAGAAAAATCTAGTAGCCAGGGTCCAGGGGCCGCAGGCCCCGGTAGGTCCAGGACAAAGTCCTGGTGGGGGGTTCAGGCTTCGCCCCCTGACGCAAAATGATTATTAGCATTCAGACAGGTTAAAATGTTGCTAAAACCATCACTTTTCTATCAGTCACAGTGACTTTTCAAAACAAAAATATTACAGCAAAAATCATATGGGTTGATTGACATGTTTATTCTGTAAGCTAACTTCAATAGTTTGAAATTATTTTGACAGTTAATGCCAGTTATCCTGTCAACCTTTCACAAGACTTCAATTTGTTAATTGAAAGTATAAACAGTATAAACACTTTTTACAGTAAACAAATGGTAAAACAGTACTAAACAATTCCATTAAAAAAAAAATTGGTGTCATTATTAACTTTCTGTCCAAGCTTGTATAATCTACTGCCTTGTTCAATTGTAAAAAATATTCTGTGCCTAAAATTCACATTTCTATCACAATTATCATACTGTAAACATGGTAAGCTAACTTCATTAAAATTAATAGTCCTGTCAATAGCATGGAATTACAATTCAAATGTAGTTTTTTTGTAAGCCTTTCAAAAGAATTCAAAATATGAAAAATTAATGAAAATTAATTTAAGCCATCAGACACTTGAAAAGTGGCACATCACATCTCTAATGTAATCATTTTAACTTTTCAACAGAAATAGCACTGCAAAAATATTAAGGACGTATTTTGGTAGTTATGCTGTCAACATTTAACAAGATTTCTTCAACTTGGACTTGAAAGCATAAATAGTATAAACACTTAACAGTATAACAGTACTAAACAATTCCATTAGATAACATTGGTGTCATTACCTTTTTGTGGCTAAAATCCAAATTTATTCTATCAGATTGATCATACTGCAAAAATGATATGGTAACTTTATAAGTTTACTTCATTAAAATGTATTGCCTCCGTAAATAAAACTTCGGCATTTATCACATCCAAAGAATCTGTTTGGGCAACGAAAAACGTTGAAAGTTTTCCACTTGTATCGCTAGCAACGGCATTAGACATGTGTTTTTTTGTCCCAACGTGGTCTTTTACATCGCTAATTCCTCCGTGTCCGATCGAAAAATCTTGTCTGCACAAGGTGCAATTCGCGTAGTTTTCACCCTTTTTGGAACGGATAATTATTCCCGGATAGGCTTTTGAATATTCTTCACGGAATGACTGCAGTTTTCTTTTCGGTTTAAGACTGGTTTGTGATTTTTCTCCGGCTGATTCCATGATCGTTCGCTCGTTTGGAAACAATGGCAACTGGTGCCTCGTGCTTGGCAGCGGTGCTATAAATAGCCTCGCGCATGGCATTCGGAATGGCTCGATAGGAAGTTACTGGAAGCAGTGTCGATTGTCATTGTTGTTACGCGATTTCCTGAATAAAACTTAAAAAAAAAAATATTTTTTTTTAATTAATGAAAAACCGTATTTTTTATCACTGCAACCGTAACCCGGAATAGGTTGATGAAAACCGTACTAATTACGGGAAAACCGGAGTAGTTGGCAGGTATGAAAAGTATAAAGACGTTGTAATGGGGGGGGATCCAAATAAAGGTCATCATCAGGTAAACTTAAAGTGGCCAGTCGGTGTATGTATGTACTAGTGTGAGTGTGTACAGAGTCACACGTTAAGCTCTCCCCTGTCTACACTCCTCAGTCATGGCTGATGTCAGTTGATTGGACGGCGAAGGACACAAAACAAACTCTCGTCAAGGATGAGACGCTCACGCTGGCCCACGTCCCGCAGCTTTTGTGACTTTGATTGAGTCGCGCGACGAACAAAGCCGACTGACTCACTTCCCCCGCCCCCAATGCCGCGTACTGCGCAGTCGTGTCAACTCCGAGGCTTTTTATTGCTGAGGCAAGGCTTTTGTAAGCGCCATACATCTGCGTCCCATGCGAGGAGAATATGTGGGATTGGGCTGTCAGGATCACTGAGGCAGAATGATGGCTGTGTGTTTCCAGCAGTCTAAAAAGCCAATTTGTAATTGGGACGGCCGCGGCGCTCGGTGAAAAGTGGGCAGTCGGCGCGCATAAATTTCGGATGCAACGTCGCAAATGTTGAGCTCTCGTAATTGCACAACACCAGGCAGGCGTCGTCGGGGAGCTGCAGCGTCCTCAAAGGAACCCGAAAAAGACATGTTGCTCCAGACTACCACACAGCAAAACAAATATGGGCAGGTTAGGGGGCAGGTGAAGCAGTGCCCTACTCCATCCAGAAGATGGCACTGTGGTGAAATAAGCTTTTTTTTTTTTTTTCCACCAATAAAGTTATTGAACACCATCTATCATATTTTCTGGACTGCAGAGCTAATCGTTATATAAGCTGCACCCACTGAACTTTAGGGGAAAAAAATGTTTTACATATATTAGCCGCACCGGACTATATTTTATTTTTTATTTATTTATATTTTTATTTTTGTTTGTTTTTATCGTGTTGTGTTTGTGTTGTGTTTGCTCGTTTTTCTTGTGTTATCTTTTAACCTGCCTATTGTACAGCACTTTGGCTACCCCTGTGGAAAATTGTAAATGTGCTTTATAAATAAAGTTGATTTGATTTGATAAGCCACACACACACACACACACACACACAAACATATATATATATATATATATATATATATATATATATGTGTTTCTAAATGAGTTATTTACGCAGGAATGTTTTTTAAATGTACGTTGACTGTGTCTAAACGGTACATTTAACATATATTTATTTACATACCTTAATTATTTCCAAACGCGGCAGTAAAGCGGCTGATCAAACAAAACAGAAGCCAGCTCTCCAATCAGCTCAACAGACTCAATAACTCTACGGTGACATTCTGGACATGAGTTGAGTTTCCAATAATTTCTACAACTCTTATTTTTTTGTGATAGAGTGATTAGGAGCACATACTTGTTGGTCACAAAAAACATTCATGAAGTTTGGTTCTTTTATGAATTTATTATGGGTCTACTGAAAATGTGAGCAAATGTGCTGGGTCAAAAGTATACATACAGCAATGTTAATATTTGCTTACATGTCCCTTAAATGGGACCCATTACCTAACTGCTTGGCACTCAGCATCAAGGGTCGTACTTTGGGGGTTGAATCACCAAAAATGATTCCCGGGCACGGCCACCGCTGCTGCTCGCTGCTCCCCTCACCTCACCTCCCAGGTGGTGATCAAATGCAGAGAATAATTTCGCCATAATTTCGGTGTGGCAATCATTTTTACTTTAACTTTTTAACTTGGCAAGTTTCACTGCATTAAGGCACTTTTGGTAGCCATCCACAAGCTTCTGCTTGAATTTTTGACCACTCCTCTTGACAAAATTGGTGCAGTTCAGCTAAATGTGTTGGTTTTCTGACATGGACTTGTTTCTTCAGCATTGTTCACACGTTTAAGTCAGGACTTTGGGAAGGCCATTCTAAAACCTTCATTCTAGCCTGATTTAGCCATTCCTTTTCCACTTTTGACGTGTGTTTGGGGTCATTATCCTGTTGGAACACCCAACTGCGCCCAAGACCCAACCTCCGCGCTGATGATTTTAGCTTGTCCTGAAGAATTTGGAGGTAATCCTCCTTTTTCATTGTCCCATTTACTCTCTGTAAGGCACCAGTTCCATTGGCAGCAAAACAGGCCCAAAGCATACTACTACTACCACCATGCTTGACGGTAGGAGTGGTGTTCCTGGGATTAAAGGCCTCACCTTTTCTCCTCAAAACACATTGCTGGGTATTGTGACCAACACTCCACACAGCCAGATTGCTTATTGAAATTGAACTCTTGCCGTCATCTCAAATTCCAAATTTAAGATGGTGGGCCACATTTGGCCCGCGGACCGTAGTTTGGACACCACTGAACTGTAGTGTCGTAAAATCTAATTAAGCACACATTAGCTCTTGTTAAAAACACGCATTCTGTTGGAATCATATACAGCCTATTAGCATGAACTCTAATAACACGTCCTCCAGTAATATGCTGACTAAAAATAATTGTTCAACTTTCTAAAGTCCAGCATTAAGGCTGAAAGCACTACTTTGGGTCCGCTGAGATGCTTTTAAAATTGTTATAATATTGGATTATTTTCATTCAAGAGTGGATTAATATGTTAGTAGAAGCCTTGGGGTCAAAGATGCTGATACGGCCTTTTTCTCGCTTAGGGTCTCACGTGGTTATTTTAAGACAGCTTTATAAAAATTCAGCACGCAAACATTGAAAAATATCTTCATGCATGCACACATATGCAAATATGAACAACACGGCGTCCTGCGACGGGGACATTAAAGCGCCTGGTGCAGGATTTAGCAGCTGATGGGATGCGACATGACAGGCACCTGCTTTTTATTGGTAAGCCGGCATGACCAACGCGATGGCGCCAATGTTACATTGGAAGTTCTGACGGCTTTACCACGCACTTCCTTTCTTTCATTTCATCAATAGATTAAATGGAAAGAAAGAAAAAAAAAAAAAACACACATGTTGCCTTATCTCATGTCCTCCGTTTGTAAGGATTGCATTTGGGAAATGAATCCTGCATCCGCCCGTTTCCCCAGCCTCAAAGGATAGATACAATACCACCAAACAATATTAAGAAATAAGATTAATTGGATATTAACAGTCTGTGCTTTGTGTTCTGCCAGCAGAATGATAGCGTGGCCCCTTGGTTAAATAATACATTTGCCGGAACATATTTTCTTTCCAATATGCTATTTATAAACAGTAAGTGGCCTTGATTTCCCTTAAGCGTTTTATGTCATTAGAACGCATAAAGACGTGGCAAATAAAATACGACTCCTCGTTAGTACATTGCACGCCATTACTCCTCCGGGGGGGGTTCAGTACATGTCAGAATCCTTACCACGCCAAGACAAGAGGTGGGTAGTAACGTGTTACACACACTATGTTGCATTGCCTTAAAGGGGCAACGTTTACACAGATGCCGAGAGGGCGCTAACCCTTGACATTTTTTTTGGCATACAGTTACCAGAAATACAATACAATACAAATCAAATGTTCTTTTTCCCCCCACCGCCAAAAAATGTACACTATATTGCCACCTGCCTTGACTCACATATGAACTTTAAGTGCCATCCCATGCCTAACCCATAGGGTTCAATATGACGTCGGTTCAATTTTTGCAGCTATTACAGCTTCAACTCTTCTGGGAAGGTTGTCCACAAGGTTGCGGAGTGTGTTCATAGGAATTTTCCACCATTCTTCCAAAAGGGCATTGGTGAGGTCACACACTGATGTTGGTGGAGAAGGCCTGGCTCTCAGTCTCCGTTCTAATTCATCCCAAAGGTGTTCTATTGGTTTCAGGTCAGGACTCTGTGCAGGCCAGTCAAGTTCATCAATGTCTTTATGGACATTGCTTAGTGCACTGGTGCACATTCATGTTGGAAGAGGAAGGGGCCCGCTCCAAACTGTTCCCACAAGGTTGGGAGCATGGAATTGTCTAAAATGTTTTGGTGTGCTGGAACATTCAAAGTTCCTTTCACTGGAACTAAGGGGCCAAGCCCAACTCCTGGAGCGGGCCCCTTCCTCTTCCAACATGACTGTGCACCAGTGCACAAAGCAAGGTCCATAAATAATAATAATAATACATTTTATTTATAAGGCGCCTTTCTGGGCACTCAAGGGCACCGTACAAAATCACAACAATAAAATCAAATTGGATAAAAAAAAACAACAACAACAAAGAGAAAAGAAAAGATGATTACAATGAATAAGCAGTCAGGAATAGGTGTGTTTTGAGCCTTGATTTGAAGAGGGATATTGAATCTAAGTTGCGAAGGTCTGGTGGTAAAGAGTTCCAAAGATGTGGGGCAGAGCGGCTGAAAGCTCGGGCACCCATGGTGGACAGTTGAAATAAAGGGACAGTGAGATGGATGGATGAAGAGGATCTTAGGGAACGTGAGGGCGTGGCGACATGGATCGGGTCAGAGAGATATGATGGAGAGAGGTTATGGATGGCTTTGAAAGTGAAGAGAATTATGAGACGTGGATGAGAGTCTGGTGTGGATGAACTTGACTGGCCTGCACAGAGTCCTGACCTGAACCCGATAGAGCACCTTTGGGATGAATGAGAACGGAGACTGAGAGCCAGGACTTCTCAACCAACATCAGTGTGTGACCTCACCAATGCGCTTTTGGAAGAATGGTCGAAAATTCCTTTAAACACACTCCGCAACCTTGTGGACAGCCTTCCCAGAAGAGTTGAAGCTGTAATAGCTGTAAAATGTGGACCGACATCATATTGAACCCTATGGGTTAGGAATGGGATTACACTTCAAGTTCATATGTGAGTCAAGACAGGTGGCCAAATACTTTTGGCAATTTAGTGTATACATTTCAAATAAGTACAGGCAAATATTGATATAAAGTCTCCGAATGGCCCCAACACAATGCTGCAACACACAAACAAACAAAAGGCTCATCATTCACAATTCAACCACGTACCAATCGGGGCCAAACTGGAGATCAGTGGCCTTTGCATATTTTAGGAAAGCACCCCATACTTCTTGACATTTTACAGAACAACCATTCAATGTCAGCCTAATTTTTGCCAATTGAAAGTAGCAGTAGAGTGGGAAAACAAGTTGACTGTATTATTTGTGTATCATTGTATCAATTAAACCATATCAAGTTGTATTTACAATCCGCAAAGTATGTGAAAATACCTTCTAAACATCACACAACGCCCCAAATTCAGTCAGCCAATTTTGAACATCCCTTTACGAATGTTTTGGTAATTTCCATAGACTGACGTCACTGGAGTAACACTTCTGCACTCTGACCATGTTATCAGATCAGTCATACTGGAAATACGCAAACATTAGATGGTGGTTCTTAACCTTGTTGGAGGTACCGAACCCCACCAGTTTCATATGCACATTCACCGAACCCGAACCATAATCATAAAATGATGTTATTATATTAAAGAAATACTAATAAAGATATATTTTACAAACGGAAAGTTACAGGAATGTACACATGATCCCGTGTTTACATATCATTGTGCAACATGTGAATGTTTTAGTGGGAACTAAATGCGATATCTGAAAGGGGTACACATTATTTCCAAAGTAGGACCCCCCACCCAGACATAAAATACTAGTACACAGCTCATGAAAAACAATGTTATAGTCATTGTAAGTGGGCCAAAATACTTATATTAGAAAATAATCTCATGGAAATGACTGTTGTCATTTGATTACAATAATAAAACATTGAACTTGTTATTTAGTCAGGTTTGGGACAAGTGTGCTGCAGGTCTGACGTTGCTCACATGTGCTCCACTGAATTCTCAATGAGTTTTTGTGTTTGCTCACACATATGGAAAATTAGAGGGAGCATTGTTTGGGGGTATCCATAATACGCCGACAGGGAGAAGTTTTTATTTACACGATGAGTCTGCCGTGTCTTGACCTCCGCGGCGGGGGCTCTGCCGAACCCCTGAGGCCGACTCACCGAACCCCTAGCGTTCGATCGAACCCAGGTTAAGAACCACTGCATTAGACAGAGATGTGCTGTTTAGCATTCACAATCATTTTGTAAGACATGTACGCATTTATGCATTCTAAGTCGTAGATAAATAAATCAATAAAAAGTCTGGTAACAATTGACTCTATGGGGGCTCTCTATTTCGCCCACAAAACTCTCTAAATCATCCAAAACCCGCTTACAATAGTCTATTTACATCTCGTGACCAAATATTAGTAACGTTATTATAAGTGCTAACGCAGACAAAGCATTTTAAGCATTGATAACCGAGAGCTAACTATAGTTTCCTAGTGGTTAGAGTGTCCGCCCTGAGATTGGTAGGTTGTGAATCATACCACAGACTATAAAAAAAAGGGACCCGTTACCTCCCTGCTTGGCACTCCACATCAAGGGTTGGAATTGGGGGTTAAATCACCAAAAATGATTCCCGGGCACGGCACTGCTGCTGCCCACCGCTCCCCTCACCTCCCAGGGGGTGAACAAGGGGATGGGTCAAATGCAGAGGACAAATTTCGCCACACCTGGTGTGTGTGTGACAATCATTGGTACTTTAACTTAAGTTTATGCTGCACCGGACTCACGGAGAGACTTTAATGTGATTATAAAATGAAACTGAAGATGGCAGTGAAGCAACATATATGGATGCAAACCGCCGTGAAACTGTAAGGAAGAAGAAGAAGCTTATGCAACACTGAGCGGGTGATCACTTGTCTGCTGTTGTATCATCATTATAAATCATGTCTCTCATCTTCATAATAGAGGTATTTAGCCATGAATCTAGGAGTTTGTCATCAGTGAATTTAGGTCAGTTTATACCTGGAGATGACAGAAGACTGTCAGATTGAGCAGCAACTTTTTTAACCCTTCGTCATGTGGAATAAAATAATGGAATTTTTCATCTAAACAAGACGATATGGACATCCTATTAGTTGTCATGACAGTGAGAGCAGACATTGTACAGTAGGTGATTGTTTTATTATGTTGATAGTTTGTATTTCTTGTTTAGCACCGAGCAATACTGCGACAATGCGAGTGGTTCACTAAAGCTGGATCTGTTTAGCAGAGCTTCTAAATCCTGTAGCTCACCCTCCTGATATTCAGGAACAAAAATATAAGGTTCTCGACCATAATTAGTCCTAAAGTAATCGTTATTAACTCCCACAAAGTCTGCATGATTTGCATTTTTGTTGGTAGGTAAGAGATTGGCAGGGAGGTGCTGCAGTCTTCCAGTGAAGCACAATAAGTCTTCGAGCTAACAAAGTGGTGAATGCCACCAGATTATTCGAGGATCTTCTGAGAGAAGATGACAGAGGGGCTAACCCGAATAGTCCAATTAAAGGATTTGGTTCAATGCTTTCGGCAATTACTAAAGACAAAGAATTTAACATTTCTATCCAATAACTGCACAGGGTGAGCAAAGCCAAGTTAGGTGGAGACTGTTGGTACCAATCACACGATTCAGATATTCCGTCAAACATTTTAGCTCGTCGAACCTTGGTATAATAAGTATGGTGTGTTAGTTTGGTTGGGATCAGACTGGGTCTTGCACAAAAAGAAGAATTATGGACTCTACTTTAATCTTTGGGCACTTCACGATTTGATTACGATTCAGGAGCTACGATTCGATTAAAAATTGATTTATGCATTTTTTATTTATGTATATTGATGCTGTTTAACATTTCTTTTCATTTCACTAAATAAGCATGCATCACTTGCAACTGTAAAAAAAAAACACTTAATTTGGAATAAGAAAGAGTTAAATGAATTCCCACAAAACAGTCCAACCGGAACACTCTAATAACTAAAGTTCCGTGGGTGAATTATGTAAACCCACTACAGTTTTAAGCGCTTTGACAGCTAGTCTACTGACAGATATAAGTAATAACTTTACACTACTTTATATTAGAAATGGCAACAGCGTAAGATGAATGTCCCAAAACAAGAAGATAAAAAAGGCAGACGCACACACATTTTCAGGACTTATGCAGATCCCAAACACAGATCAGCAGGTACCAGAAGATAAGAAAAGTTTGTTTTGCATAATATTGCGAAACAAAACGCCAGGTAATATGTCTGCTGATAGGTGTCATTTTACGGTCCTTATACACACACCATAATAATACTCGTATGTTTAATGCAGTGTTTTTCAACCACTGTGCCGCGGCACACTAGTGTACCGTGAGATATTGTCTGGTGTGCCGTGGGAGATTATGTAATTTCACCTAATTGGGTTAAAAATATTTTTTGCAAACCAGTAATTATAAACCGTTAATGAGCCGTTGTTGAGTGTCTGTACTGTCTAAAGCTCAGCAGGGTAACCGTGTAATACTCTTCCATACCAGTAGGTGGCATAGGTAGGTAATTGCTTTGTACATGTCGGGAGCGACGACAATGGTTTGCAGGTAAAAAGGTGTCTAATTCTTAAACCAAAAATAAACAAAAGGCGAGTGCCGCTAAGAAAAGGCATTGAAGCTTAGGGAAGGCTATGCAAAACTAAAACTGAACTGGCTGCAAAGTAAACAAAAACAGAATGCTGGACGACAGCAAAGACTTACAGCGTGTGGAGCAGACGGCGTCCACAAATGACATGACAATCAACACCAAAATAGGAGCGTAAGACACTACACACAGGAAAACACCAAAAATCTCCAAATAAGTCACAGCGTGATGTGACAGGTGGTGACATTACACCGACTTTGAGACAAGAGCTATAAAGATGCATGCTTGGAATTCATATCCAACAATTGCGAGAACGAGTTTTTGTTGTCAATATCGGCTGCTGGGTTTCATTTTTTTAATGTCTTCTGCAGGTGGTGTGCCTCGGGATTTTTTCAATGAAAAAAATGTGCCTCGGCTCAGAAAAGGTTGAAAAAAACTGGTTTAATGCACCGACAATCCCATCAAGCGGTGCGGCTTCATAGCTTACCGAAGTCGTACTAAAAAATATTTTGACAGATTTTTCAACGCCGTGTGTAATGTTCTATATTCTCAAAGGAACATTTAAAGTTGTGGTGATGTTTACTGCCATCATATTGCAGTCTACACGTATATCTCTTATGTGTGACTGCCATCTACTGGTCACACTTATCATTACACCATGTACCAAATGAAAGTTGGTGCGAAGCACTGCTAGCCTTTTAAGCAGAAAGAGTTGATAATGCCAGCCAAGGAATATAACATTTATTCATGAAAATATAGAGAAGCTGCTGACGGTGAGTAAGCACAACCAGAATTATTCCGTACATTAGCCACACCGGGTTATAAAGCGAACTGTCGATTTTTGAGAAAACGAAAGGATTTTTAGTGCGCCTTGTAGTCCGAAAAATACGGTAATTAAATTCATGAAAATTTGTGCAAAACTGGATAATAAAGGAGCTGGTCGGATCCCTCAGTCAGGCACATTTTAGAACTGTCTGCATTACTTTTACAATAAATGAATCTATCGATTATTGACGTTTACCAATCGATTATATAATCGTCCATGTCCGAAGTGCGATGCATCTAAAAATAGATCATTAACATTAACATTAGCTGTGGTATGACATCATAAGTGACCGTAAAGTGTGCATCTTTTGTAGTACACGCTGGAGTAGTGTCTCATACAAACACACACCTGCGGATATAATACAAGTACAGGTAAAAGCCAGTAAATTAGAATATTTTGAAAAACTTGATTTATTTCAGTAATTGCATTCAAAAGGTGTAACTTGTACATTATATTTATTCATTGCACACAGACTGATGCATTCAAATGTTTATTTCATTTAATTTTGATGATTTGAAGTGGCAACAAATGAAAATCCAAAATTCCGTGTGTCACAAAATTAGAAGTCTAGTGTAAAGTTTCCACCATCAGTGATGGTTTGGGGTGCCATGTCATCTGCTGGTGTCGGTCCACTCTGTTTCCTGAGATCCAGGGTCAACGCAGCCGTCTACCAGCAAGTTTTAGAGCACTTCATGCTTCCTGCTGCTGACCTGCTCTATGGAGATGGAGATTTCAAGTTCCAACAGGACTTGGCGCCTGCACACAGCGCAAAATCTACCCGTGCCTGGTTTACGGACCATGGTATTTCTGTTCTAAATTGGCCCGCCAACTCCCCTGACCTTAGCCCCATAGAAAATCTGTGGGGTATTGTGAAAAGGAAGATGCAGAATGCCAGACCCAAAAACGCAGAAGAGTTGAAGGCCACTATCAGAGCAACCTGGGCTCTCATAACACCTGAGCAGTGCCAGAAACTCATCGACTCCATGCCACGCCGCATTAACGCAGTAATTGAGGCAAAAGGAGCTCCAACCAAGTATTGAGTATTGGACATGCTCATATTTTTCATTTTCATACTTTTCAGTTGGCCAACATTTCTAAAAATCCCTTTTTTGTATTAGCCTTAAGTAATATTCTAATTTTGTGACACGCGGAATTTTGGATTTTCATTTGTTGCCACTTCAAATCATCAAAATTAAATGAAATAAACATTTGAATGCATCAGTCTGTGTGCAATGAATAAATATAATGTACAAGTTACACCTTTTGAATGCAATTACTGAAATAAATCAAGTTTTTCAAAATATTCTAATTTACTGGCTTTTACCTGTACTGTACCAATAAAAAATTACTTATAAATAAATCAGAAATTACTCACCAGTTACTCAGTACTTGAGTAGTTTTTTCACTGAATATTCATTTATTCCAGTCATTAATAGGAGGACTACTTTTTATGGCTATACTTGATTACAGTTTTTGGGCTACTTTACCCTCCTCGTTAATACTCTTTTTAGCTTTACTCGTGAGCGCGCACAGAAAAGATGGCGATCAGCGTCCCGTTTATTGTTTTCCGCCGCGGCGAAGTAAAATGTCAGGCAATTCAAATGCGTCGCCTCATTTATTTGTCATCTTCAGACGGTAAAAGTGCCTCTGCGGCACAGAGGAGGAAAATAATATCACTTTAGTCCCACAACAATATACTGCGTGTTGACAAAATGCAAATGATCCGTGCAAGCGCGGGCGTTACTCGTCTTGGATCGCAGGAAGTGAAAAAGCGAGGGGCGGTATAGCTCGGTTGGTAGAGCAACTTGAGGGTTGCAGGTTCGATCCCCGCTTCCGCCATCCTAGTCACTGCCGTAGTGTCCTTGGGCAAGACACTTTACCCACCTGCTCCCAGTGCCACCCACATTGGTTTAAATGTAACTTAGATATTGGGTTTCACAATGTAAAGCGCTTTGAGTCACTTGAGAAAAAGCGCTATATAAATGTAATTCACTTCACTTCACATGTGACCTGCACCCTGAGCTCCTTTGACTCTGGTAAGTCAGGTCAGTTCTGAGGTGACCTGAGTTCTACGTTCTGTGTTCCCCTCATTCCGAACCCACCTGACCTGACTGCCCGCATGCATTTCTCAGCTGGCCGCTCCCGGGGCCAGCTGAGACGGCGCCCATTCGTTCTGATGGTGAAGAAAAATATCAGCGGATAGCCTTTGGCTGCCTATTCATTAACGTGATTGATAAACTGCTGCGCTTATGACTGAGAGAAGGGGGTCGCTTTAAGCACATCAGACGCTAACGACCTTTTTAATCCTAAGATCTCGGTGGAGTCGAGCGTCACTTTGAAGGCGGTTTATCATTGAAAGCGGTTTGTACGTGACGCGCTTCCCACCGACGTTAACTCTTTAGTGGACGACAGAACGAATGTCAGAGTGAACCCCGACAAAAACATCTCGTCTTGTAGCTTGTAGCTAGAGAGCGACATTGAAGAATTGAAGAAATAAATCATTGCTCATGGGGTAGAGCAGTCATCCAGACACTTGAGGGTTGCTGGTTTGAGTCCAACATCTGCCATCCGGGGTGCTTCGAAAGAACATAATGTCATGGCTGTCTTGAGTTTCCAATAATTTCTACAACTCTTATTTTTTTTGTGATAGAGTGATTGGAGCACATACTTGTTGGTCACAAAAAACATTCATGAAGTTTGGTTCTTTTATGAATTTATTATGGGTCTACTGAAAATGTGAGCAAATGTGCTGGGTCAAAAGTATACATACAGCAATGTTAATATTTGCTTACATGTCCCTTGGCAAGTTTCACTGCAATAAGGAGCTTTTGGTAGCCATCCACAAGCTTCTGCTTGAATTTTTGACCACTCCTTTTGACGAAATTGGTGCAGTAAAGCTAAATATGTTGGTTTTCTGACATGGACTTGTTTCTTCAGCATATATATATATATTTATATTTATAAATATACATATATAACATATATATATATATACATATATATATATATATATACATATACACATACATATATATACATATACACGTATACATATATACATATATATATATATATATATATATATATATACATATATACATATATATATATATATATATATATCCATCCATCCATCCATTTTCTACCGCTTATTCCCTTTGGGGTCGCGGGGGGGCGCTGGAGCCTATCTCAGCTACAGTCGGGCAGAAGGCGGGGTACACCCTGGACAAGTCGCCACCTCATCGCAGGGCCAACACAGATAGACAGACAACATTCACACTCACATCCACACACTAGGGCCAATTTAGTGTTGCCAATCAACTTATCCCCAGGTGCATGTCTTTGGAGGTGGGAGGAAGCCGGAGTACCCGGAGGGAACCCACGCAGTCACGGGGAGAACATGCAAACTCCACACAGAAAGATCCCGAGCCCGGGATTGAACCCCAGACTACTCAGGACCTTCGTATTGTGAGGCAGATGCACTAACCCCTCTGCCACCGTGAAGCCAGGCCTGTTTCATGAGGGGGGGTTCCCTTAATCATCAGGAGAATCTCCTGATATATATATATATATATATATATATATATATATGTATATATATGTATATATATGTATGTATGTATATATGTGTATATGTGTATATATGTATATATGTGTATATATATATATATATATATATGTATATATATATTTGTATATATATATATATATATATATATGTATATATATATGTATATACACACAT
>NC_084563.2:10699598-10727098 GCF_033978685.3 Nerophis lumbriciformis | reverse complement strand
ACACATACATGTACATATACATTCACTGTACAAACATAAATATACACATACTGTACATATACATTCATTGTACAAACACACATACTGTACATATACATTCACTGTACAAACATACATATACACATACTGTACATATACATTCACTGTACAAACATACATATACACATACATGTATATATACATTCACTGTACAAACATACATATACACATACTGTACATATACATACACTGTAAAAACATACATATACACATACATGTACCTATACATTCACTGTACAAACACATATACACATAATTTACATATACACTTTCACTGTACAAACATACATATACACATACATGTACATATACATTCACTGTACAAACACATATACACATAATTTACATATACACTTTTACTGTACAAACATACATATACACATACATGTACATATACATTCATATACAAACATACATATGCACATACATGTACATATACAAACCCCGTTTCCATATGAGTTGGGAAATTGTTAGATGTAAATACAAACGGAATACAATGATTTGCAAATCATTTTCAACCCATATTCAGTTGAATATGCTACAAAGACAACGTATTTGATGTTCAAACTGTTAAACATTTGTTTTTGTGCAAATAATCATTAACTTTAGAAATTGATGCCAGCAACACGTGACAAAAAAGTTGGGAAAGGTGGCAATAAAGACGGATAAAGTTAAGAAATGCTCATCAAACACTTATTTGGAACATCCCACAGGTAAACAGGCACATTGGGAACAGGTGGGTGCCATGATTGGGTATAAAAGTAGATTCCATGAAATGCTCAGTCATTCACAAACAAGGATGGGGCGAGGGTCACCACTTTGTCAACAAATGTGTGAGCAAATTGTTGAACAGTTTAAGAAAAACCTTTCTCAACCAGCTATCGCAAGGAATTTAGAGATTTCACCATCTACGGTCCGTAATATCATCAAAGGGTTCAAAGAATCTGGAGAAATCACTGCACGTAAACAGCAAAGCCCGTGACCTTCAATCCCTCAGGCTGTACTGCATCAACAAGCGACATCAGTGTGTAAAGGATATCACCACATGGGCTCAGGAACACTTCAGAAACCCACTGTCAGTAACTACAGTTGTCGCTACATCTGTAAGTGCAACACCCACGGTTAGATCGGTAAATCCCCCCCAAAAAAAGACAAATCTTAGAAGAAAATCGAGAGACGTGACGTTGTAAGACATTTTCAAAAGGAGCACAGAGCATTTCCTGAAAATGAGTAAGTTTTTTTATAGGAAATAAATTCAAAATAAGATTTTTTCTTTTTTAGATAAAACAATACAAAAAAATTACAATTAAATAGGCCTCTATTAAAGAAGAGTAGTATTGATGCCATCGTATTGACCAACTATCGGCCCATATCATTTTTGGGCAAATTCCTAAAAAAGTTGTCTACCAACAGCTTAATGACTTTCTTGTGTATAACATTGAATATGTTTCCATGCATAAATTAGTCTTATTTCTCAAATATATATATATATATATATAATGTATACTCACGGTCGCTAATTTCATTTTGACGCAAATCAACATAGTTGTTTTTTTTCTGGTTGACTATGATGTCACACCAAAACAAGGCATCTGCTGCTGCTCCTTACAAGTCAACTGTTGTTGATTTCCACTGAAATATTGGCACATATTACAAATATTACGTTTCTAATGGCTGTGCTGATGTTAAATAGCAGACAGCATTAAGAAATGATGTTAGATTGTGCCACCAACATGGCGCTACTCTCAAGAAGGTCTCGGAGCAGATGGAGGTCCGAAGTAAAGTAAGACTGGTAGGATAGAGTTGTTCCGGATGAATATTCGGATTGGAGGATCATGGAAAGAAAACTTTTTAAAAGTCTCGGAGTTCATTCAAAAGGTTCTGTGAATGCATGAAAGGAGTTTCAAATTCAGGGTAAATGGTGCCCTGAGAACTGCTCCACAGGTTGGCTTTAGCTGTGGACAAGCCAGCCAGTTGTGTGGGATACAAAATTATCGCTCATCGGTTTGGAGTGCAGAATTGCGGCGTCGGCATGTCGATAGACTAAGGCAAAATCTGGGAGTCTTTTGAAGAATCCGGAAGAGTTTGCAGATCTGTGAGTAAAGGTTAACGCAACACACTATAGCCGGCATTCGTTACACATGCACATTGCACTTCTGTTTGTTGTATAGTGTGTTGATGTAGCAGGTAAAGCATTTTTGACAACATTTACTTGTAAAAGCTGTTTTAAATTTTGAGGCTCCAGATTATTTTTCATTGGGAGGAAAAGGCTGGGGGTCAGCAACCCGCTCTCAAGCTCTAGTACTGACCTAGTGTCTCCCTGGAGCATTTTTAAAAAAGGATTGAAAATGGAAAAAGATGGGGCGAAAATATTACTTATGTTTTAGTATGTTTTTTGTTTGACGACAAACATGTCACAAACCTTTCCAATTGTTATAAAGCCCACTGTTTAATATGTTGGTGTGTATGCTTCACTGATGAGAGTATTTAGTGAACATCGTTTTGTCCTAATTTCGGCGGTACTTGAACTCACCATAGTGTGGACTGTGAAGCAACAGTTTGTTTACATGTCAAATCTTCCACTCCTTCTGTCTCATTGTGTCCACCAAACGTTTTATGCTGTGCGTGAATGCACAAAAGTGAGCTTTGTTGATGTTATTGACTTGATGGAGTGCTAATCGGGCATATTTGGTCAGTGCCTGGCTGAAAGCTAATCAATGCTCACATGCTATTTAGGCTAGCTGTATGTACATATTGCATCATTATGCCTCATGTGTAGGTATATTTGAGATAATTTGATTTCCTCTATTTAAGTCCTCTGTGTATTTAATTAATGGGGGCGGCGTGGCGAAGTTGGTAGAGTGGCCGTGTAAGCAATCGGAGGGTTGCTGGTTACTGGGGTTCAATCCCCACCTTCTACCATCCTAGTCAAGTCTGTTGTGTCCTTGGGCAAGACACTTCACCCTTGCTCCTGATGGGTGCTGGTTAGCGCCTTGCATGGCAGCTCCCGCCATCAGTGTGTGAATGGGTGAATGTGGAAATACTGTCAAAGCACTTTGAGTACCTTGAAGGTAGAAAAGCACTATACAAGTATAACCCATTTATCATTTATTATATTTGCATGTCTCATGACACATTATCTGTATGTAATATTGGCTGCATTTATGATAGTTGTTTGTGTGCCATGTTGTTCCAGACCACAGCAAACATTACCTAACTTGCAAAGATTGTAAAAAATCTATTAAAAGAAGACAGCCTGCCATTTCCTTTAACTTGGACAAACACATCTATACCTTTGGCCTTTAAAAGCCAGTAATTTCCAGGAGTTATCTCACCTTCTGAGTATCCTCTGATTTACTAATGGTTTCTAATGTTGTAAAAATGTGTAGAATAAATATTACATTTCAACATTTCTGTCAAGGGAGATTTGCTTCAGCCTGCGACACAGTCATTTTGATAGTAGGCTATTAGAGCTAATATAGACACTTACGTCATGTGTTTCTTCATGGTAAGACTTATGTACAGCTTTTCATTTTTTGTGGCTCCAGACAGATTTGTTTCTTGTATTTTTGGTCCAATATGGCTCTTTCAACGTTTTGGGTTGCCGACCCCTGCCCTAAACCAATCTCCTTTAAATGTTCAGGGATTAATGTTTTGATTTATTACTATTTCTATCATTTTTCTTTTGCAACGCAATAACAGTTGGTCACATCTATGTTGAGTTATTATGTGCCCTTTGAATGAGGTCACCTGAATATACTGATCAAACAGGTTATTCCATCAATGGATTATTTGTTTCCCCTGAGAGCATGGGTATAATCTGAAACAACATCGCCAGAGGTTATCTGGCTCAAATTGTAAAAACAATGCTTTTGGAGACATAATTTTAACACATGGGTTGTCCATCGCTGAGTGCAGACCAGAACCCCTCATTAAGAATTCTGAGGGTGTGCTGCAGAAAACTGCCCGGTGGGCCAATCAGTACAAACAACTCATCAATACAAGATCTTGGTCAAAAATCAATGCAGCTCTGGGCGGAAATATATGTTGTGACAATGTGGAAAGCTTGGAAACGATGCCACAGTGAATTAGGGGTGTCTTAGAATAGTCGACAATTTGACGATCCTTTCCACCGCCGCCAACACCCGCCATCGGCCCAGGTGGGACTCCCCGGATATAGGACCTTCAACTACTTCGCTCAGGTACGAAGCCTCCCTAATTTGCTTCCCTTTCCACTGGTTCACTTACAGAAACCTTGTTTTGTTTACTTTGTCTCGATAGTCAAGTTTGATCATCTTCTAGATCAGGGGTGCTCATTACGTCGATCGCGATCTACCGGTCGATCTCGGAGGGTGTGTCAGTCGATCACCAGCCAGGCATTAAAAAAATAGTCCTAAAAATGAGCGATCATAAATCTTTACTATGACGTCACTTCCGTCACTTGATTGACATTCACGGAACCCGAGGGTCTTCTGAGATGACGCTGGCTGCTGCCAGCTCATTAAAATTACCGACTGGAAGGCGAGAAACATTTTATTTCAACAGACTCTGGCGCCGTACCTGTCGTCAAAACTCCAAAGACCGACTGCACAGTTGCACAATAAAAGCTCTGCTTCATCCTGCCTGCGCTACCAAAATAAGAGTCTCAGAAAGCTGGCGTGCACAAGCTAGCAAGCTACGGAGTTTGCCGACAATGTATTTCTTGTAAAGTGTATACAAAGGAGTACGGAAGCTGGACAAATAAGTTGCCAAAGACCAACCACTTTCATGTGGTATTGGACAGAAAGGAGGACTTTTTTTCTCCTCCATTCGAAAATGCGGATGTTATCATCATCACTGTCTGATTCCAATCAATACAAGTCATCAGAATCAGGTAATACACCAACTTATATTCTTGTCTTCATGAAAGAAAGGAATCTATATGTGTTAAACATGCTTGTATTATCTTTAACCACCTTTAACTTGTTAACAATATTAACTATATGTGTTAAACATGCTTGTTTTATCTTTAACCACCTTTAAGTTGTTAACAATATTATTTAATTGTGTTAAACATGCTTGTATTATTTTTAACCACCTTTAACTTGTTAACAATATTAACTATATGTGTTAAACATACTTGCATTATATTTAAACATCTTTAACTTGTTAATATTAACTATATGTATTAAACATACTTGTATTATCATTAAACACCTTTAATGTATTAACAATATTAACTATATGTGTTAAACATGCTTGCATTATCATTAAACACCTTTAACTTGTTAACAAAAACATATATTTCATAAATAAGTAAATATAAATTATATATATGAATGAGGTAGATCCCCACGACTTGATCAATTGAAAAGTAGCTCGCCTGCAGAAAAAGTGTGAGCACCCCTGTTCTAGATGTTCATTTGGCATTTGGTCATTAAAACGTTTCCTGCAAAAACCTGACTAATCCAACTCTTACCTCAGGATGAATCAACTAATTTACTGGTTTTTGTGCTTGGCTTTGTGAGCTCCCGGACTTATGTGACACAAGAGACAACCATTTCTCACGCACCATAGTTTTTTACGACTTATACTGGAGAGCTCTGTGAGAAGACGTATTGACAGGATAGAATGTGAGGGTTTTAGTCATATCCATGTCTTTTTTCAGCCGGTCAAACTATGGTACACAGCTGTTGTGCACCAGGATATTTGAACAAATGAGATGAGCGGTGGAGAGCAGTTTAGTGCATTCCCAAAGATCCCAAAAGACCATGGCCGTAACTACCATTGCGGACACCGAGGTCATGTCCTCGGTAATTTCGTGTGCGCTGTATGTCTACATCACCATGCGGGAGATCATCCTCTCACAATTTACGATCTTTGGTGTACAACTCCAGCAACCTATCATAATGAATTCCACTTTAACTATAAACATAATCCGACCCGAAATGTGCTGTCAACATAGCGTTAACATTAAATTGTACTGACGTAACCAATGTTGGTTTCGCCTGAATGAAATTGATGTGAAATGCTGTCGGAAAAATTCCGTTGTCATGTCAGCCAGGTTCTGGTCACAGAGTGAAACCAGCCTTCCCTAAATTTAGCTGTGCATAGGTATTTGTGATCTGTGGGGGGCCTTTTTAGCATTAAGAAGCACATGTCAAATGTAAATTATTGGATGACAAGGTGCTTTAAAATTTTACCCCAAACATACTCCTGGCCACGTCATGTTCTGTCACTGATAAAAATAAGGTAACACGCTTCTGGTAGAAATCGAGACTTGCGGTAGAAGGTAGTGGCTTTGATCCCTCCTCATAGTTGAAGATATAGTGACGTTTATCGTTTATGTTTTAACCATCCTGGGGGGATCCCGAGGCGTTCCCAGGCCAACCCGGAACCAGCCTTCCCAACGTGTCCTGGGTCTTCCCCGTGGCCTCCTACGAGTCGGACGTGCCCTAAACGCCTCCCTTGGGATGACAGAGTTTCTCACCCTATCTCTAAGGGAGAGCCCCGCCACCCGGCGGAGGAAACTCATTTCGGCCGTGTACCCGTGATCTTGTCCTTTCGGTCATAACCCAAAGCTCATGACCATAGGTGAGGATGGGAACGTAGATCGACCGGTAAATTGAGAGCTCTGCCTTCCGGCTCAGCTCCTTCTTCACCACAACGGATTGATACAGCGTCCGCATTGCTGAAGACGCCGCACCGATCCGCCTGTCGATCTCACGATCCACTCTTCCCCCACTCGTGAACAGGACTCCCCAACTCGGAGATGGCACTCCACCCTTTTTGGGGCGAGAACCATGGACTCGGACTTGGAGGTGTTGATTCTCTTCCCAGTCGCTTCACACCCTTGCAAACCGATCCAGTGATGATGTATGTTTTAATGATGTTAAAATGGTTTAATACGCTA
Source organism: Nerophis lumbriciformis (assembly GCF_033978685.3). Lineage (NCBI taxonomy): Eukaryota > Metazoa > Chordata > Actinopteri > Syngnathiformes > Syngnathidae > Nerophis > Nerophis lumbriciformis. The sequence continues at coordinate 10,720,167 of NC_084563.2, read as the reverse complement.
AACTTCAGCATATTATTAAAAAAAAGAGGACGGTTACAAAACCATGCTGATTGTCAAAGATTTTAGATAATATATCACGTAAGGAAAGCTTTTGTTGTTCTGGAAATTCATTGTGTTGCTCAAGGTAAATTTATTTATATGGTGCTGGGATTCACATGATTTCAGCCTTTCAAAGCTCCTCTTGGACCAACAATTTTTCACCTCAGTATTTGTCAAATCCTGGTTACGGCCCTGCGAAAGACGACAGAAGATGATTAAAGTCATATAAACATGCTCGAAGCGAGCAGAGCGCTGGGAGCCCTCAAACAACAAATTCTGTCTTTGTCGTGAAAACTTTCGATCGGGTACGGAATATAGTGTTTTCTACTTTATAATATTGGGCTTTCCCCTTGTCAATCATTATGGTTTCTGGCAGTTATTTGCTTCTAAGGGAAACCAGGTAATGGTCTCTTTGTGGTCAACGACACAGCTTTTTGACAGCTTTGCCCCGCGTTGAACCACTAAACGTTGCCGTGTGCTTGGCAAACTTACTTCCCATATGTCAGCAAGCTGCACTGTGGATTGGTTTCAACCAATTTATGGAGCTTTTTCCACGTCGGAGCTTGTACGCTCCGAGCCAGGTAGTGAGGGCGCAGGGCCAGTGGCGTTCATTACTGAGCTTTCGCCGCAACGTTTCACCGCCTCGGTTGGCGAGTTGTCGACGGCCACTGTGAGCACTCGTTTTCCGATGGTTTAGGCTCTGCCAAATGACTTGTTTCGGCTCGCCACGGCGTCGGCGAAAGGAAGCGGATGGTCCCTGGCAGTGCGCATTTCGTGGTAGGCTTGCTAACCAGCAATTCACAGCAGAGAAGAAATGTGAAATTAAATTATTGGTGCAAGTTAGTATAGTTAATGAGAAAGGGGGACATATCAATTAAAGAATGTAGGACAATGGAAAGTTAATGTAGTTGTATATGTCTGGGTACTATAGAACTTAGACTTGGGCTTCCTTTTATTGTCATTCAAATTTGAACTTTACAGTACAGATAAGAACAAAGTTTTGTTGCATTAGTTTGTTGTAGTGCAGGATAAAAGAGCAGTAAGGTGCAGATATAAATAGATTACTGTACAGATAAATATATTGCACTTTTGCATATGCATTCACGTTTATGGATGTATGTTATATTGTCTTTATATTCCAGCGAGTTCATCCATTTTTGGGGGGGAATTGAGGGGATTATTATGATGCGTTCAAGAGTTGTATGGCCTGAAGGAAGAAGCTGTTACAGAACCTGCGGAACCTCTTTCTAGAGTCCAGCAGTGAAAACAGTCCTTGGTGGGGGTGGGAGTAGTCTCTACAGATTTTCTGAGCCTTGGTCAGGCAGCGGCTTTTTGCGATTTCAACTGTGTCCTTTGTTATAGCTGGATAGATGTAAAAGGCACGCTGTGTGTACTACACATGTTGGTTGTGTTTAACTGAGTTTTGTGTTATATTGTTCAACATTCTTGGAAATACTGGTACAATTTATTTGATCTGCTGCCTATCATGCCAACATAACAGTGTGAGCAGAATTAGTTATGTAACGTCTAGAGCAGAGGTGTCAAAGTAGCTTTCACTGAGGGCCACATCGCAGTTATGTTTGGCCACAGAGGGTCGCGTCTAACAGTAAATACTGTTATTACACAATTTTTTATGCACTTTATTAGTAGATTTTTTTGTTTTTTGTTTAGTATATTTCTACACTGATACCATGTAAATAAACGGACAATATTAGGTCACAGTTATTTTAAGAAAAAGTAAATAAAATACTTTGCAATCATATACAAAACGATATGATTTAAAAAATAAAGTGTCCCGAAATGTTCATAAAAAGTCAGGCTTTTGTCCAGCATTCAGAAATGTGTCCACTCAGTAAATGATGAATTCATTAGGGTGAGACGGTACGTTGTAAATAACAATATATAAATAATAAATGTCAGTGTTTATCTCACGTCAACAACACAATTTCATTGGCTTTAGCGTTAGTTTGTTGGCATTAGCATTCTGTTTACTCGGGTTGAGGGTAACACCCACACAAATGGATTGTCACTGACTTATTTTACAACATGTTATAAAAGTAAATAGTTAATAATCCAACACAAGTTAATTATCCAACAAAAGTCAGAGTAGTAAGCAGCTTTTTAAATCCTCCGAAAATACGGTTTAAAAAGTTTCTTCACTTCTCGTAGCTTTGCGTATTAAAATTAAGTTTGTAAAAATAATAAACAACATTAAACTGCGTAGTGGGGTTGTACGGTATACCGGTATTAGTATAGTACCAAGATACTAATGAATCAAATTCGGTACTATAACGTCTCAATCAATCAATCAATCAATGTTTATTTATATAGCCCTAAATCACAAGTGTCTCAAAGGGCTGCACAAGCCACAACGACATCCTCGGTATAGCCCACATAAGGGCAAGGAAAAACTCACCCCAGTGGGACGTCGATGTGAATGACTATGAGGAACCTTGGAGAGGACCGCATATGTGGGTAACCCCCCCCTCTAGGGAGACCAAATGCAATGGATGTCGAGTGGGTCCAACATAATATTGTGAGAGTCCAGTCCATAGTGGATCCAGCATAACAATAAGAGTCCAGTCCACAGTGGGGTCAGCAGGAAACCATCCCGAGCGGAGACGGGTCAGCAGCGCAGAGATGTTCCCAACCGATATATAGGCGAGCGGGGTCCCGACCCCGGACAGCCAGCACCCCATCCATGGCCACCGGATCTGTGTGTCTCCCCTTCCACAAGGGATAGGGGGGAGCAGAGGAGAAAAGAAAAGAAACGGCAGATCAACTGGTCTAAAAAAAAGGGGGGCTATTCAAAGGCTAGAGTATACAAATTAGTTTCGAGATGGGACTTAAATGTTTCTACTGAGGTAGCATCTCTAACTGTTACCGGGAGGGCATTCCATAGTGCTGGAGCCCGAATAGAAAACGCTCTACAGCCCGCAGACTTTTTTTTGGGCTCTGGGAATCACTAATAAGCCGGAGTTCTTTGAACGCACATTTCTTGCCGGGACATATGGTACAATACAATCGGCAAGATAGGCTGGAGCTAGACCGTGTAGTATTTTATACGTAAGTAGTAAAACCTTAAAGTCGCATCTTAAGTGCACAGGAAGCCAGTGCAGGTGAGCCAGTATAGGCGTAATATGATCAAACTTTCTTGTTCTTGTCAAAAGTCTAGCAGCCGCATTTTGTACCAACTGTAATCTTTTAATGCTAGACATAGGGAGACCCGAAAATAATACGTTACAGTCGTCGAGACGAGACGTAACGAACGCATGAATAATGATCTCAGCGTCGCTAGTGGACAAAATGGAACGAATTTTAGCGATATTACGGAGATGAAAGAAGGCCGTTTTAGTAACACTCTTTATGTGTGACTCAAATGAGAGAGTTGGGTCGAAGATAATACCCAGATTCTTTACTGAGTCGCTTTGTGTAATAGTTTGGTTGTCGGTTGTCTCCAAAAAGTACCGGTCCCCCACCCGTTGTCGTGTCATCAAGTACGTCCAATTGTCCATTTAGGCGACCATCTTAACGTTGAACACACTGATCCCATGTGAATGAAGAGCATACTTAATCAACAGCCATACATGATACACTAAAGGTGGCCGTATGAACAACGCCAATACTCTCATAAATATGTGCCATATAGTGAAACCAAACCAAACATTAATGACAAGCACATTTTGGGAGAATATTTGCACCGCAACACAAACCAAACACTACAGAACAAATTCCCTGCAGCACAAACTCTTCTGGGACGCTACAATATAAACAAACGCCATTGGTGGATCTACACCTAATATCCACTGTAATGATATCACGTACAATAGCGTATCTAGTCAACAACAACATTGATTTACCAAAAATTGTAAAGATTGAAAGTTGCCATCAATCCCAAGCACCCACGGGATCGGCGCTTTTGCACTGACATGTTCACAAAACAGAAAAAGAGAACAAAGCAGTATGTTCATTACTTTGGCTGCAGTTTGCGCAAGTACTGCATCACACTGAGCTGTTTCGAATGTGTTGCTTCCCTGGTGTAACCCGTGTAAACTGCTCCGGAGCTACCCGCAATTAGTCCAGCGGTCCAAGAAGCGAACACTTGAGTGAGTGAAACGGCACAAAAGGGACACGCGAGGTGAAATGGAACTCTGTGGAGCATTACACATTCAAGTCGCACACAGGAGCGGGGAAAAACACTCTCCGCAGTCCTAATAACGCCGGAATTAGACTTCTGCCTGCAAATGGCTAAATGGAGGAATCTAATTAAATAGAGGATTTGTAAAAGTATCTGTGTGCAGGATTACACAGGCTCAGCCGGGCTAATTCCACAGAGGGACGTTTCTCCAAATGGTGCTTACGTAAGAAGTCACTGGGTCACCTCTGCTATTGCATTGTGGAGCTCATTAACTTCAATTAAAGGGTCCCCAATCCCCAGCAGATAGGTAACTCCACTTATCCACTACCCATCCTCCGTCCAGTGCCATTAGACTTTTATTTTTGGTCCTCGGACGCCGTGACACGGCCAACGAACCGCCATTGGCACGTAGTGAATCGACTCCTCAAAGACAACACACCCATTCACACAGTCGGTGTGCATCCCTTTATGTGTAACAGCTCTGGTAATGGGTACATTCGCACCAGTGACGTGCGGTGAGGTTCATGGCTGGTGAGGCACTGACTTCATCACAGTCAGATTTACAAACATATGAACCCTAAAGAGTATCTTATTCACCATTTGATTGGCAGCAGTTAACGGGTTGTGTTTAAAAGCTCATACCAGCATTCTTCCCTGCTTGGCACTCAGCATCAAGGGTTGGAATTGGGGGTTAAATCACCAAAAATGATTCCCGAGCGCGGTGCCCCCCACTGCTCCCCTCACCTCCCAGGGGGTGATCAAGGGGATGGGTCAAATGCAGAAGACACATTTCACCACACCTAGTGTGTGTGTGTGACTATCATTGGTACTTTAACTTAACTTTAACTTTACACATACAAACTATAGCACACAAAAAAGCACATTTAATAAAAAAACGTTATTATGGTCTTACCTTTACTTATAAATGAAGTCCATGCGCAGCTCCTTTTGAACAAAAGCATCGATAACTTGTTTATAGAAGTCTTCCTTATCTTTCTTCAGTTTTAAAAGTCTCTCTGTCTCGATGGAGATCTTCCTTTAATTATTACCTTCTGCAGTTTAGAAAACTGTTTTATTTTAGATATGTAATCCTCCATGTTAAAAGTCCAGGCGAGAGGAAAAAATAAACGATCACTGCTAATTGTTGCTGCTTGTTGTCACTTCTTCTGCAGCCGAGTAGTCGCAATATCATCTCTGGGATGACTACCGCCCTCTACCACCAGGAGGCGGGATTACTGCTAGCCTCACACAGTGTGTCTTCGCAGCCGTTTTATGATTGCTCAGCACAAGAAATACGTTATACACATACAGTTGACAAAATACACTGTACATTATATACCTCAGCTAACTAATAATAATATTAATAATAACTGGGATTTATATAGCGCTTTTCTAAGTACCCAAAGTCGCTTTACATGTAGAACCCATCAATCATTCACACCTGGTGGTGGTAAGCTACTTTTATAGCCACAGCTGCCCTGGGGTAGACTGACGGAAGCGTGGCTGCAATTTGTGCCAACGGCCCCTCCGACCACCACCTCATTCAATTCACCGGTGTGAGTGGCACCGGGGGAAAAGGGTGAAGTGTCCCGCCCAAGGACACAACGGCAGCGATTTTTGGATGGTAAGAGGCGGGGAGCGAACCTGCAACCCTCAGGTTTCTGGCACGGTTGCTCTACCCACTACGCCATGCCGCCCTAAACTATGGAAATGTATAATATAATTCATATAGCAATACGGTCTCACTGCACAGCAGGCCAGCAGTTAGCAGAGTCCGCAATCCATGTTGAGGCACTGAGTGACGGGCCTCAACTGGCTGCTGATCACCGCAAGTCTCTTCTCAGTATTTGAACGGCAAATGTGAAAATTCAGCGATTTTGAATAAAAATAATCTAAAGCTGGTGAAGTTAAATGGAAAATAACTTTATAGTATAATCACTGGATACATAACAATTTTATTTTTTTTTTTTTTTTACTTTTTTTTTTTCTTTCCATGATGCCTCCCCTGACTGCACGTCACTGATTCGCACCCACCTGCACAAATGTACTTCAAAATGTAACAATCAAAATAAATGACTTTTTTTTTGTTTACTAGGGCATGCATATATAATATGCATTAGTTTGACCATTTAAAATCAACGATAATAAAAAGGAGATGCTTGCAAATAGCATAAAAAATGCCCCAAAAACTTGGAAAAACGCGATTCATAGAGTTATTTTTTGGTGTAACCATCATGAGCGTTCTGTTCAGGTATATTTATTTTATATTTTGATAAATCATCATATTTATGTATTACTAAATGTAAATAGGTATTGATCAATCTTTAAGCTGTGTGTATTTCTTTCTTTTCTTTCTTTAGTTTATTTGGAACATGAACACACTTACATCATAATACATCACACAATTTCATATCATTTCATTTTACATCATGCCCGAAAAGGAGTAGGAAGAAGCAAAGCTTATTTAATCCTACCCCTTTCCCACTTCAAAGCGTTTACAAATATATAGAATAATTTACTGACCTTTTTATATAATAAAATAACATCTATGAATTAGTATACAACAGTTTTTTAATATGTAATTAATTAATTAATTCAGTCATTATTAACATACTGAGATGAAGAATATCTTATTTTCAATAAGGTTGAAAGTATTTCTCATCATTCTTCTTTTTTGTACTCTGTAAGCACTATTATTTTGAACAACTTCTTAAACTGAATCATATTAGTACAATTTTTAACTTCTTTACTTAATCCATTCCATAATTTAATTCCACATACTGATATGCTAAAAGTTCTAAGTGTTGTACGTGCATATAAATGTTTTAAATTATTTTTTCCTCTAAGGTTATATTTCTCCTCTTTAGTTGAGAAGAATTGTTGTACATTCTTTGGTAGCAGGTTATAGTTTGCGTTGTACATCATTTTAGCTGTTTGCAATTTTACCAAATCACTGACCTTTAATATTTCTGACTTAATAAATAAAGGGTTTGTGTGTTCTCTATATCCAACATTATGTATTATTCTAACTGATCTTTTTTGTAACACGGTTAGCGAATGTAGCGCACATTTGTAGTTATTTCTCCATATTTCTGCACAATAACTCAGATATGGTAACACTAGCGAGCAGTAGAGAATATGTAGTGATTTTTGGCCCAGGACATATTTTGCTTTATTCATTATTGAAATGTTTTTTGCCACCTTATGTTGTATGTTTTGTATATGAGATTTCCAGTTCATTTGATCATCTATTAATACTCCCAAAAATCTAGTTTCTTTTACCCTTTCTATGTCTACTCCGTCTATTTGTATTTGTGTATGATGCTCTTTTCTACTATTAGCAAATAGCATCATTTTAGTTTTACTGAGATTCAAAGATAGTCTGTTTTTGTCAAACCATCTTTTTAATTTGTTCATTTCTTCTGTTATTATGTGTATTATCTTCTGTGTGCTCTCTCCTGATTTCAGTTTGCTTTTGACATCTTATTGTAGTTGAAACTTTTACAACCTTGTGTTGCGCTCATGATGGCGTAACCAAACTAGATTTCATTTAATGGTCTTATTTTGAATATTTATTCCCTTTTTTTACATTTAGTATATTTAAAAATTCATTTATAAACATTGAATACATTTCAAATATCAATAAAATGCAATTGCCTTTATCTTATAAGGGTAATGTTTAGTTACACCAAGTCATGAGCGCAGGCCCGGCCCTAACCAATCTGGCGCCCTAGGCAAGATTTTAGGTGGCGCCCCCCCACATCGGCAGTGAAGTGTATATACTCACAAGAAACCGAATAGCTTTGTCTTTGACCTTTTTTTTTTTACTTACAACTATATCTAATATATAAAGGGGTGGAAAAGTGACTATTACCTGCAGGGCAAACATTAGCTAACCAGAAGGCAATAACAATGTAAACAAAAAACACCTGCTTAAAAGATCTAATACAAATGTCCCTGAGGAATGTAAGCTGGGAGTACTGTAATTACCTAACGTTACATTATTATTTTCCATAACAATTTAGCCCCCTCCACAATATTAACCCGACGTTAAAACAGATTATAGATTAGCAATTGCCAAATCATGTAACATTAGCTTAATGCTAAAAAGCCAGGTTACTATCACATTCTGTAACAGACAAATCATTTCATGGAGGCTAACGTTACCTACCTGCTACCTCTGTCTTTTCTCGTTTCTCCTCTTCTTTTCTCTTTTTTCTTCCCTGGGCACCTGACAGTTTTGGCCGTTTTGACATCTTGTGTTGATTTTTTGATGTGGTGACGTCCAAAAAGAGTCATGATACGGGAAGGGAGGGGCGCACCGTGCGGGGGGTTCCCCCCGGTGGGGGGGGGCGTAATGTTGTAACAAATAATATTTCTATTAAATAGGCTTTACTTTGCATTTTAATTAACGTGGGATTATTTTTTTGTATTTAGAAATAATAGTACCAACTTTTATTTTATTTATTTTTTCTCCAACATTTGTGGCACTGGCGTGGCGCCCCCTGGTGGACGGCGCCCTTAGCATTTGCCTATATGGCCTATGCCACGGGCCGGCCCTGCATGAGCGTAACACTAAGCTTCATCACTTTGACTTGTAATATCTCTAATTCTGGTGGTGTTGTATGCTTTTTTTTCTTTTTGGAACATGCACTATACATATAATACAATAAAGTCCCATATAAAATGATGTTTCTAGCAATACTTTAATTTTGCCTTTGAAAGTAACACTCCAATGTCCATTAGTGGAGCTGTACACTTATTCCTTATTAACACAGGCGCTGGAGCCGAAAGTAATTTTAAGGGAGCCTTTGTTGCTTGTTTGTTTGTCACAGCTCACTAGCAGTGCATGGAGGCTTATGGCTTCCTCGTTGACTGACGCTGCGAGCTTGTGATCGCAAGCTGCCGTGCGTTAATCAACATTACAACACCAGCAGTATGTCCCCGCATTGTAAGAAAAACAAGATATTGTGTATTTTTTCCACTGCCAAATTAAACTTTTTGGATTCATATATTTTTGGCTCGAATGTGTCAATAAACTTTAATCCTGAACAAAAAATATCAATCATGTAATGTTTTTAATTCTCACCCTTTGGAAGGCCCCCTTTTAGACAAGTTGATCTGCCATCTCTTTTCTGCTCCTCTCCACAAAGTAGAAGGGTGGCACAGATTAGGTGACCACACTGCAAAAACTGAAATCTAAGTAAAAATATCTCAAATAAGGGTGATATTTGCTTATTTTCTGTCTGATAAGATAATTCTTCTCACTAAGCAGATTTTATGTTAGAGTGTTTTACTTGTTTTAAGGGTTTTGGTCCTAAATGATCTCCGTAAGATATTACAGCATATTGCTGAGATTTGATGACCTATATTGAGTAAAACATGCTTGAAACTAGAATATTAATTGTTGCAAAGCTGTGTCATCAACACTCACAAGTATAAAACTGCTTTTTTAAAGTAATCATTTCTTATTTCAAGCATGAAAACCAAAATCATGATTTTGACACAATTGTGTCTCATAATTAAAACAGATGACAGCCAAATGGACTTTGCTGTTTTATTTTCAATGAAACAATAGAAAATACGTACTCATATAGTAGTACAGTTGGCACAGTATAGTAAATATATTTAAACATTTAACATGTGACATTTCAAACTATTTTGAACAGAAATAGTTCATGCGCATTCAGATAAATTCTTCAAAATTACAATAAAAAAAATTTGGCCGGGGGCCGGGCTGTATATATGCGCACTAATTGACTGAAAGAACACGCACTTGACGCGATGATGTCATGTTATCGATGGAAACATTTATTTTTAGACCATATGATTTGCCTGAGCGGCTAGGAGACCCTGAGAGTAACAAGCGGTTGCCTTGTTGCCTTTCCATTAAGAACAATAAATTAGTTTTTAGTATAAGTTTGCTGGTTTCAAGAAATGTAATGCCGAGCGCATATCATTATGTCAAGATAATGGCACTAGCATTTACTTCATTTAAGAATATTTTTCAACATATTGAGCAAAAAAGTCTAATTTTTTTTTTTTTACCAAGAAATGTGCACTTGTTATTAGTGAGAATATACTTATTTTAAGGTATTTTGGGGTTCATTGAGGTTAGCTAATTTTACTTGTTTTGGAAAGTCTTGACAAGCTGAATTTTCTTGTTCTATTGGCAGATAATTTTGCTTAGTTCAAATAAAAATACCCCTAATATGTGTTTGTTTTTTTTTCTTGTTTTTGAACACTACCTTTTTGCAGTGCACAGATGAAGCGCTAACTTTTCAAAGTCAGGACCCGGGGTGGACCACTCATCTGTGCATCAATTGTGGACGTCTCTGCACTGCTGACTTGTCTCCACTCAAGCTGGCCCCACTATGGACTGGACTCTCACGCTATTGACTCGAGCCACTCGACGTCCATTGCACTGGTCGCCCAGGGGGGCGGCCGAGCAGCTGCGTCTAAGCCATACATCACCAAGTCCAATGCAAAGCGTGGGATGCAGTGGTGTAAAGCACGTCGCCACTGGACTCTAGAGCAGTGGAGACGCCTTATCTGGAGTGATGAATCACACTTTTCCATCTGGCAATCTGATGGACCAGTCTGGGTTTGGAGGTTGCCAGGAGAACGCTACATGTCGGACTGCATTGTGCCGAGTGTGAAATTTGGTAGAGGAGGAATTATAATGTGGGGTTGTTTTTCAGGAGTTGGGCTTGGTCCCTTAGTTGCAGTGAAAGGAATTTTGAATGCTCCAGGATACCAAAACATTTTGGACAATTCCATTCTCCCAACCCACAAGGTTGGGAGCATGGAATTGTCTAAAATGTTTTGGCCCCTTCCTCTTCCAACATGACTGTGCACAAGTGCACAAAGCAAGGTCCATAAATACATGGATGACAGAGTCTGGTGTGGGTGAACTTGACTGGCCTGCACAGAGTCCTGACCTGAATACGATAGAACACCTTTTGGCAATATAGTGTACATCCTGAGAGAATTTTATATAAAACTGCTACCAAGTTTTGTGCTAATACATGACATCCATTCAAGTAAAATGTTTTAAAACGTTAATGCGCGACAATGTGAAAATGTCATTTTTGTAAAAAAAAAAAAAAAAAAAAAAAAAGTTTTTTTATCTAAAGTTTAAAGTTCAAAGTGTACTCACTGTCACGACTTGGACTATGGAGTTTTTGTTTCCCCAAGATGCAAGTGAATTTGGATCGGACATGGCTTGAAGGTGGGTACATGATATATTTATTACTATCAAAAAAGGAACAAACGAAAAGCGCGCACAATGGCGGAGGTAAAAACTTGACGAATGAAAACAAAACTTGCACAAAAGCAGAAACTGAACACGAAATAAAAACACTTACTGTGGCATGGGACCGTGAACAGGGCTTGAAACGAGGGGATAGCAGGTTTAGAAAAGATATGACACCAGGACGAACAGCAGAAAATGAAAAGCTTAAATAACACAGACATGATTAACAACAGGTGCGTGACTCAAAAGAGGTGCGTGACATGACAGGTGAAACTAATGGGTAACTATGGTGACAAAACAAAACAAAAGTGCACAAAAAGTCCAAAAACAAAACCGAACATGACTAAAACAACACATGATCACACAGACACGACAACTCACAATACCATAGATCAATTACAATAGTAGTGAATATCATTTAAGGATGGTGGTAAGTGAAAGGGTCCCCCAAATAAGCTAGAAGAAGCTTTTAGCAAATTGTAATCATGCAAGCAAGTAATCACCTGTGATTAATCATGATTAACTCAAATTCTAAAATGTGAATACCTGATTACAAAATTAATCATTTGAAAGGCCTAAACTAACTTATGCTAATGTACACTAATGGAAAACGGTGACACACTTTGATTAAAAGTGAAGTGAATTATATTTATAAAGCACTTTACATTGAGAAACCCATGATCGACCTTTTAAGCTCCAATTACACCAGTGTGGGTGGCACTGAGAGCAATGTGCGATAACGGCAGGGATTTGGATAGCAAAAGCTTGATTCGAACCAGGAACCCTCAAGTTTCTGGACGGCTGCTCTACCGTTTGAGTCACGCCACACTAAAAGGCCTTCAATGGGTTAAAATTAAAAAAATTAAGCTTTGCATGTTTGGTATTTTAGTTTAAGGCTTTTGTTAAGTTAAATATAAGATTTGAGCAAAGAAAGTAAAAAAAAAAAAAAAAAAAAAAAGTATACATATTAGTGTTATTTTGGTACCGGTACCAAAATGATTTCCATACTTTTCGGTACTTTTTTAAACAAAGTTGACCACAAAAAAAATGCATTATTGGCTTTATTTTATCAAAAAATCTTAGGGTACATTAAACATATGTTTATTATTGCAAGTTTGTCCTTAAAAAAATAATGAACATACAAGACAACTTGTCTTTTAGTAGTAAGTAAACAAACAAAGACTCCTAATTTAGCTGCTGACATATTCAGTAACATATTGTGTCATTTATCTACCTATTATTTTGTCAACATTATTAAATACAAAGGGTAGAAAATAAATTATTAATCTACTTGTTCATTTACTGTTAATATCTGCTTACTTTCTCTTTTAACATGTTCTATCTACACTTGTGTTAAAATGTAATAATCACTTAGTCTTCCGTTGTTTGATACTTTACATTAGTTTTGGATGATACCACAAATCTAGGTATCAATCCGATACCAAGTCGTGACAGGATCATACATTGGTCATATTCAAAGTCCTCATGTGTCCAGAGACATATTTCCTGAGTTTATAAACATAATATACATTTTTTTTTAAACGAAAGAAGATGTTGTGATGCCGATACTTTTTAGAGGCGGTATAGTACCGAATATAATTCATTAGTATCGCGGTACTTTACTAATACCAGTATGCTGTACAACCCTAATACATATAAATCCAAAATATCCTGTTTGGCTTTTTTTAAATGTATCATGAAAAAAATAAAAAATAGAATAAACCATGTATAATACATGTATAATACAACAACAAATATTACGGCCAAAATAATTTAGCAAAATGAAAAAATGAAAGTTTATAAAAGTCAGCTTAGAGTTGCCACAATAGTGTTTTGGACAGTTTTGTAGCCCCACTGACAACACCACGTTGTGTGTCTGCAGGTTTAATGCTAATGAACAGCACTCTTGTGCACTTTTTTTTATTTTTTTTATTTTTTTTTAAACATATACACCATTACTTTGCACCAGTAGCAGCAACATCATATACAGTACACAAGACTATGGTGGCAATGTAGCAATAATATGTATAGTTATCTCGGCATACATGCACATTCTCCAGGTTGCAAATGCACACAATTAAACATATTTAGTTTCTAATTTCCCTTTCATTTCCCCCAAGTAGGAAAGCAAAAGGAGCAAACTCACAGTTCTGGCGTCTGTAGCTGTCTGACGGACAGTCGAGGGAGCTCCGAGCATCATTTCAAGACATGTCGCGAAGCTTTCCTCAGTCAAGTTGTGGCAGCCTCAACAGAGGGACAGGCCTCTAAACCTTCACACATTTAGAGAAAATGAACACTTTAATATAAAGATTAGGTGACAAAAACAACATTTTATCAAAGAATATAAACACACATGCAATTTGAGTTGTTTATAGGGCTGACTGAGTATTTTTTGTAGGAATTTGATTCGGTACATGCATTTATTAAACCATATTTTCCAAACTATAAGCCGCTACTTTCTTTCCCCCCAACGCTATGAACCCCGCGGCTAATAAAACGGTGCTGCATAAATCCGTATTTTTCTTTGCAAACAGCCATAATGTTTTGTGTTCATGATTTTTACTAAAACTTATTTTGGAATTTTGCCGTTCACAATCATTATGAGAGACAAGATGACCATTTTTTTTTTTTGGGAGAGGGGGTCTAAAGATGATAAACGCTTGAAAGATGCGGCTAATGGGAGTCAGCAGTTGTAGCCTTCAAAGCCCTCTAAAACAACCTATACACGCAAGTCTATGTTTAATGTCATACTTGCCAACCCTCCCGAATTTTCCGGGAGACTCCCGAAATTCAGCGCCTCTCCCGAAAACCTCCCGGGACAAATATTCTCCCGAAAATCTCCCGATTTTCAGCCGGAGCTGGAGGCCACGCCCCCTCCAGCTCCATGCGGACCTGAGTGAGGACGATGGGAGGACAACAGGGTGACAAAAACTAAATCATCCAGACTAGAGACACATTGTATTATTATGTTTATCTTACCTAAAAATAAATATATTTATTAATTTAAAAATAAAATAAAAAAATTGTACTATATTTTGGTAAAAACATCAAAATTAATTGTATTTTTATTTGTATTTTTTCTGACTCATTACATCCAGCCATATAATTATACATTAAAATAAACATATTTGAAATATTTTAAATGATCATAATAATTCATTTAAAATGAAGCTCTCAGAAGCCAAGTTAAGTTTTATTCCTTAAGATTTATTTATGCAAGTTTGAAGTATCAATTATCTAAACACAGTTTTGTTTGCATATTTTCAGGATATATATATATATATATATATATATATATATATATATATATATATATATACGTATATATGTATGAAATACTTGACGAATTCTAGCTGTCAATATACTCCTCCCCTCTTAACCACGCCCCACCCCCAACCATGCCCCCCCCCCCACCTCCCGAAATTGGAGGTCTCAAGGTTGGCAAGTATGATAATGTAGTAACAGAAACGTTCAAAGCAATATCTAATATGTCCAATATTTAACGTATTATGGTCTTCCTTCTCTGGCGCTTTTATTTCCAATTCCATAGCAGCGCACATTCGACTTCCTGGCATCTACTGTGTGTTCCTAGTTTCCGCAAACAAACATGCGAGTGTTGTAATCTCCGCAGACTTGGTAACACACCACGAAAACGACCATTTTCGTACAAACGAGGATTCACAACCTTATCTTTTTGAAGCTGAATATACAGAGGATGAACTGCTGCTTCTATAATCAAATCAAATCAAATCAACTTTATTTATAAAGCACATTTAAAATTTACCACAGGGGTAGCCAAAGTGCTTGTACAATGAACAGGTTAAAAGATAAAACGAGTACCGAGCAAACACAACACAACACAAACAGAACACGATAAAAAATAAATAATTAAAATAGAATTAATAAAAACATAAAAACAGGATCACAGCAGGTGTATTATGAGGCGCCATTGCAGGATGGATATCACTCAGTGTTAAAATCCATGGAATAAAAGTATGTTTTTAAGAGAGATTTAAAAACAGGAAGAGAGGAGGCTTGTCTAACACTCAGGGGTAGGTCGTTCCAGAGCTTGGGAGCAGCAACGGCGAAAGCTCTGTCACCTCTAAGCTTCAGCCTTGTGTCAGGGACCGTCAATAGCAGCTGATCGGCTGATCTTAAGGATCGGGTGGGGCAGTAAGGCTGAAGGAGGTCGGAGAGATAGGTTGGCGCGAGGTTGTTTAGACATTTAAAAACAAATAAAAGGAGTTTAAAATCGATTCGGTAACGCACAGGGAGCCAATGAAGGGACGCTAAAATAGGGGTGATGTGCTCACGTCTGCGGGTCTATATTTTATTATTTATTTTATTTATATATATATTATATCTTATATTCTATAAGCGAGCACAAAGAAGAGGGGGAAATGTTGGAGCAGACAAAAGCTCAGAGAGTGAGGTCGCTGCAAATCTGGAACTTTTGAGCCTCGCTATGCGGAATTATTGGAGCACCCAAATCAACTGTAAACGGACAACTGTCCATCGAGTAAGTCACTGTAGTATTGTTCATAATACATGCAACACATTACCGCACAACTACAGTACATACACAAAAACCTGGAATGTGGGCTAATATTTTACAGATACTGTTATATGATTGTTCATGTTTTTCAGTCAGTACAGATTGGTGTCTTATCGCATTGTGTATGACAAACTCAAATGGGTTTTATCCTGCAGTTCCTCAGTGTTCGCTCTTACAATAATGTCACTACATTTTGGTTATTATGCAGGTTACGGAACGTAAATAAAGTAGTGTTGTCCCGATACCTATATTTTGGTACCGGTACCAACATGTATTCCGATACTTTTCGGTACTTTGATAGGTTTCTAAATAAAGGGGTCCACAAAAAATGGTATTATTGGCTTTATATTAACAAAACATTTTAGGGTACATTAAACATATGTTTATTACTGCAAGTTTGTCCTTAAATAAAATAGTGAACATACAAGACAACTTGTCTTTTATTAGTAAGTAAACAAACAAAGGCTCCTAATTTAGTCATATATTGTGTCATTGATCTACCTATTATTTTGTCTACATTATGAAGGACAAGTGGTAGAAATTGTATTATTAATTTACTTAATTTACTGTTAATATCTGCTTACTTTCTCTTTTAACATGTTCTATCTACACTTCTGTTAAATTGTATTAATCACTTTTTCTTCTGTTGTTTGATACTTTACATTAGTTTTGGATGATACCACAAATTTGGGTATCAATCCGATACCAAGTAGTTACAGGATCATACATTGGTCATATTCAAAGTCCTCATGTGTCCAGGGACATATTTCCTGAGTTTAGGGGCGGTATAGCTCAGTTGATAGAGTGGCCATGCCAGCAACTTGAGGGGTCCGGGTTCGATTCCCGCTTCCGTCATCTCAGTCACTGCCGTTGTGTCCTTGGGCAAGACACTTTACCCACCTGCTCCCAGTGCCACCCACACTGGTTTAAATGTAACTTAGATATTGTGTTTCACTATGCAAAGCGCTTTCAGTCACTAGAGAAAAGCGCTATATAAAATATAATTCACTTCACTCACTTATAAATACATGTCTTAAAGCACCTCTTCCTGAGGGTGTTTCGGTGTTACTTTTTAAGCCAAAATGCGTCCGTTCTCCCTTTTCTGTCTACACACTGTGTCTGCTTGTAAGTACTCTGTGATTGTGCGCTGCCGAATATGCTCGTCTGCTCGTAAAACCAGCATTGACACGATGTGACGATGACGGGGGCGCGTTAAAGTTAAAGTACCAATAATAGTCACACACACTAGGTGTGGTGAAATTTGTCATCTGCATTTGATCCATCACCCTTGATCACCCCCTGGGAGGTGAGGCGAGCAGTGGGCAGCAGCGGTGCCACGCCCGGGAATAGTTTTTGGGAGGTAATGGGTCCCATTTTATAGTCTTTGGTATGACTCGGCCAGGGTTTGAACTCACAACCTACCGATCTCAGGGCGGACACTCTAACCACTAGGCCACTGAGTAGGGGGGTGGGCGACCGGTACTTCTCAGAGGCGGTATAGTACCGAATATGATTCATTAATATCGCGGTACTATACTAATACCGGTATACCGTACAACCCCAAAATGAAGAATTGTTGGTGGTTTTCGAATGCATTTTTAAAGTGGTAGAATTGATTGCTACCATTAGCTAAATTGCTTGCCACCGAGAACGAGACGATTTGTATATGTTAGAAAGCGAAATAAACAAAAACCTTTCCGTCTTCTTGTCTCTCGTAATGATTGTGAACAACAGGCAACATTCCAAAAAAAAAAAGTGCAGTTCCCCTTTAAACCCAAGCAGAGACACTTTTGGACGAGTTTGTTACTGCAGGAGCTGAAGGTTATCAATGCACTTCCTGTTTCATGCCTTAAACCGGAAGTACAACCATCGGAGTGTTTCTGCTCCAAACGACTAGTCATTCATCACTGCAAGGAACATTTGTAAGTTTTACAATATAACTAAAACAGTTTATACTTACTAAACAGTCTGTAGAAGTGTTTCCATGCATATTTGTACGTGTCATCGTTATGTAATCAAGCTTGCGTCGTTAGCATTAGTGAATACGCTAACACATTTACGAGTGTCTGTTTTATTACTTTACAAGGGCATTATTTTTGTATTGTTTCAGTTTCACAAAAAACCTCAGTAAATTCCCCAAAACGTCACCGCGGAGTTATTGAGTCTGTTTAGCTGATTGTGGGTCCAAGACAATGACTTCCGTTTTGTTTGATAAGCCGTTTTACTGCCGTGTTACAGGCACCGTTTGGAAACAAATAATGTATGTAAATAAACATTTACTAAATATGTTGTACTGGTATTTATCTGCACCTTAGTCCGGTATTGCAAATATACAGTAGTGGTCAAAAGTTTACATACACAATGTCATGGCTGTGTTGAGTTTCCAATTATTTCTACAACTCTTACTTTTTTGTGATAGAGTGATTGGAGCACATTCTTGTTGGTCACAAAAAAACATTCACAAAGTTTGGTTCTTTTATGAATTTATTATGGGTCTACTGAAAATGTGAGCAAATGTGCTGGGTCAAAAGTATACATACAGCAATGTTAATATTTGCTTACATGTCCCTTGGCAAGTTTCACTGCAATAAGGCGCTTTTGGTAGCCATCCACAAGCTTTTGGTTGAATTTTTGACCACTCCTCTTGACAACATTGGTGCAGTTCAGCTAAATGTGTTGGTTTTCTGGCATGGACTTGTTTCTTCAGCATTGTTCACACATTTAAATCAGGACTTTGGGAAAGCCATTCTAAAACCTTCATTCTAGCCTGATTTAGCCATTCCTTTACCACTTTTGACCTGTGTTTGGGGTCATTGTCCTGTTGGAACACCCAACTGCGCCCAAGACCCAACCTCCGGGCTGACGATTTTAGCTTGTCCTGAAGAATTTGGAGGTAATCCTCCTTTTTCATTGTCCCATTTACTCTCTGTAAAGCACCAGTTCTATTGGCAGCAAAACAGGCCCAGAGCATAATACTACCACCACCATGCTTGACGGTATACATGATGTTCCTGGGATTAAATGCCTCACTTTTTCTCCTCCAAACAGCTCAATTTTTGTTTCATCTGACCACAGAATTTTCCTCCAGAAGAACTTATCTTTGCCCATGTGATGTCAGATGAAATTATTGGAAACTCTAGACAGCCATGACATTATGTCCTTCACAAGTGTACAGTATGTACACTTTTGACCACAAATGTGAGTAAAATATTTTTCTTCTTCTAAAATTTGGTGGCTACAGCTTGAATACGCAACACGAAAAATATGGTAATTGTAAATACAGATCAACTTTTTGCCTGTTTTTACCATGTTGTATTACTTAAAAATAATTTCCATCCATCCATTTTCTACCGCTTGTCCCGTTCGGGGTCGCAATAAAAAAAAAAAAAAAAAAAAAGATTATCTGGGTGTTATTATTTGATGTCGGCAATAGGCCATGTGCCACCGTCTCATTTATACGGGGAAGAGAAGTATGAAAGCATCTGTGAGATGCTGACACTAAGTCTGTCACGTTTAAGACGAGCAACTCTCTTCACATAATAAGGTGCCTCTCTGCTCCTGTGGGCGCTTTAAACTCCAAAATAGACTCGCTCCTTATCGCCGCCCGCTCCCATGTGCAGCACGCGCCCCGGCACCAACGTGAAAAGGATGATTCCACGGGGTTAGGGCAACATGCCGAGCACGTCCTCTGAGGTGTAATACACCGTGTCGCTACATTAGGACGCCATTCAGACAACAGCAAAGATGTTACTAAGAAGATTCATGCCTCAGCACTGCAGAAGCAGCACCTTGGTGGAAGTCTATTACTTTGAACCTTTTTTTTTTTTTGCCGCACAACTCATGAATAAAAACTTCACCAGCACAATTAAAAGAACAGAAAGAGGGCTGTGATAAATTGTCAACAATAAAGAAGCAGCAGAATAACATTTTCCTCAATGTTCAAAGATTAGTGTCGTAAAATAACACTTTGCAGGTGTACCTCGGGTGATACTAAATTAAATACAGTACAGGCCAAAGGTTTGGACACACCTTCTCATTCAAAGCGTTTTCTTTATTTTCATGACGATTTAGAATTTAATAGAGTTTTATTATCATTATTACAGTAAAGAGGATCAAAGAACAACAAAATTGGAGCAGATCCCCTAAGGTGCATACACAATAATATAGTAATATAAATAGTAAAAAAGATAAAAGAGAAGATAAATATCTATATATATGTATGTATATCCATACATATGCATACACACACTATATAAATATATATACACACACACACACACACACACACACACATATATATATATATATATACACATATATACACACACACACACACACACATATATATGTATGCATATGCATATATATACATATATATATACATATACATACATATATATATACATACACATATATACATATATATATATACATACACATATATATATATATATACACATATATACATATATATACACATATACATATATATACACATATATATATACATTATATATATACATATATATATACATATATATATATACATACATATACATATATATATATATATATATACATA
>NC_084563.2:10672098-10694598 GCF_033978685.3 Nerophis lumbriciformis | reverse complement strand
AGGACTTGGCGCCTGCACACAGCGCAAAATCTACCCGTGCCTGGTTTACGGACCATGGTATTTCTGTTCTAAATTGGCCCGCCAACTCCCCTGACCTTAGCCCCATAGAAAATCTGTGGGGTATTGTGAAAAGGAAGATGCAGAATGCCAGACCCAAAAACGCAGAAGAGTTGAAGGCCACTATCAGAGCAACCTGGGCTCTCATAACACCTGAGCAGTGCCAGAACTCATCGACTCCATGCCACGCCGCATTAACGCAGTAATTGAGGCAAAAGGAGCTCCAACCAAGTATTGAGTATTGTACATGCTCATTTTTTTCATTTCCATACTTTTCAGTTGGCCAACATTTCTAAAAATCCCTTTTTTGTATTAGCCTTAAGTAATATTCTAATTTTGTGACACACGGAATTTTGGATTTTCATTTGTTGCCACTTCAAATCATCAAAATTAAATGAAATAAACATTTGAATGCATCAGTCTGTGTGCAATGAATAAATATAATGTACAAGTTACACCTTTTGAATGCAATTACTGAAATAAATCAAGTTTTTCTAAATATTCTAATTTACTGGCTTTTACCTGTATAAGGCGCACCGGATTATAAGGCGCATTAAAGGAGTCATTTTTTTATTTTTTTTTCTAAATGTAAAAGACTTCCTTGTGCTCTACATAACATGTAATGGTGGTTCTTTGGTCAAAATGTTGCATAGATAATGTTTTACACACCATCTTCAACAGTCGCGTTGATGTTATTGACTTGGAGTGCTAATCAGGCATATTTTAGCTAATCGATGCTAACATGCTATTTAGGCTAGCTCTACCACTCAAAGAGCCATTTTGACCCGATTCACAAATTAAAGAAAACAAGAGACAAAACTCTTGAAATTTAAAATGAAATAACACTGCATACAAAGTTTTTTTTTGCTTTGTGCTATGTATAAACCAGGGGTTTCAGACACGCGGCCCAGCACCTTAATAAGAACATTTAATGTTAGTGCGGCCCGCGGGTTTTATATGAATAGCGCTTGACAGCGTCATACTTGCCAACCTTCCCGATTTTTCCGTTAGATTCCCGTACATCATGGCAACTATTCTCTCGAATGTCTGCTGATTTTCACCCAAACAACACTAATAAGGGCGTGCCGTGATGACACTGCCTTTAGCGCCCTCTACAGCCTGTACTAACAGCGTGCCAGCCCATTTACATATTGTATGAGGCTTCTGTACACACTCACATGTGACTGCAAGGCATACTTGGTCAAAAGCCATACAGGTTACACTGAGGGTGGCGATATAAACAACTTTAACACTCTTACCGTATTTTCCGCACTATTAGCCGCACCTAAAAACCACAAATTTACTCAAAAGCTGACAGTGCGGCTTATAACCCGGTGCGCTTTATATATGGATTAATATTAAGATTCATTTTTATAAAGTTTCGGTCTCGCAACTACGGTAAACAGCCGCCATCTTTTTTCCCCGTAGAAGAGGAAGTGCTTCTTCTTCTACGCAAGCAACCGCCAAGGTAAGCACCCGCCCCCATAGAACAGGAAGCGCTTCTTCTACTGTAAGCAACCACCCGCCCGCGTAGAAAAAGAAGAAGAAGCGCGGATATTATGTTTCATTTCCTTTGTGTGTTTACATCTGTAAAGACCACAAAATGGCTCCTACTAAGCGACAGGTTTCCGGTTCATGAAAAGACGCAATCTCTCCATCCGCACACGGACTACTATTTCACAGCAACTGCCTAAAGACTTTCAAGAAAAGCTGGCTACTTTCCGTGCATATTGTAAAAACAAGATAGCTGAAAAAAAGATCCGGCCAGAGAACATTATCAACATGGACGAGGTTCCACTGACTTTTGATATTCCTGTGAACCGCACTGTGGATACAACGGGAGCACGTACGGTGAATATTCGCACCACAGGGAATGAGAAGTCATCCTTCACTGTGGTTCTAGCTTGCCATGCTAATGGCCAGAAACTTCCACCCATGGTGATATTCAAAAGGAAGACCTTGCCAAAAGAGACCTTTCCAGCCGGCGTCATCATAAAAGCTAACTCGAAGGGATGGATGGATGAAGAAAAGATGAGCGAGTGGTTAAGGTAAGTTTACGCGAAGAGGCCGGGTGGCTTTTTTCACGCAGCTCCGTCCATGTTGATATACGACTCCATGCGCGCCCACATCACGCTGGTTTTTAATATATTATTAAAGTTTGACTGACCTGACTGTTTTTTTGACATTCCTTTAGCGCAGTTAGATGCGGCTTACAACACGGGGCGGCTTATAGGTGGACAAAGTTTTGAAATATGCCGTTCATTGAAGGCGCGGCTTATAACCCAGGGCGCCTTATGGTGCGGAAAATACGGTACTAATATGCGCCACAATGCGAACCCACACCAAACAAGAATGACAAACACATTTCGGGAGAACATCCGCACCGTAACACAACATAAACACAACAAATACCCAGAATCACATGCATTCTTAACTCTTCCGGGTTACATTATATACCCCTGCTACCACCAAACCCCGCCCCCCCCAACCCTGTCCCCCCACACATCAACCCCCCCACCTCCTCTCCTCCGTGCGTCGGTTGAGGTGGGCAGGGTTTGGTGGTGGTAGCGGGGGTGTATAATGTAGCCCGGAAGAGTTAGGGATGCATGGGATTCTGGGTATTTGTTGTGTTTATGTTGTGTTACGGTGCGGATGTTCTCCCGAAATATGTTTGTCATTCTTGTTTGGTGTGGGTTCACATTGTGGCACATATTAGTAAGAGTGTTAAAGTTGTTTATATCGCCACCCTCAGAGTAACCTGTATGGCTGTTGAGCAAGTATGCCTTGCAGTCACTTACGTGTGTAAGCACAGGCCGCATACAACATGTGACTTGGCCGGCATGCAAATAGTATGGTGAAGAAGCTGACGCGACGGCAAGTTGTAGAGGACGCTAAAGGCAATGCCATCACGGCACGCCCTCAATAGTGTTGTCCGGGTGAAAGTCGTAGAATGATTGCCCCGGGAGATTTACGGAAAAGGCGCTGAAATTCGGAAGTCCCCCGGAAAAATCGGGAGGGTCGGCAAGTATGCAGCTGAGCCGCATCAGAGTGATCAAAGAGCCGCATGCGGCTCCGGAGCCGCGGGTTGCCGACCCCTGGGCTAGCTGGATGTACACAATGCATCATTATGCCTCATTTGTAGGTATATTTGAATTCATTTAATTTCCTTTACTTCTGTCCTCTGTGTATTTAATTCATATTCGCATGTCTCATGCCACATTATCTGTATGTAACATTGGCTGCATTTCTCATAGTTGTTTGTGTGCCATGTTGTCCCAGACCACAGCAAATGTTACCAAGCTTGCAAAGATTGTATTAAATCCATTTGAAAAAGACACCCTGCCGTTTCCTTAACTTGGACACACACATCTATACCTTTGGCCATTCTAAGCCAGTAATTTCCAGGAGTTATCTCACCTTCTGAGAAGCCTCCATTTTAATAAAGTTTTCCAACGTGGTTAAAATGTGTAGAAAAAAATATCACGGTAAATTTCAACATTTCTGTCAATTTTTTGCGGCTCAAGACGTTTTTTGTATTTTTGGTTCAATATGGCTCTTTCAACATTTTGGGTTGCCGACCCCTGATCTAACCTATCTAAAAAGTCAGTGTTCAAAAACAAAACAAAAAAAAATTAGGGGTATTTTACTTGAACTAAGCAAAATTATCTGCCAATAGAACAAGAACATTTGGCTCGTCAAGACTTTCCAAAACAAGTAAAATTAACTAACCTCAATGAACCCCAAAATACCTTAAAATAAGTGTATTCTCACTTATAACAAGTGCACTTTTCTTGATAGAAAAAACAAATATGAGACCTTTTTTTCTCAATATGTTGAAAAATGTTCTTAAATGAAGTAAATGCGAGTGCCATTATCTTGACATAATGATATGCGCTCGGCATTACATTTCTTGAAACCAGCAAACCTATACTAAATACTAATTTATTGTTCTTAATGGAAAGGCAACAAGGCAACCGCTTGTTACTCTCGGGGTCTCCTAGCCGCTCAGGCAAATCATATTGTCGAAAAATGCATTTGTCCATCGATAACATGACATCATCGCGCCAAGTGTGTGCTCTTTCAGTGAATTAGTGCGCAAGGAATATATATATATATATATATATATATATATATATATATATATATATATATATATATATATATATATATATATATATATGCACGGGCAAAATCTTTTTAATTGTAATTTTGAAGAATTTATCTGAATGTGCATGAACTATTTCTGTTCAAAATTGTTTGAAATGTCACATATTAAATGTTTAAATATTAAAAGATCTTTTATTTCATGCTTGACAAAAGACATTTTTACTTTAAAAAAGTAGTTTTATACTTGTGAGTGTTGATGACACAGCTTTGCAACAGTTGATATTCTAGTTTCAAGCATGTTTTACTCAATATAGGTCATCAAATCTCAGCAACAAGCTGTAATATCTTACTGAGATCATTTAGGACCAAAACCCTTAAAACAAGGAAAACACTCTAACATAAAATCTGCTTAGTGAGAAGAATTATCTTGTCAGACAGAAAATAAGCAAATATCACCCTTATTTGAGATATTTAATCTTACATAGATTTCAGTTTTTGCAGTGTGATAATGAACGTGTTGAGAAGGTTTTGTTTGGTTTGCCTTCATCTCGGTTCAATTCGTCAACTCTGTGGCCCCTGGCTTCTCTCTCTCACTCTCTCACTCGCTTGCAGAATGAGCTTTCTGCTGTGCACGACACTCGCCGGGGTCACGTAAAAGTCCCTTGGGAACCGAGGAGTCATGGGGGTGTGGGCTTGTTATACACTGCAAAAACTGAAATGTAAGTATGATTAAATATCTCAAATAAGGGTGATATTTGCTTATTTTCTGTCTGATAAGATATGTATTCTCACTAAGCAGATTTTATGTTAGAGTGTTTTACTTGTTTTAAGGGTTTTGGTCATAAATGATCTCAGTAAGATATTACAGCTTGTTGCTGAGATTTTATGAGCTTTATTGAGTAAAACATGCTTGAAACTATTTTTGTCTAAATGTCCAAAACACACCCAGCAATGGTGCACAAGAAGGCAAGGAAGAAGAGGGGAAAATAGGGCCAAAATGGTCAAAAGTCTCAATTGTGTCCAAAATACCTCCCCGGGTTCCAGTCCCACGAGTCTCGCCGCCGCCGGCACAAGTCCCGGGATGTAAAAGATGTCCAAAACACACCCAGCAAAGTCCCACGGGAAGTGGGGGAAAAAAGTGAGAAAAGTCGGCAAAAGTCCCCAAAAATTTTCTAAATACCTACCCAGGTTCGAGTCCCACAAGTCCCGCCGCGCAAGTCCCGGGATGCCCAAAATGTCCATAACACACCCAGCCGAGTCCCACGGGGAGGGGTGATAAAAGTTGGAAAAGTCGGCAAAAGTCCCAAAAAATTTTCTAAATACCTACCCAGGTTCGGGTCCCACATGGAGACTTGTGATTTTTGAACATTTTACCGACTTTTCTCACCTTTCTCCCCGCCTTCCCGTGGGATTTTGCTGGGCGCGTTTTGGACATTCCGGGCATCCCGGCCGGCGGCGGGACTTGTGGGACTCGAACCTGGGTAGGTATTTTTTAACATTTTTGGGACTTTTGCCGACTTTTCCAACTTTTATCCCCCCCTCCCCGTGGGACTCGGCTGGGTCTGTTATGGACATTTTGGGCATCCCTGGACTTGCGCGGCCATACATAAGATTTCATGTTCGAGTGTTTTACTTGTTTTAAGTGTTTTGGTCCTAAATGATCTCAGTAAGATATTACAGCTTTTTGCTGAGATTTGATGACCTATATTGAGTAAAACATGCTTGAAACTAGAATATCAACTGTTGCAAAGCTGTGTCATCAACACTCACAAGTATAAAACTACTTTTTTAAAGTAATCATTTCTTATTTCAAGCATGTAAAAAAAAAAATCATGACTTTGACACAATTGTGTCTCATAATTAAAACAGATGACAGCCAAATGGACTTTGCTGTTTTATTTTCAATGAAACAATAGAAAATACGTACTCGTATAGTAGTATAGTTGTTATTAGTGAGAATATACTTATTTTAAGGTATTTTTGGGTTCATTGAGGTTAGCTAATTAGGGAGACGCAATGTCCCTTTGGGACAGAGGACCCTATTGTATTTTGTGCGTTTTATTATTCTTATTATTATTCTGCCGCCTCTTTGAGCTGTAATTCGACCCCCTTAACATGCTTCAAAACTCACCATATTTGACACACACACCAGGACTGGCAAAAATTGAGATCTAATCAAAAACCAAACCCGAAAACTCAAATTTGCGCTCTAGACACAACTGCTTGTAACTTCAGGTAGAAATGTCGTAGAGACATAAAACAAAAACCTCTATATAAAGGTCTGACTTAGACCTAGATTTCATACATTAATATCCTTCAGCAAAAATTAACAGGAAGTTGGCAATTCCCCCTTCAAAACAAAATGTTAGTAAAAACAGTCACTTTTGCCTCTTTGAGCTGTAATTTGACCCCCTTAACATGCTTCAAAACTCATCAAACTGGACGCACACATCAGAACTGGCAAAAATTGCGATCTAATAAAAAAATCCAAGCCCAAAACTCAAAATAGCGCTCTAGCGCCCCCTTGGAATAAAACACATACACAACTTCCAGTACAAATGTCTTAGAGACATGAAACAAAAACCTCTATGTAGGTCTTACTTAGACCTACATTTCATATATTGACAACCCCCAGCAAAAATCAACAGGAAGTTTGCAATTCCCCCTTCAAAACAAAAGTTTTGTAAAAACCGGTCACCTTTTTTCAAACATTATCTCCTCTGAGCGCGTTTGTTGTGTCGGCTTCAAACTAGCACAGGAGAGAGATTGAACCCTTCTGATTAAAAGTTGACCAAAGAGTTTTAATTACTCCTCCGGTTTGGATTTTATGTGCCGTCAAAGTTGATCCCGTCCATCGCTGCTTGCAGCTTTAATTAGGGACCGCAATGTCCCTTTGGGACAGAGGACCCTATTGTATTTCGTGCGTTTTATTATTATTATTATTCCGCCGCCTCTTTGAGTTGTAATTTGATCCTCTTAACATGCTTCAAAACTCACCATATTTGACACACACATCAGGACTGGGGAAAATTGCGATCTGATCAAAAAACCAAACCCCAAAACTCTAAATTGCGCTCTAGCGCCCCCTAGGAAAAAACACAGACAAAACTGCTTGTAACTTCCGGTAGGAAGGTAGAGACATAAAACAAAAACCTCTATGTTGGTCTGACTTAGACCTAGATTTCATACATTAACATCAAACAATCAACAGGAAGTTGGCAATTCCCCCTTCAAAACAACATTTTAGTAAAAACAGTCACTTTTGCCTCTTTGAGCTGTAATTTGACCCCTTTAACATGCTTCAAAACTCACCAAACTGGACACACACATCAGGACTGGCAAAAATTGCGATCTAATAAAAAAATCCAACCCCAAAACTCAAAATTGCGCTCTAGCGCCCTCTAGGAAGAAAACACA
Source organism: Nerophis lumbriciformis (assembly GCF_033978685.3). Taxonomy (NCBI): domain Eukaryota; kingdom Metazoa; phylum Chordata; class Actinopteri; order Syngnathiformes; family Syngnathidae; genus Nerophis; species Nerophis lumbriciformis. The sequence continues at coordinate 10,687,017 of NC_084563.2, read as the reverse complement.
GACACAACTTCCAGTACGAATGTCTTAGAGACTTGAAACACAAACCTCTATGTAGGTCTTACTTAAACCTACATTTCATATATTGACAACCCCCAGCAAAAATCAACAGGAAGTTTGCAATTCCCCCTTCAAAACAAAAGTTTTGTAAAAACCGGTCACCTTTTTTCAAACATTATCTCCTCTGAGCGCGTTTGTCGTGTCGGCTTCAAACTAGCACAGGAGAGAGATTGAACCCTTCTGATTGAAAGTTGACCAAAGAGTTTTAATTACTGCTCCGGTTTGGATTTTATGTGCCGTCAAAGTTGGTCCCGTCCATCGCTGCTTGCAGCTTTAATTAGGGACCGCAATGTCCCTTTGGGACAGAGGACCTTATTGTATTTCGTGCGTTTTATTATTATTATTATTCCGCCGCCTCTTTGAGTTGTAATTTGATCCCCTTAACATGCTTCAAAACTCACCATATTTGACACACACATCAGGACTGGGGAAAATTGCGATCTGATCAAAAAACCAAACCCCAAAACTCAAAATTGTGCTCTAGCGCCCCCTAGGAAAAAACACCGACAAAACTGCTTGTAACTTCCGGTAGGAAGGTAGAGACATAAAACAAAAACCTCTATGTTGGTCTGACTTAGACCTAGATTTCATACATTAACATCAAACAATCAACAGGAAGTTGGCAATTCCCCCTTCAAAACAACATTTTAGTAAAAACAGTCACTTTTGCCTCTTTGAGCTGTAATTTGACCCCTTTAACATGCTTCAAAACTCACCAAACTGGACACACACATCAGGACTGGCAAAAATTGTGATCAAAAAACCAAACCCCAAAACTCAAAATTGCGCTCTAGCGCCCCCTAGGAAAAAACAAACAAAATTGCTTGTAACTTCCGGTAGGAAGGTAGAGACATAAAACAAAAACCTCTATGTTGGTCTGACTTAGACCTAGATTTCATACATTAACATCCTTCAGCAAAAAACAGGAAGTTGGCAATTCCCCCTTCAAAACAAAATTTTAGTAAAAACAGTCACTTTTGCCTCTTTGAGTTGTAATTTGACCCCCTCAACATGCTTCAAAACTCACCAAACTGGACACACACATCAGGACTGGCAAAAATTGCGATCTAATAAAAAAATCCAAGCCCAAAACTCAAAATAGCGCTCTAGCGCCCCCTTGGAATAAAACACATACACAACTTCCAGTACAAATGTCTTAGAGACATGAAACAAAAACCTCTATGTAGGTCTTACTTAGACCTACATTTCATATATTGACAACCCCTAGCAAAAAACAGGAAGTTTGCAATTCCCCCTTCAAAACAAAAGTTTTGTAAAAACCGGTCACCTGTTTTCAAACATTATCTCCTCTGAGCGTGTTTGTTGTGTCGGCTTCAAACTAGCACAGGAGAGAGATTGAACCCTTCTGATTAAAAGTTGACCAAAGAGTTTTAATTACTGCTCCGGTTTGGATTTTATGTGCCGTCAACGTTGGTCCCGTCCATCGCTGCTTGCAGCTTTAATTAGGGACCGCAATGTCCCTTTGGGACAGAGGACCCTATTGTATTTCGTGCGTTTTATTATTATTATTATTCCGCCGCCTCTTTGAGTTGTAATTTGATCCCCTTAACATGCTTCAAAACTCACCATATTTGACACACACATCAGGACTGGGGAAAATTGCGATCTGATCAAAAAAACAAACCCCAAAACTCAAAATTGCGCTCTAGTGACCCCTAGGAAAAAACACAGACAAAACTGCTTGTAACTTCCGGTAGGAAGGTAGAGACATAAAACAAAAACCTCTATGTTGGTCCGACTTAGACCTATATTTCATACATTAACATCAAACAATCAACAGGAAGTTGGCAATTCCCCCTTCAAAACAACATTTTAGTAAAAACAGTCACTTTTGCCTCTTTGAGCTGTAATTTGACCCCTTTAACATGCTTCAAAACTCACCAAACTGGGGACACACATCAGGACTGGCAAAAATTGCGATTTAATAAAAAAATCCAACCCCAAAACTCAAAATTGCGCTCTAGCGCCCTCTAGGAAGAAAACACAGACACAACTTCCAGTACGAATGTCTTAGAGACATGAAACACAAACCTCTATGTAGGTCTCACTTAGACCTACATTTCATATATTGACAACCCCCAGCACAAATTAACAGGAAATTTGCAATTCCCCCTTCAAAACAAAAGTTTTGTAAAAACCGGTCACCTTTTTTCAAACATTATCTCCTCTGAGCGCGTTTGTCGTGTCGGCTTCAAACTAGCACAGGAGAGAGATTGAACCCTTCTGATTAAAAGTTGACCAAAGAGTTTTAATTACTGCTCCGGTTTGGATTTTATGTGCCGTCAAAGTTGGTCCCGTCCATCGCTGCTTGCAGCTTTAATTTTACTTGTTTTGGAAAGTCTTGAATAGCCAAATGTTCTTGTTCTATTGGCAGTAAATTTTGCTTAGTTCAAGTCAAACACCCCTAGTTTTACCGCCTTGTTTTTGAACACTGACTTTTTGCAGTGTAGGTACTTCCTGCAGAATCATGAGGTGCTAATCCCTTCCCTCCCCCATACTGTTACAGGCGACATGCAGTATCGGTGCACCGAGTTGAACCGCAGCCGAAGGCAACAGAGATGTTTTTTTTGGGTTTTTTTTCACAAAATGAAAGCTGAGCCTTCATATCGCTGCACTCTCTCCTCTCAAGGGGGAGGTTGTAATAGAAGTGAAAATAGTCCACGACCGGTGCGTACCCCACCCTCCCGTCGGGAGTGCTCCTGAACAAAGCAAAAGGCAGTCAAAGCAGCGTATAAAGACGAGTAAATGAGGAGAGAAAGCGCCGCGTCCTGACTCGACGCCTCGCCGTCAGCACATCTCGCACGCGGCCTGGCTGTCAGGAGTGCAAACCATCTGCGGGTCGCGGGATAATCACTGACCTCCATCTGCCTGTTTGTCTCTTCATCTGTCCATTTCCTCTCCCCGTCCTCGCTGTCATTCATTCGCTCTTTGACGTGGCCGTCGGACACCTGCATCACTCGTGCGATCGATAAGGGCTCCTTCGTCGAGACTTACATTGTGGATGAACTGGAAAATGGAAAATGTCGTTCTTATTCGATTCTAATAAAATGTACTAACTCAGCGTACGTAAAACTAAATTCAAATAATTACAAGAACTCAATTATAAAATACATCGTATTGCCAAAAGTATTTGGCCACCTGCCTTGACTCACATATGACCTTGAAGTGCCATCCAATTCCTAACCCATAGGGTTCAATATAATGTCAGTCCATCTTTTGCAGCTATTACAGCTTCAACTCTTCTGGGAAGGCTGTCCACAAGGTTGCGGAGTGTGTTTAAAAGAATTTTCGACCATTCTTCCAAAAGTGCATTGGTGAGGTCACACATTGAAGGCCTGGCTCTCAGTTTCCGTTCTAATTCATCCCAAAGGTGTTCAATCGAGTTCAGGTCAGGACTCTGTGCAGGCCAGTCAAGTTCATCCACACCAGACTCTGTCATCCGTGTCTTTATGGACCTTGCTTTGTGCACTGGTGCACAGTCATGTTGGAAGAGGAAGGGGCCCCCTACAAACTGTTCCCACAAGGTTGGGAGCATAGAATTTACCAAAATGTTTTGGTATCCTGGAGCATTCATAGTTCCTTTCACTGGAACTAAGGGGCCAAGCCCAACTCCTAAAAAACAACCCCAGATCATAATTCCTCCTCCACCAAATTTCAGGCTCGGCACAATGCAGTCCGAAATGTAGCGTTCCCCTGGCAACCTCCAAACCCAGACTGGTCCATCAGATTGCCAGATGGAAAAGCATGATTCATCACTCCAGAGAAGGCGTCTCCACTGCTCTAGAGTCCAGTGGCGACGTGCTTTACACCACTGCATCTGACACTTTGCATTGGACTTGGTGATGTATGCCTTAGATGCAGCTGCTCGGTCATGGAAACTCATTCCATGAAGTTCTCTGCGTACAGTACGTGGGCTAATTGGAAGGTCACATGAAGTTTGGAGCTCTGTAGCAACTGACTGTGCAGAAAGTCTTTGCACTATGCGCTTCAGCATCCACTGACCCCTCTCTGTCAGTTTACGTGACCTACCACTTGGTGGCTGAGTTGCTGTTGTTCCCAAACTCTTCCATTTTCTTATAATAAAGCTGACAGTTGACTTTGGAATATTTAGGAGCGAGGACATTTCACGACTGTATTTGTTGCACAGGTGGCATCCTATGACAGTTCCATGCTGGAAATCACTGAGAGCGGCCCATTCTTTCACAAATGTTTGTAGAAACAGTCTCCATGCCTAAGTGCTTGATTTTTTACACCTGTGGCCCGGCAAAGTGATTAGGACACCTGATTCTCATCATTTTGATGGGTGGCCAAATACTTTTGGCAATATAGTGTATGACCAAATATTATTCCTCAACAATTTGTTTTCAAGAGTGAATCTAAATTATCTACCTTACCTCCTGTTTAAGTCCTTTCCCTTTGGTTTTATGCGTTCGCGTTAGGGTTGTACGGTATACCGGTATTAGTATAGTACCGCGATACTAATGAATCATATTCAGTACTATACCAGTCCGCCACCGCACCCCCCGTCGTCGTCACATCGTGATATTGCTGGTTTACGAGCAGACGAGCATGTTCGGCAGCGCACAATCACAGAGTACTTACAAGCAGACACAGTGTGTGGACAGAAAAGGGAGAACGGACGCATTTTGGCTTAAAAACTAACGATAAAGGTGAAGTTATAACACTGAAACACCCTCAGGAAGAGGTGCTTTAAGACATGGCTAGCTAGTTAGCGGCTAAAGTCCAGCCCCAGTCTGCAGTGTTTTAGTTACTTCTAAATCACTAATTCTTGTCTGCATGGCGACAAATAAAGTGTGTTTTTTACAAGTAGCATTATCACTGGAGGACGAGGAATAGCTAAACATGCTTCACTACACACCGTAGCTCACCGGTGTCACAATGTAAACAAACGCCATTGGTTACCTAACATCCACTGTAATGATACAAAGTACAGGAGCGTATGTAGTCGATACTACTATGATTACATCGATATTTTTTGGCATCACAACATCTTTCATTTAAAAAAAAATGTATGTTATGTTTATAAAGTCAGGAAATATGTCCCTGGACACATGAGGACTTTGAATACGACCAATGTATGATCCTGTAACGACAAATTTGTGGTATCATCCAAAACTAATGTAAAACATCCTTACAGAATTGCTATTGTGACATCCAGTGGACACATTTAGAACAGCAGTTTCTTTTATTCGAAAAAAAAAAAACCCAGCTCATTTTTATACTTGGTAAACTCATCACACGGGCCGGATAAAACCGGTTCAGGGCCGTACGTTTGACACCCCTGATGTAGGCAGAGGTCGAGTTTGACATTACTTGACTTCCAATGAAGACTGATGGGATGGTTGTATCTTCCGGCTCCCTCTCCCTGAGCTGCTAAATTCAAAATAGCTTCTCGGTTAAAAAAAGTTATTCTTAGCGATTTTGTCGGGCTTTATGCTGCGTTCCATGTTCCAGTATCAAACTGGTGGCATGTGGATTTTTCAAATGGGACCAACTTCTCGGCTCGGTGTGAGGTGCATGATTTATAACGTAGCATTAACGTTTCCTAACTCAATGCATTACAGCAGCAGCACTCAGGCTTCTTCCTCGTTATTTTACGGCGGGTGCCACACCAACATTATTAGCAGCTCAAACCAGTTAAAGTAAAGCAAATGGCAGAAAGGTAGTCCCTAATGTTGGCTCATACAATAACAATGTCGCTATAGACTGCTTACTATGCAGGTCACGGCCCGTACAGTACATTATGTAAAGCGCCACTCGACTTAGCATCCGCCACAAAACACATTTTGAGATATTCAACGTACTGACATCTGACGGCTAAAGTGGATAGTGCACACCTTTATTTCATCACGTTTCATGTGTCAGGCAAATGGGGCCATATGAATCTCCTTCCTACTGTAAATGGAGTCTTTTTTTGAGGTCTTCATAAGCAAAGTACAAAACTCAAAACTTGTGAAGTTGTCACATTGTGTAAATGGTAAATAAAAAGAGAATACAATGATTTGCAAATCCTTTTCAACTTAAAGTCAATTGAATAGACTGCAAAGACAAGATATTTAATGTTCGAAATGAGAAAGTTATTTATATTCATTAACTTACAATTTAATGGTAGCAACACATTGCAAACAAGTTAGCACATGTGCATTTTTACCACTGTGTTACATGGCCTTTCCTTTTAACAACACTCAGTAAACGTTTGGGAACTGAGGAGACACATTTTTGAAGCTTTTCAGGTGAAATTATTTCCCATTCTTGCTTGATGTACAGCTTAAGTTGTTCAACAGTCCGGGGGTCTCCTTTGTGGTATTTTACACTTCATAATGCGCCACACATTTTTAAATGGGAGACAGTCGGTCCACTCTGTTTCCTGAGATCCAGGGTCAACGCAGCCGTCTACCAGCAAGTTTTCGAGCACTTCATGCTTCCTGCTGCTGACCTGCTCTATGGAGATGGAGATTTCAAGTTCCAACAGGACTTGGCGCCTGCACACAGCGCAAAATCTACCCGTGCCTGGTTTACGGACCATGGTATTTCTGTTCTAAATTGGCCCGCCAACTCCCCTGACCTTAGCCCCATAGAAAATCTGTGGGGTATTGTGAAAAGGAAGATGCAGAATGCCAGACCCAAAAACGCAGAAGAGTTGAAGGCCACTATCAGAGCAACCTGGGCTCTCATAACACCTGAGCAGTGCCAGAAACTCATCGACTCCATGCCACGCCGCATTAACGCAGTAATTGAGGCAAAAGGAGCTCCAACCAAATATTGAGTATTGTACATGCTCATATTTTTCATTTTCATACTTTTCAGTTGGCCAACATTTCTAAAAATCCCTTTTTTGTATTAGCCTTACACAATATTCAAATTTTGTGACACACGGAATTTTGGATTTTCTTTTGTTGCCACTTCAAATCATCAAAATTAAATGAAATAAACATTTGAATGCATCAGTCTGTGTGCAATGAATTAATGTAATGTACAAGTTACACCTTTTGAATGCAATTACTGAAATAAATCAAGTTTTTCAAAATATTCTAATTTACTGGCTTTTACCTGTATAAGGCGCACTGCTGATGAATGGTCTATTTTTGATCTTTTTTCATGTATAAAACGCACTAGGAGTCATATTATTATTATTGTTTTCTAAATGTTAAATACTTCCTTGTGGTTTACATAACATGCAATGGTGGTTCTTTGGTCAAAATGTTGCATACATGATGTTTTACAGATCATCTTCAAGCCGCTTTCTGACAGTCGCTTCCGGATACTCCAATTTGTGGGCGGTCTTATTTACGTGGCTCAACTTCGACAGCGTCTTCTCCCCGTCATCTTTGTTGTAGCGGTGTAGTGTGCAAGGACGGGGGTGGAAAAAGTGTCAAAAGATGGCGCTAACTGTTTTAATGACATTCGGACTTAACTTCAATCAATTACCGAACAGCATCTCCTCATCCGGAAACACTGGAAATGTGTCCCGTGAAAAACCGTCCGACCGGAACTCTCTAATAACTAAAGTTCCTTGGGTGAATAATGTAAACTCACTACACCGGTATGTTTTAGCGCTTCCATGGCGAGTTAACTGACAAATATAAGAACTTTACACTACTTTATATTAGAAATGGCAACAGTGGAGGATGAATGTCCCATAACAAGAAGATAGAGAAGAAGAAGAAGATTATCGACTACGGTGTCGGCACGGACTACAAAGGCGGACGAGCGCAATTTTTTAGGATTTATGCAGATCCTAAATACAGATCAGCAGGTACCAGAAGGTAAGAAAAGTTGCTTTTGCATAATGTTGCGAAACAAAACACCAGATAATATGTCTTATTTTATACACACACCATAATAAAACTCCTATGTTTAATGCGCCGACAATCCATCAAGCGGTGCGGCTTCGCAGCTTACCAAAGTCGTACTAAAACATTTTGATAGATTTTTGAGTGCCGTGTGTAATGTTCTATATTTTCAATGGAACATATAAAATGTTGGTGTTTACTTGAGTCATATTTAGACTCAGACTTCCAAATTTGAACTTTACAGTACAGATAAGAACGACATTTCGTTACATCAGCTCATGGTAGTGCAGAATAAAAAAAGCAATAAGGTGCATATATACATCAATAAATAGGTTACTGTAAAGATAAATATATTGCACTTTTTCATATGCATCCACGTTTATGGATGTATGTTATATTGTCTTTTTTATTGCACTTATGTTGCAGTCTACACGTATCTACTATGTTTGACTGCCATCTACTGGTCACACTTATTACACCATGTACCAAATAAAATTGCTTCGAGGTCGTTAAGCAAAACCAGAATCATTCCGCACATTAGGCGCAACTGTTTATAAGGTGCACTGTCGAGTTTTGATAAAAAAATATATATATTTTTTTTAAGTGCGCCTTATAGTCCGGAAAATATGGTAGTCTTAAATTGTTTAAGACACGCCCCCTTTTTCTCCTGTTCCTCGCTGTAGAGTAGGGGTACACAAAAAAATGTATTCATATCCGAATCACGATTATTTTTCACCTTTATTCTGAATCAAATTATAATTTTCAATAATTGATTTAAAAAAATAAATATTACAAATTAAAGCATTATTATTTTACCAGAATCCATCCATCCATTTTCTACTGCTTGTCCCTTTTTGGGGTCGCGGGGGGGTTCTGGAGCCTATCTCAGCTGCATTCGGGCGGAAGGCGGTGTACACCCTGGACAAGTCACCACCTCATCACAGGGACAACACAGACAGACAACATTCACACACTCGGGACCATTTAGTGTTGCCAATCAACCTATCCCCAGGTGCATGTTTTTGTAGGTGGAAGGAAGCCGGAGTACCCGGAGGGAACCCACGCAGTCACGGGGAGAACATGCAAACTCCACACAGCGCAGGATCGAACCCAGGACTACTCAGGACCTTCGTATCGTGAGGCATATGCACTAACCCCCTGTTCCACTGTGCTGCTGCCCCTTTATCAGAATCAATTTATGCATGCAACCAGAATAAAGATTTTGTAACCTGTAACCTGTTTTGAAAAAGTTTAATTATAATACCAAATAGTGTTGTAACGATACCAATATTTTGGTACCTGTGCTAAAATTATTTCAATACTTTTCGGTACTTTTTGGTACTTTTCTAAATAGGAGATGGGGGGCGCCGGTACTTTTTAGAGGCGGTATAGTACCGAAAATGATTCATTATTATCGTGGTACTATACTAATACCGGAATACCGTACAACCCTAATACCAAATAATAATACATTGTGATAATCGGTTTAAATCGAGAATAGATTCTGTATCAAATCGTCACCTGAGAATTGGATCCAATTGTTAGGTGCCCAAATATTCCCACCCCTGCTCTACAGTACTAATATCTAGGAGGGATTACACACTATAATCGTTGTTAATCCATCTGTCCTTGCAGATTACAGTATCGTAAAAGCAGCAGTCCAAATGTAAAATGGCAATCACAATATCAAATAGTTCAGTTTAATGCCCCTTTCTTTTCTCTTCTCACAGCCCTGCTTTCGTCTCCATTATCCTCCAATACCAAAAGGCAACAACGCACATTCGCCGGCAGACTTTTGACCATGACGGGAAACGTTGCGATGCATCCCAAGCTGAGATCCACGCCGCAGTCCGCCGCTCGCAGCCGGATCAGGGATCAGGCTCCAGTGTGAGCGTGATTGCTTTGTTTCCGCACAAGCCGCTCGGTGCCAGCGGACAAGTCCCGTTTAGTGATTTAGTCAAATCTCACAATCACCATTCCGCTTTCAATGTGTATGATTGTGAACATCCAAGGCTGAAGGTATGAATCCTGGGGAAAATGACTTCTTTAAACATACACTATATTGCCAAAAGTATTTGGCCACCCATCCAAATGATAAGAATCAGGTGTCCTAATCACTAAGCCCAGCCACAGGTGTATAAAATCAAGCACTTAGGCATGGAGACTGTTTCTACAAACATTTGTGAAAGAAAGCGTGGAAATGTCATAGGATGCCACCTGAGCAAAAAATCCAGTCCTAAATTTCCTCGCTCCTAAATATTTCAAAGTCAACTGTCTGCTTTATTATAAGAAAATGGAAGAGTTTGGGAACAACAGCAACTCAGCCACCAAGTGGTAGGCCACGTAAACTGACAGAGAGGGGTATAGTGCAAAGACTTTCTGCACAGTCAGTTGCTACAGAGCTCCAAACTTCACGTGACCTTCCAATTAGCCCACGTGCAGTACGCAGAGAGCTTCATGGAATGGGTTTCCATGGCTGCGCAGCTGCATCCAAGCCAGGAGTCGGGAACCAATGGCTGTAGAGCCAGATGTGGCTCTTTTGATGACTGCATCTGGCTCTCAGACAAATCTTAGCTGACATTGCTTAACACGATAAGTAATGAATAATTACGCTGGTAATCACAGTGTTAAAAATAACCACGTATCAACCAGACTACAAAGTCATCAGCAAAACCAGAAGTCGCATTAATGGTAAGAAGTATTTTATTTATTATTGGTTATTTTCAGAATAACAATGTTATTAAAAAGAATAAGAGACTTATTATACTCAAAAAATGTTGGTCTTACTTAAAAATGCACGCACTTAGTTGTATTCAGTGTTAAAAAATATTAAAAGGTTCTCACGGGAATACATTTTAAAATATTTATCTTTCATGGCTCTCTCAGCCAAAAAGGTTCCTGACCCCTGATCTAAGCCATACATCACCAAGTCCAATGCAAAGCGTGGGATGCAGTGGTGTAAAGCACGTCGCACCTGGACTCTAGAGCAGTGGAAATGCCTTCTCTGGAGTGATGAATCACGCTTTTCCATCTGGCAATCTGATGGACCAGTCTGGGTTTGGAGGTTGCCAGGAAAACGGTACATTTCGGACTGCATTGTGCCAAGTGTGAAATTTGGTGGAGGAGGAATTATGGTATGGGGTTGTTTTTCAGGAGTTGGGCTTGGCCCCTTAGTTCCAGTCAAGAAACTTTGAATGCTCCAGGATACCAAAACATGTTGGACAATTCCATGCTCCCAACCTTGTGGGAACAGTTTGGAGCGGGCCCCTTCCTCTTCCAACATGACTGTGCACCAGTGCACAAAGCAAGGTCCATAAAGACCTGGATGACAGAGTCTGGTGTGGATGAACTTGACTGGCCTGCACAGAGTCCTAACCTGAACCCATAGAACACCTTTGGGATGAATTATAACGGAGACTGAGAGCCAGGCCTTCTCGACCAACATCAGTGTGTGATCTCACCAATGCGCTTTTGGAAGAATGGTGGAAAATTCCTATAAACACACTCCGCAACCTTGTGGACAGCCTTCCCAGTGGAAACTGTAATAGCTGTAAAATGTGGACCGGCATCATATTGAACCCTGTGGGTTAGGAATGGGATACTTTTGGCAATGTAGGGTAGATAATAATTGGCCAAACGGTTGTTGGGAGCCAAAATAAAAAAAAAAAAAGTTGACATCAGCACTGGCTCATAACACTGGAGATAACACATGATCTGTGTTTCCACGGACAACAGTTTAACATGTAGTAAGCAATATTCATCCATTTTAATTATCATTTTTAAAATGTATTAATTATACATCCATCTATTTTCATATATATTTTATTATTATTTAAGGATTTATTTCTAATTGTCTAATTTTCAGAAACGTCCACTTTTAGACCGGTTTTCCAATAATAGTGTTTTCAGGCTGTTATTTAAAGTAGCCCGCAGTAAACAGTAGGGTGACCATATTTTGATGACCAAACAATGAAATATGCACATTATTTACTCAAAGTATGCTTCCTTTGTATTGACAGAAAACTGTTGTATCAAAAACGATACATACTTTCCATAACCAGACAAATTGAGCTTATCAGAGGTTACTCAACATGCTTAAAATATTATATCTCCTCGAAGAATTTTAATAATTGTAAAATATCTGGAATGTAATAGTGATAAAAATGATTACTTTTAAATTATTAAGATTATTACTTTTCTGCGTTAGGAAAATCAGCCTGGAAGAAAAGCTCTCTTTTCAAGTCTAAACCATATAAAATATGAAGAGTACTTCAAATTACAAGTACCCCAATTTTGCGATTTTTGGGGGGATTGTCTTTGCTAATTTTTACGCTTTTGGTTGTAAGTTAAAATATCGGGTTACGAGCCTCGCCACCGCTAGTCGGCGTAGCAAATATCACAGTGAACCACGCAAGATCAGACCAAAACATCCGATCTTAGTCGCTAGCATTAGCTTATAGCTAGAGGTCGACATAACCTTGATTTTGTAAACATGGGAAGGACGAGTGGGCGTGAAGGTCAGTGCTGAAACGAAGAAGTGGTTGATGTGTTGAAGTAAAGTAAGAAATCATCAAAAAATAGGACTTATGACAAGCTTTCTCAGGCAGTTGGAACGCAGCACTGCTAGATTGAGTCGATAACGCCAGCCAAGGGTGTTAAATTAATGTCTAAACGGCAGACATGTATCCATGAAAATATGGAGAAGCTGCAGATGTTGTGTTGAACGGGGAAGCAGCTCGATAAATTATGTAAAATAATGTATATTTGCTTCATAAAAAATATTGTAGTTTGCTGTATATTCTATTGTGTTTTTTAAATTGATTTCAATTCATTTTAACGGGTGACACTCTTTCGCAATACAATTTTTATTTGAAAAACGAGCTGCGTCTTAAAGTGATAGATTTGTAAAAAGAGAAAATATGTATCATTTGAACAGGAACTAAGATCTTTTAGTAAATCTATTTTTAGAACAGTGACAATGGAAATAAGTATTCCAATCAGAGGTGTTAGTTTATGGAACACACTTGATAGTGGAACAAAACAATGGTAATCTCTTTCTGTATTCAAAATAAAAGCATGATGATGAAAATATATGACTGAGTAAAATTAGGTCTTCATTATTGGTTTAATTGTTGTAAAATGAAAATATGGCGTTGTCGCCAACATTGAAAGCCAATTGTTGCATTTGGGAAAATAGGAAGCAGATATCATTTTTTTGAACTTTCAGTTCTTTTTCATTCATAATTTACATTAATGGTATGCTAATTGTTAGATTTTCTCTCTTTTGTTTGATTTTTATGAATGCAATACATAAATGAACTGAACTGTATTTACTGCGCTCCTGATCAGTGTGAATGTATTACTTATTTTTTAGTTTATTTAATTTTAATATTCAGTATCAAAAGGCTCAAATCAGTCGACAATGTTTACAGTATAAATAAGGATTTGAATTGTGTTTTAATTTCAGGCAAATTAATGCACTTTAAATATTTTGCAGACGGTTTTCTTCGATGTTAAAGTTGTTCTTTGTTGTAAATGTATTTATATTTTTGGTTTTCTTCAATGTTAATAAGGATACAATATAGGGTTGTCCCGATACCAATATTTTGGTAGCTGTACCAAAATGTATTTCGAGACTTTTCTAAATAAAGGGGAACACAAAAAATTGCAATATTGGCTTTATTTTAACAAAAAATATTTGATACATTAAACATATGTTTCTTATTGCAAGTTTGTTCTTAAATAAAATAGTGAACATACAAGACAACATTTATTTTATTAGTTAGTAAGTAAACAAACAAAATCTCCTTATTTAGTCTGCTGACATATGCAGTAACATTGTCATTTTTCATTCTGTTATTTTGTCAACATAATTAAGAACAAGCAGTAGAAAAATAATTATTAATCTTCATTTACATCTTAATATTAATCAGTACCGACCTTCGATCCCTCAGGCGGTACTACATCAACAACAGACATCAGTGTGAAAAGGATATCACCACATGGGCTCAGGAACACTTCAGAAATCCACTGTCAGTTCATTTACTGTTAATATCTGCTTACTTTCTCTTTTAACATGTTCTATCTACACTTATGTCAAAATGTAATAATCACTTATTCTTCTGATGTTTGATGCTTTACATTAGCTTTGGATGATACCACAAATGTAGATATCAATCTGATACCAAGTAGTTACAGGATCATACATTGGTCATAATTGAAGTCCTCATGTGTCCAGGGACATATTTCTTGAGTTTATAAACATAATATAAATTTGAATAAAACGAAAAAAGATTTTGTGATGCTAAAAAAATATAGATGTAATCATCGTAGTATTGACTAAACACGTTCCTGTACTTGGTATCATTACAGTGGATGTCAGGTGTAGATTTACCAACGGCGTTTGTTTACATTTTAATGCCGGTGAGCTACGGTGTGTAGTGAAGCATGTTTAGCTATTCCTCGTCCTGCAGTGATAATGCTACTTGTAAGAAACGTACTTTATTTGTCGCCATGGAGGCAAGGAATAGTGATTTAGAAGTAGCTAAAACACTGCAGACTTCAGCTGGGTTTTAGCCGCGAGCTAGCCAGCCATTTCTTAAAGCACCTCTTCCTGAGGGCGTTTCAGTGTTATAACTTCACCTTTATCGTTACTTTTTAAGCCAAAATGCGTCCGTTCGCCCTTTTCTGTCTACACACTGTGTCTGCTTGTAAGTACTCTGTGTGTGCGCGCTGCCGAACATGCTCCTCTGCTCATAAACCAGCAATTTCATGACGTGACGGTACATTTTAGAGGCGGTATAGTATAGTACCATTTTTGATTCAATAGTATTGCGGTACTATAATAGTACTGGTATACCGTACAACCCTAATACAATGTTATGCAGAGGTGTACTTATAACACATTTATAAACAAGTGATGCTATTTATAGTCGTGGCGGCGCACTGCCTTAAATAATAGTCTATGTAACTGTATGATAAATGTATGCTAAATGTGATAAATAAAAATACTGAAGAAACTCAATAA
>NC_084563.2:10664598-10667098 GCF_033978685.3 Nerophis lumbriciformis | reverse complement strand
ACCCGCCCCCATAGAACAGGAAGCGCTTCTTCTTCTACTGTAAGCAACCACCCGCCCGCGTAGAAGAAGAAAAAGCGCGCGGATATTACGTTTCATTTCCTTTGTGTGTTTACATCTGTAAAGACCACAAAATGGCTCCTACTAAGCGACAGGGATCCGGTTCATGAAAAGACGCAATCTCTCCATCCGCACACGGACTACTATTTCACAGCAACTGCCTAAAGACTTTCAAGAAAAGCTGGCTACTTTCCGTGCATATTGTAAAAACAAGATAGCTGAAAAAAAGATCCGGCCAGAGAACATTATCAACATGGACGAGGTTCCACTGACTTTTGATATTCCTGTGAACCGCACTGTGGATACAACGGGAGCACGTACGGTGAATATTCGCACCACAGGGAATGAGAAGTCATCCTTCACTGTGGTTCTAGCTTGCCATGCTAATGGCCAGAAACTTCCACCCATGGTGATATTCAAAAGGAAGACCTTGCCAAAAGAGACCTTTCCAGCCGGCGTCATCATAAAAGCTAACTCGAAGGGATGGATGAAGAAAAGATGAGCGAGTGGTTAAGGTAAGTTTACGCGAAGAGGCCGGGTGGCTTTTTTCACGCAGCTCCGTCCATGTTGATATACGACTCCATGCGCGCCCACATCACGCTGGTTTTTAATATATTATTAAAGTTTGACTGACCTATCTGACTGTTTTTTTGACATTCCTTTAGCACAGTTAGATGCGGCTTATAACACGGGGCGTCTTATAGGTGGACAAAGTTTTGAAATATGCCGTTCATTGAAGGCGCGGCTTATAACCCAGGGCGCCTTATGGTGCGGAAAATACGGTACGTTTGTATAAAGCAATTAGCTACCTGCTGCCACCTACTGATATGGAAGAGTATTACACGGTTACTCTGCCGAGCTCCAAACAGCACCGACACTCAACTCCGGCACATAATTTGCGGAATATAATTACTGGTGTGCAAAAAATGTATTTAACCCAATTAGGTGAAATGACATAATCTCCCACTGCACACCAGACTGTATCTCACAGTGGTTGAAAAACACTGCACTAAGGAATGGCACATTATTTGCAGATTATAATTATTGATTTGCAAAAAAATATTTTTTGGACCAATTAGGTGAAGTTGCATGATTTCCCACGGCACACCAGACAATTTCTCTAGTGTGCCGTGGGACAGTGGTAAAAAAATACTGATATATGCGACATGTTGACCAAAGAACCACCATTACATGTTTTGTAGACCACAAGAAAGTGATTTAAATGTCATAAAAAAAACAACTAATATGACTCCTTTAATGTGCCTTATGGTCCAAAAATTGCAAGTCTACTGAATGAAGGTCGAACCAGAGCTATTTTTTCTAAATCTCTTTATGAACACCACCATTGGCGTTGAAGTGCGTCACCACAAAGGCCGTCAACAACATCAAACCCCGACTCCGACGCCTGACTCATTAGGCCGCGTGCGATTGATGTTTAGGGTAAACTGCAGTCAGCGGCCGGCTACGAAACCCCCGCCGCTCCTCCGAGGTGATGAGTCAGACGGCGGTAGTCTTCCCGAGCTGTACGTCAATACTCTTTTCATGCTCGCGATCAAAAGACGGGAGCAACTGCATCTGACATTTGCGCGTGCTTGATACCGTGCAATAAATATCAGGAGAGTGGAACAATGGCAACAGTCGGCGGTGCCCCTGGGAGGCGGGACTACGCCATGTGTACATACAAGACGCCGCGTGGCTGCAGGAACTACATTGAATACAATTAAGGTTCAAAATGTGCATGTGGAAGTGAATATTAAGGAAGATAATTAGAAGGTTTTATTTGATCCTCCGTCATAGTTTGAGATGGACAAATGACAAAAAGTTGGAGATGGCTCAATTGGGGTCGTATTTGCAGACAGTTGTACTTTCATTGTTATTCCATTGACTTGAAATACACATTGTTGCCAAAAGTATTTGGCCACCTGTCTTTACTCACCTATGAACTTGAAGTGCCAGCCCATGGAATTGTCCAAAATGTGTTGGTATCCTGGAGGATTCAAACTTCCTTTCACTGGAACTAAGGGGCCAAGCCCATCTCCTGAAAAACAACCCCACAACATAATTCCTCCTCCACCAAATTTCACACTCGGCACAATGCAATCCGACATGTAGCGTTCTCCTGGCAACCTCCGAACCCAGACTGGTCCATCAGATTGCCAGATGGAAAAGTGTGATTCATCACTCCAGAGAACTCCACTGCTCTAGAGTCCAGTGGCGACTTTGCATTGGACTTGGTGATGTATGGCTTAGATGCCATGGAAACCCATTCCATGAAGCTCTCTGCGTACTGTACGTGGGCTAATTGGAAGGTCACATGAAGTTTGGAGCTCTGTAGCAACTGACTGTGCAGAAAGTCTTTGCACTATGCGCTTCAGCATCCGCTGACCCCTCTCTGTCAGTTTACGTGGCCTACCACTTGGTGGCTGAGTTGCTGTTGTTCCCA
>NC_084563.2:10547098-10647098 GCF_033978685.3 Nerophis lumbriciformis | reverse complement strand
TACATATATATACAACATATCTCCCTTTTTTAACTTTTGTTTTTCTTTCCTTGTAAACAAAACAAAATCACACTGTATATGTGTTGTCTGTCTAATTATAAATAATGCAGACCAGGCGTGTTGGCTGAGTTCTTGACGTTTTTTCACAGCGTGCTCATAATCTCATTCTTAGCTGCCGGCGTGGCGACATGCAACAACACTTTTCGGGGCTACCGCGCATGCTCGTCACTCCCGTTGCATGCTGGGTAGTGTAGTTGTTAAATTCCCTAGCTCATAACATCATATCTTTCCCCCTATAAAGAAATAATGTTAACTCAATAAAGTGTATTTCTTTTTGTAGCTTTAACTGTACATTTTTTAGCATTGTATGCACATTTGCAAACAACTTTTCTCTTCATAGAATTTTCTTTCAATAAAGAAATAAAGTGCAAAAATGTCAAAGCATCATAACAAACAGTTATGTCAAATAGCAGCAGAAGTGCACTTTTTGGAGAGCTGTATTATTTTCAGTTTTGTGCCCAAGGGACTGATTTTATTTAACACTATAATATTATTTATACACCTATAGTGATCACAGAGACAGGTTGTTTTTGTGTTACTGTATATATTTGTTTTTCTGAAAAATCCCACTTAATATACTTTGGGTAACAACAGTCAATATTTATTTACTTTATTTTTTTAGGGAGGTAACAGTCAATATTTATTTATTTATTAGATTTCATTTTTTTCTTATATAATAAAAGTGAGCTTTTGTTAAACCAAATATTGTGGGGTTTTTTTTTCCATATGCAACAACCTATCTGGACTCGATAAGCGAATCGATTCGATAAGAGGATTCGATTATAGGCTCGAACTCGATCATTTCTTATCAAACATCATCCCTAGGCGCCTCACAGTTCGATTATTAATTTATGTGCATCCATCAGTCCCTCCAGGATTTCGCATTTTTTTGTGTTTGTTGGAAACTGAAAAGCCGCAATTTGAGGCAACTTTTTTGATAAGTTGCACCAAAAGTTGCAATGTTCTGTGACTTTATGAATTTGTTATCAATGTTTTAAGTGTTCTTTATAACCCTAACCTAAAATAAAAAAAAGGGCAGAAAGCCGAATCCATGCAAAGTAACACACGCACACACACTATCTTGCCAAAAGTATTTGGCCACCTGCCTTGACTCACATATGAACTTGAAGTGCCATCCCATTCCTAACCCATAGGGTTCAATATGATGTCGGTCCACCTTTTGCAGCTATTACAGCTTAAAGTATTCTGGGAAGGCTGTCCACAAGGTTGCAGAGTGTGTTTATAGGAATTGTCCACCATTCTTCCAAAAGCGCATTGATGAGGTCACACACCGATGTCGCTCGAGAAGGCCTGGCTCTCAGTCTTCGTTCCAATTCATCCCAATGGTGTTCTATTGGGTTCAGGTCAGGACTCTGTGCAGGCCAGTCAAGTTCATCCACACCAGACTGTCATCCATGTCTTTATGTTGGAAGAGGAAGGGACCTGCTAATTGGGCCGGATTCTGATCATTTGGATGGGTGGCCAAATACTTTTGGCAATATAGTTTACACACACACACACCAAAAGTTTGGACACACCTCATTCAATGTGTTTTCTATTATTTTCATGACTATTTACATTGTAAATTGTCACTGAAGGCATCAAAACCATGACACGAAATAGCCGCCCTTTGCTCTGATTACTTTTTCGCACACTCTTGGCATTCTCTCGATGAGCTTCAAGCATACCTGTGAAGTGAAAGCCATTTTTAGGTGACTACCTCTTGAAGCTCATCAAGAGAATGCCAAGAGTGTGCGTAATCAGAGCAAAGGGTGGCTATTTTGAAGAAACCTAGAGTATTAAACATGTTTTCAGGTGTTTCACCTTTTTTTTGTTAAGTACGTAACTCCACATGTGTTCATTCGTAGTTTTGATGCCTTCAGTGACAATCTACAATGTAAATAGTCATGAAAATAAAGAAAACCCATTGAATGAGAAGGTGTGTCCAAACTTTTGTGTGTGTGTGTGTACACAATTATAATTGGTTATTACGAGAGTGTGAGAGTTCAACTCTTACCTTGTTTACCTCTGTAACAACCACTTTAAGGTTTTTTTTTAATCACTCAGAAATAGAGTTAAAATGAGCCAAACATGGATAAGTGAAGAAAGTGCATTTTGCATTTTTGTTGACGTTTTTGGTAATAATATCCACAAAGTTCAATGAGCAGGTTTAATGTTGTGCCGGTTGATTTTCTTCTCTTTGTTTTTCCTGTACTATGACTAGGGAAGGTTGTATGGATTGGGTCATATAAGTAATTGTTAACAACGAATTCAATTCATAACCATAAAGTACAAACAATAGATGAGGTAGTTTTTCTAGCCACTAGATGGCGACAAAATGGCAGCTGTCAGATTGCTGGCATATTTGTATATACAATTAATTCCCAATATTGAACGTGTGCCGTCTCATGGGTCAAATTAAAGACGCCGGCAGGCCGCACTTAGCACATTCCTGACATAGACCTAAAAGTTAACAGCATATACTCAGTCAAACTACTGTATGTTTTAATTAACTCCAACTAATATTAATAAATAAAATCAAACACTACCAAAGGCTTCACTATTGTTGTGTCTGCGCTGTCGACCAAAAGTTAGATATTCTCCATGTTTATTTTATTCTTTAAAAGTGTTTGTCCATCTTTTACATTAATCATGTTCCAACACATGTCTCCTCGCATCATAGGAGCATTTGTGAACTGTTGAGTGATTGATAGCAGTATTTTTGTGTTGGTAAATGAGAGACGAAGAGAGTTTATAGTCACACTTCAACATCTCTAACATTTAAATGCTGCCTCAGTATTGCAGAGGAAAATCTGTTCTTAATTGTTTTACCTTGGATAAATAAAGATTGCATAAACATATAAATGCATGCAGGCCCGGCCCTAACCAATCTGGCGCCCTAGGCAAGATTTTAGGTGGCGCCCCCCCACATCGGCAGTGAAGTGTATATACTCACAAGAAACCGAATAGCTTTGTCTTTGACCTTTTTTTTACTTAAAGAAAGCATATTAACAATCAGAATAGTTAACAAGATAAAAAAAAATATGAATAAATAAATGAATGCAAAAAATAAATATATGAAATACAATATTTTTTACATACATATTGCTTAATTAACATTAATGATGTGCACTTTAACAACTAGGCTTACAACTATACCTAATATATAAAGGGGTGGAAAAGTGACTATTACCTGCAAGGCAAACATTAGCTAACCAGAAGGCAATAACAATGTAAACAAAAAACACCTGCTTAAAAGATATAATACAAATGTCCCTGAGGAATGTAACCCGACGTTAAAACAGAACTAGCTATTTATTGATTAGCAATTGCCGAATCATGTAACATTAGCTTAATGCTAAAAAGCCAGGTTACTATCACATTCTGTAACTGACAAATCATTTCATGTAGGCTAACGTTACCTACCTGCTACCTCTGTCTTTTTCTCGTTTCTCCTCTTCTTTTCTCTTTTTTCTTCCCTGGGCACCTGACAGTTTTGGCCGTTTTGACATCTTGTGTTGATTTTTTGATGTGGTGACGTCCAAAAAGAGTCATGATACGGGAAGGGAGGGGGCGCACCGTGCGGGAGGGGGGGCGGGGGTGCTTAATGTTGTAACAAATAATATTTCTATTATATAGGCTTTACTTTGCATTTTAATTAACGTGGGATTATTTTTTGTATTTAGAAATAATAGTACCAACTTTTTTTTTTTTCTCCAACATTTGTGGCACTGGCGTGGCGCCCCCTGATGGACGGCGCCCTTAGCATTTGCCTATACGGCCTATGCCACGGGCCGGCCCTGAATGCATGTAATATAGAAAGTTAAGACAGGGGTGTTTTGCTAAATGTTTAAATGTTACATTTCTCAGAAGGCTTAGCGCCGTAGATGGGAACAGGAAATGGGTCAGGATGATACTGTATTTTCCGTACAAGAGAGCCACACCCACCAAATTTTAGAAGAAAATATATTTTACATATTTTAGCACACAATGCATACAATAAGCCACAGATATATACACACGTACAAAATACGTTTGTAAATGTTTATTAACATACTGTACGTTGTTTCCAAACGGTGTCAGTCACATGGCAGTAAAATGGCTGATAAAACAAAACAGAAGTCATCGTCATGGACCCACTAGCCGTGAAAGCTCACTCTTCAAACAGCTTAAAAGGAGATTTGACCTTTTTTTGGAATTGTGCGTATCGTTCACAATCATAAAAGACATGACGGATGGTTTTTAAAATTGTTTTTAATGAATTCTAAATATTAAATAAATGCCGTTCAATTCTGCCTGAAGAGCCCCTAAAACAACATCCACACACCTCCATTAAGGTGGAGGAGGTGTGGGTCTAAATTGGCTGTCAAAGCATACCAACTTGTCAGAATACATCCTCATCCTTCCTCTGTCCAGGTGGAGTATCGTTGGCGTTTACATTTTAACAGAAGTGTAGATAGAACATGTTAAAAGAGAAAATAAGCAGATATTAACAGTAAATGAACAAGTAGATTAAAAATACATTTTTACAGCTTGTCCTTAATAATTTTGACGAAATAGGTAGATAAATGACACAATATGTTACTGCATATGTCAGCCGTTAAATTAGGAGCCTTTATTTTATTTACCTACTACCAGAGGTGGGTAGAGTAGCCAGAAATTGTACTCAAGAGTACTGTTACTTTAGAGATTTATTACTCAAGTAAAAGTAATGAGTAGTCACCCAAATATTTACTTGAGTAAAAGTAAAAAGTATGTTGTGAAAAAACTACTCAAGTACTGAGTAACTGATGAGTAACATACACACACATATATATATATATATATATATATATATACACATACATTGATATATACAGTATATCATGTATATTTATTTATTTTGCCGTTTTTGTTTACATGTTAAAGGTGTTTTAATGAATATACATGCATGTTTAACACATATAGATTCCTTTCTTTCATGTTGACAAGAATATAAGTTGGTGTATTACCTGATTCTGATGACTTGCATTGATTGTAATCAGACAGCAGTGCTTAACGTCCACGTTTTCAAATGCAGGAGAAAAAAAGTTCCTCCTTTCCGTCTAATACCACATGAAAGTGGTTGGTTTTTGGTATCTTATTTGTCCAGCTTCCATATTCGTTTTCACACACTTTACAAGAAATACATTGGCGGCAAATTCCGTAGCTTGCTAGCTTGTTTGCGCTGGCTTTCGGAGACTCTTATTTTGAAAGCGCAGGCGCGATGGAGCGACACTTTTATTGTGAAGACAGGAACTGTGCAGTCAGTCTTTAGGCTTGTGACGGGATGTACGTTTGAAATAAAAAAGTGTCTTTTTTCCTTCACACTTTTGATTGATTGATTGAAACTTGTATTAGTAGATTGCACAGTACAGTACATATTCCGTACAATTGACCACTAAATGGTAACACCCCAATAAGTTTTTCAACTTGTTTAAGTCAGGTCATGTGACCGCCTGGCTCTGTTTGATTGGTCCAACGTCACCAGTGACTGCATCTGATTGGTGGAACGGAGTCAAACGTCACTAGTGACTGCATTTTATTGGTGGAACGGAGTGAACTTTGGGAGTCTGTAAAGTGGTAACGGGGATGTCATGTAATCTAACTAGTCCTTAGTCCAAAAAAAAAAAAAAAAAAAGAGTCAATGAAGGCAAGAATATGAAGTTCTTTAGAACACCAGTAAAAGGTACCTGGAAGTTGTTGCTGTCTGGAAGGTGCCGGAGATGACGGCAGAGGAAGTTGACCTGCCGTCGGCGACGTCACACCAGAGGGTAAACGTGCTTGAGATCGCTGGTTGGTTGGACTAGCGGGGCATTGGGAGGTCATGTGGTCCAACTGCCTACAGTGTAGGTCGGTGGTCTGCAACCCGCGGCTCTCAAGCCGCATGCAGCTCTTTAGTGCCGCCCTCGTGGCTCCCTGGAGCATTTTTTTTTTTTTTTTTAAAAAGGCTTGAAAATGGAAAAAGATGAGAGGGAAAATATTTTTTTTAGTATGGTTTTTGTTTGAGGACAAACACGACACAAACCTTCCCAATTGTTAGAAAGCCCGCTGTTTAATATGTTTGTGTGTATGCTTCACTGATGAGACTATTTGCTGAACATCGTTTTGTCCTACTAATTTTGGCGGTTTTTGAACTCACCACAGTGTGGGACTGTGACTCAACAGTTTGTTTACATGTAAAATATTTCACTCCTTTGTCTCATTTTGTCCACCAAACGTTGTATTTCCTGGGGATAGGTTGATTGTCAACACTAAACTGGCCCTAGTGTGTGAATGTGAGTGTGAATGTTGTCCATCTATCTGTGTTGGCCCCGCGATGAAGTGGCGACTTGTCCAGGGTGTACCCCGCCTTCCGCCCAATTGTAGCTGAGATAGGCTCCAGCGACCCCAAAAGGGAATAAGCGGTAGAAAATGGATGGATGGATGGACGTATTATTTCACTCCTTTGTCTCATTTTGTCCACCAAACGTTTTATGCTGTGTGAGAATGCACAAAAGGTGAGCTTTGTTGATGTTATTGACATATTTGAGCTCATTTAATACCCTTTACTTTTATCTTCTGTGTATATAATTTAGTTTTGACACATTATCTGTATGTAACATTGGCGGCATTTCTATAGTTGTGTGTGTGCCATGTTGTTCCAGACCACAGCAAACATTGCCCAGCTTGCCAAAGATTGTAATAAATCTATTAGAAGACAGCTTGCGGTTTCCTTTAGCTTGGACACACATCTATACCTTTTGCCATTCTAAGACAGTCATTTCCAGGAGTTATCTCACCTTTTGAGTAGCCTCTGATTTACTAATGTTTTCCAATGTTGTAAAAATGTGTAGAATAAATATTACATTAACATTTCTGTCAACGAAGATATGATTCAGCCTGCGACACAGTCATTTTGATAGTAGGCTAATATAGACACTTACATCATGTGTTGTCTTCATTATAAGACTTATATAAGACTTTTAAAGTCATTTTGATAGTAGGCTAATATAGCTAATATAGACTTTTTTTTTTTTTTTTTTTATAAAAATGTGTAAAAAAATTAAATTAAAAAAATTCCCAGTCCACAATCATCCACAACACGTTCTTAGATATCCATGTTATGATACATGTTCATATTATTTATTGACTATCTAAAAAAGATAAAAAATATATTTTTATTTAAATGAAGATATGAAATAATCCTAAATGAAATACAATGACTTGGTTTATATTATTGTATATACTAGGGCAGGGGTCACCAACGCGGTGCCCGCGGTCACCAGGTAGCCCGTAAGGACCAGATCAGTCGCCCGCTGGCCTGTTCTAAAAATAGCTCAAAGAGCAGCACTTACCAGTGAGCTGCCTCTATTTTTTAAATTTTATTTATTTACTAGCAAGCTGGTCTCGCTTTGCTCGACATTTTTAATTCTAAAAGAGACAAAACTCAAATACAATTTGAAAATCCAAGAAAATATTTTAAAGACTTGGTCTTCACTTGGAATAAGCGGTAGAAAATGGATGGATGGATGGGTCTTCACTTGTTTAAATAAATTCATTTATTTTTTACTTTGCTTCTTGTTACTTTTAGAAATACAATTTTAGAGAAAAAATACAACCTTAAAAATGATTTTAGGATTTTTAAACAAATATACATTTTTACCTTTTAAATTTCTTCCTCTTCTTTCCTGACGATTTAAATCAATGTTCAAGTAAATTTATTTATTTTTTATTGTAAAGAATAATAAATATTTTAGCTTCTGGTTTTTCGACGAAGAATATTTGTGAAATATTTCTTCAAACTTACTATGATTAAAATTCAAAAAAAATATTCTGGCAAATCTAGAAAATATGTAGAATCAAATTTAAATTTATTTTAAAATTTTTGTTCTGGAAAATCTAAAAGAAATACTGATTTTTCTTTGTTAGAAATATAGCTTGGTCCAATTTGTTAAATATTCTAACAAAGTGCAGATTGGATTTTAACCAATTCAAAACATGTCATCAAAATTCTAAAATGTATCTTAATCAGGAAAAATTACTAATGATGTTCCATAAATTATTTTTTTAATTTCTTCAAAAAGATTCAAATTAGCTAGTTTTTCTCTTCTTTTTGTCGGTTGAATTTTGAATTTTAAAGAGTCGAAATTGAAGATAAACTGTTTCAAAATTTTATTTTAATTTTTTTCGTGTTTTCTCCTCTTTTAAACCGTTCAATTAAGTGTTTTTTTCATCATTTATTCTCTACAAAAAACCTTCCGTAAAAAGAAAAAAAAATGACAGACAGAAATACCCATTTTTTTATATATATAAATTTATATATATAATAACATATATATAATTTATTTATTTAGCTATTCTTGTTTAAATCACACTTACGTGTAACTTACAAATGACAATATATTTATTTAAGTGTGTATCAAACTGGTAGCCCTTTGCATTAATCAGTACCCAAGAAGTAGTTTTTGGTTTCAAAAAGGTTGGTGACCCCTGTACTAGGTCATAAAATCAGTGTCAGTTGAGTCGGTCCATAGGTTGCCTGTAGGGATTTTTAATGTCCAGCAGATGTCAGTATTTAGTGACACAGTATCGACACAGTATCAATACAGTTTTGCAATGTGTCGAAACGCTTCATGACGCCTCATCAACCCATCACTAAATTGTGTTGTCTTCATTGTAACACTTACTGTAAATACTGCTTTTCATTTTTTGCAGCTCCAGACGGATTTGCTTTGGGTATTTTTGGTCCAACATGGCTCTTTCAACGTTTTGGGTCGCCGACCCCTGGTTAAGGTAGAGGTGTAGCCGCTGACAACGTTGTCTCTCGGTGGACGGAAGTCGGCTGCCACCAAGTTGCATGGGAGGAGGTCCAACAGACTTGGCAGAAAGAAGGTTGTCGTGGTTTGGACTCATGGAGGGAATGAAGGGAAGAACCAGCAAAGGACAGGTGTGTGCAATCACTAGAAGTAGGGTGGTTAGTGCCAGGTGTGCTTAAGCCTTCCCGCCTTCCTTGGCTGCCATGACAACTGAGAGAAAACAGAGCGATAGCAGGCTGGCCAGAAAAAGCACAGAAAAAAAAACAGGAATCAGTAATCAGAAGTACTTTAATAATCCCCGAGGGGAAATTAAGATTTTCAGCACAATCCCGTTCAAGAGCAGAAAAACATTACAGGGAGACAGAACAGGATCGCTGACGGGTCTGCCAACTTCCAAAACAAGTTGAGAAACAGGTAAACGCTGGGGGGGTGAGAAAGAAAAAAAAAATCAGTTTAAGCCCGGGCCAAGGAAGAAGAAGAAAAAAACCTCATAGCCATAGCACACATAAACATGTGTGTAAGAGGAAAACATCAAAGAACACAAAGGACATTAAAGACTTTTTAAAAAAAGCAGAGCTGATGCAACCAGCCATTTCTACATACAGCTACAAAAGTAAAACAACAACAACAAAAACATATACACTGTGGTGGTCTCTGCTGGGGTGGGGGGGGAGCATGGCCAGAGACAGGAGCAGACCCAACAAAGCAACCAACCCTCGGCCGGTGTCCAGTCCGCATGGATGAGCGAGGAAATGTGACAAATCCTAACTGATTTGACTAATTATGAAGATAACTGTTTAATTAAGAATGAATGGACGTAAAGAACATATGTGTTAGTAATCGCGATGAAGTGGACATGGGGTCGGATTAAATAAGCTTTGCTTCTTCCCACTCCTTTTCAGACATGTAAAGTAAAAAGAAAATGTGTAAAATATGTGATGTATCATATTGAAACTGCATACATGTTCGCAATTAACTTCGACCGAACCAAACCAAGAAGCTTTTGCCTGAGGAGACAAAAGAAAAACGGAGGTCAGGATCAACATTGGAAGGGATTTCTGATTAATGCTGCCTAAGCATTGTTTGAGTAGTAAGTTACTGTTGATGCTCAAATCAAAATGATATTGATAATATTTGCGTGGTAGTAATAAATAGCCACCAGCTTGATAGTTTGCAGTTCCACACTGACACCAACAGCCAAAAAGTAGAGTATATAAAAGAAAAACAATGTGACGACCGCAAACCGCAAATATAAAGTTTGAGTAAAATTTGGAGGTTCCTACTAGTGTTGTCCCGATACCAATTTTGATACTTTTCTAAATAAAGGGGACCACAAAAAATGGCATTATTGGCTTTATTTTAACAAAAAATCTTACAGTACAATAAACATATGTTTCCTATTGCAAGTTTGTCCTTAAATAAAATAGTGAACATAGTAGTAGTAGTAAGTAAACAAACAAAGGCTCTTAATTTAACTGCTGACATATGCAGTAACCAATTATGTCATTTATCTACCTATTATTTTGTCAACATTATTAAGGACAAGTGGTAGAAAATGAATTATTATTATACTTGTTCATTTACTGTTAATATCTGCTTACTTTCTCTTTTAACATGTTCTATCTACACTTCTGTTAAAACGTAATAATCACTTTGATACTTTACATTAGTTTTGGATAATACCACACATTTGGGTATCAATCCGATACCAAGTAGTTACAGGATCATACATTGGTCATATTCAAAGTCGTTGTCTTACTTAAGGATTGTGAATGATAAACACCACATCTCTTTCCAATGTTTGCGTATTTCCAGTATGACTGACCTAATAATATGGTCAGAGGGCAGAAGTGTTATTCCAGTGACGTGGAGTCTGCGGAATTTAACTTAAATTTGTGGAATTTTGTGATGTTTAAATTGTGTTTTCACATACTTTGCGGATTGTAAATACAATTGGATGTGGTTTAATGTTAGCTCTGTAGCCACAGTCCTCTTGGCTACCTGTGAGTATATTATGCTGGTTTATAGATTAGTTAAAACTAGAGATGTCCGATAATATCGGACTGCTGATATTATCGGCCGATAAATGCTTTAAAATGTAATATCAGAAATTATCGGTATCGGTTTCGAAAAGTAAAATTTATGACTTTTTAAAACGCCGCCGTACGGAGTGGTACACGGACGTAGAGAGAATTACAGAGCGCCATAAACCTTAAAGGCACTGCCTTTGCGTGCCGGCCCAATCACATAATATCTCAACTTTACACACACACAAGTGAATGCATTCATACTTGGTCAACAGCCATACAGGTCACACTGAGAGTGGCCGTATAAACAACTTTAACACTGTTACAAATATGCGCCACACTGTGAACCCACACCAAACAAGAATGACAAACACATTTCGGGAGAACATCCGCACCGTAACACAACATAAACACAACAGAACAAATACCAAGAACCCCTTGCAGCACTAACTCTTCCGGGACGCTACAATATACAACCCCCCCGCTACCCCCTACCCCCCCACCTCAACCCGAGCTGCTGTTTTGAGGCATGTTAAAAACAATAATGCACTTTGTGACTCCAATAATAAATATGGCAGTGCCATGTTGGCATTTTTTTTCCATAACTTGAGTTGATTTATTTTGGAAAACCTTGTTTCATTGTTTAATGCATCCAGCGGGGCATCACAACAAAATTAGGCATAATGATGTGTTAATTCCACGACTGTATATATCGGTATCGGTTGATATCGGGATCGGTAATTAAGAGTTGAACAATATCGGAATGTCGGATATTGGCAAAAAAGCCATTATCTCTAGTTAAAACAATTGCAGGACTAAGGAAACTGGTCTGTAATTGGTGAATTGGTGTTTGGCTCATGTTTTGTAAATTGGTACAACTTTTTCTATTTTCAGTATGTTTGGTGAGTTACCTGTTTGAAATGATAAATTGCTGAGTTTTTTTTACTCTGAAATCTCATTTAAGTACCAGTAGAATGGAAAAAAAAACAAGTTCCCTCTATAGTAAAGCTATTGTCATAAATATCTGATTTATGACATGAAAAAACTTCCAAAATTTGCGAGTACCGTATTTCCCGGACGATAAGTCGCAGTTTTTTTCAGGAGCGACTTATGTGTGAAATTATTAACACATTACCATAAAATATCAAATAATATTATTTATCTCATTCACGTAAGAGACTAGATGTATAAGATTTAGTGATTAGGAGTGAGAGATTGTTTGGTAAACATATAGCATGTTCTATATGTTATAGTTATTTGAATGACTCTTACCATAATATGTTACGTTAACATACCAGGCACGTTCTCAGTTGGTTATTTATGCCTCATATAACGTACACTTATTCAGCCTGTTGTTCACTATTCTTTATTTATTTTAAAATGCCTTTCAAATGTCTATTCTTGGTGTTGGGTTTTATCAAATAAATTTCCCCAAAAAATGCGACTTATATATGTTTTTTTCCTTCTTTATTATGCATTTTCGGCAGGTGCGACTTATACTCCGGTGCGACTTATACTCCGAAAAATACGGTAAATAGATATGATCAAAATAGTATC
This sequence comes from Nerophis lumbriciformis, assembly GCF_033978685.3. Taxonomy (NCBI): domain Eukaryota; kingdom Metazoa; phylum Chordata; class Actinopteri; order Syngnathiformes; family Syngnathidae; genus Nerophis; species Nerophis lumbriciformis. Next base: position 10,634,638 of record NC_084563.2, on the reverse strand, counting down.
AAAGTCAACTTGTTTTTCCACTCTACTGCTACTTTAATAACTTTTTTGTTGTGCTGTCTCAACTAATTAAAGTCACTGATTGTCCTCAAGTTACTACAGTTGGTTCCTACCCTTTACTGACTGAATGGGCCCAACTTCACCAGTTGGCACATACTGTAACGTACCTCGCAAAACTAGTTTTATTGGTTCTGTGACGTCGCTCGTACCTTGTAAAACCTGTATTGCGAAACAGCATCGCACATTGAAATTCATTTTTTTTTGCACCAATTAAAATGTAGCATGCCTTTTTTTAAAGAAAAACAAACGTACTTCTAAGTTGGCACCAATGATAAAAATTCCATGATTATTAGGTCATAACATACACTTACCCCTTCTTTCTCTCCCTTCTCTTGCAATCCAATTATGTATGACATGTATGTAGTGTTGCATTCGAAGCGATCGTAATGGTGATAATAGAGGTATACACTGTAATTGATTATCAATATTGTTATTTATTTTGGTTTTAATATTGTTTCAGTTGTAGTGCAATATTGCCCATTGTCAATATTGTGTTATTACTGGCATCATATGTGTATATTTGTGTTTGTCATGGTCAAAAGTGTACATACACTTGTAAAGAACATAATATCATGGCTGTCTTGAGTTTCCAATCATTTCTACAACTCTTATTTTTTAGTGATAGAGTGATTGGAGCACATACTTGTTGGTCACAAAAAACATTCATGAAGTTTGCTTCTTTTATGAATTTATTATGGGTCTACTGAAAATGTGAGCAAATCTGCTTGGTCAAAAGTATACATACAGTGAAGTGAATTATATTTATATAGCGCTTTTCTCTAGTGACTCAAAGCGCTTTACATAGTGAAACCCAATATCTAAGTTACATTTAAACCAAGTGTGGGTGGCACTGGGAGCAGGTGGGTAAAGTGTCTTGCCCAAGGACACAACGGCAGTAACTAGGATGGCGGATGCGGGAATCGAACCTGCAACCCTCAAGTTGCTGGCACGGCCGCTCTACCAACCGAGCTATACCGCCCCAGCAATGTTAATATTTGCTTACATGTCCCTTGGCAAGTTTCACTGCAATAAGGCACTTCTGGTTGAATTTTTGACCACTCCTCTTGACAAAATTGGTGCAGTTTATTTGAAGGTAATCCTCCTTTTTCATTGTCCCATTTACTCTCTGTAAAGCACCAGTTCCATTGGCAGCAAAACAGGCCCAGAGCATAATACTATCACCACCATGCTTGACGGTAGGAATGGTGTTCCTGGGATTAAAGGCCTCAACTTTTTTCCTCCAAACATATTGATGGGTGTTGTGGCCAATCAGCTCCATTTTTTTTGCATCTGACATCACATGGACAAAGATAAGACCTTCTGGAAGAAAGTTATGTGCTCCAATCACTCTATCACAAAAAAATAAGAGTTGTAGAAATGATTGAAAACTCAAGACAGCCATTTACCGCCACTGTATGTTGTAGTTGTTTATTTTTGTATTGTTGTCTTTCTCTGTCTTGTCCCCACAATTTCCTCCTCTGTCTTTGTTCCCCTCCAATTTATCCCCTGCACCAAACACTATATATATATATATATATATATATATATATATATATATATATATATATATATATATATATATATATATATATATAACATTTCATAAAGTCCAATACAAAATATTGCAACGAGAAAAGTATCTCACAATTCTATTTTCTAAAGTGAATCTATACAGCAGATTTGATCATCTCCATGCGGCCCCCTTAGCTCAGGGGGCCGCATGGAGGAAAATCGATTCCCAAGTGGGCCGGGATGGTTAAAATCATGGCATGATAACTTAAAAACAAAGACAACTTCAGGTTGTTTTATTTGCTTTACTTTGGCCAAAAATAGAACAAGCACATTCTGAAAACGTACGAATCACAAATAATTCTCTGGACAAAACACTTCAAATTTGTTGAAAATTCTGAGGAAATTGGTGCAGTTTCAGAAACACAATGAGCTTAGACTTGGTCTCAGTGTATCTACAAAGCCAGGATGAAACTTTAAATCACAGTCTTTTTGGGATTGAACAAAAACATAACATGTAAACTCTTTCAGGTATCAAATACCTCCTTTGTCATGTCCACGTATCAATCCAGTGCTAACTCAACAAACCGTAAGAAACGGAGGTAAAAACTACTCAAAAGGGTTAAGTTCACTTTTCTCGTGTTTGACAAAAAATTTGGGGCGACGAGGATGCCAAATTACGATGTGTTCGAAGCAGAAGACATGAAACGGCAGGTTTTAAATTTCATGTGGGTCGAGGAGGAGGAGCCACAGTCCCCCATAAACCATTTGCTTGCCTAACAGAATTGCTATTGTGACATCCAGTGGACACATTTAGAACGGCAGTTTATTTCCTTCCCAAAAATAAAGCAGCTCATTTTTATACATGTTTGCGGGCCTGATCCGGCCCACGGGTCGTATGTTTGACACCTACAATCTACATCAACAATATGATTTGCCTGAGTGGCAGGACAGGGTGGATTAAAAAAAAAATTGTTTAAAACGAACTTAATTAGCTTAAATGTTAACATGAAATATTAGCATGCTAACAATGAAACAAATAGCTTACTTCTAAAATCCATTTTTACTAGGTAGACAAAACTAGCTTAAAAACTTAATGTTAACATGCTAGCACTAGCATGGCAACAGATAAACAGCTAACATACTTCTGAGATGGCACCAAGATACAAAATCTATGCTTGACAGGATGAAACGTACATAACTCGTTGAAATTCCAGCATAAAACATCAGAATGCTAATGGTGGCCTAGTGGTTAGAGTGTCTGCACTGAGATCGGTAGGTTGTGAGTTCAAACCCCGGCCGAGTCATACCAAAGACCAGGGGCGCCGCTAGGGATTTTGGGCCCCATGAAAAGAATCTTTACAGGGCCCCCAACACAGTGTCATTATTTTTTCTGTATTATAATTTCATCATCATTAGGGGCCTCTCTGGGCCCCCCTCCATCATGGGCCCCTAGAATCCGTCTCTTTTATCCCCCCTTTTCGGCGCCCCTGCCAAAGACTATAAAAATGGGACCCTGCTTGGCACTCAGCATTAAGGGTTGGAATTGGGGGTTAAATCACCAAAAATGATTCCCGGGCGCTGCCCACTGCTCCCCTCACCTCCCAGGGGGTGATCAAGGGTGATGGGTCAAATGCAGAGGACAAATTTCACCACACCTAGTGTGTGTGTGTGACAATCATTGCTACTTTAACTTAAATTAACATAGGAACAGTTAGCATACTTCCAACACGGCACCAAATAACAGAATCAATAATTTATTGGGTTAAAACGTACACAATTAGCTCCAATGCGGATATAATATTTTAGCATGCTAACATGAGAACAGTTAGCCTATTTCCATGATGGCGCCGTGTTGCAAAATGAATGAGCTGAACGGGTTGGCGTTGTAACTGACTGAACCGGTCAATAAACGTGGGAACTGAGAAACTTGGGCGGATGACGTAGGCGGTTTTGTGTCACTTCCTCATGACTAATGTGTGCACTGTAGCAGCCTGCTGAGAGACACGCCAATGTGGCGAGTGGTTTATTTTTATTTTGAAGAAATTCAATTCAATTAGACCACTCCTCTTGACAAAATTGGTGCAGTTCAGCTAAATTTCTTGGTTTTCTGACATGGACTTGTTTCTTCAGCATTGTCCACACGTTTAAGTCAGGACTTTGGGAAGGCCATTCTAAAACCTTCATTCTAGCCTGATTTAGCCAGTCCTTTACCACTTTTGAGGTGTGTTTGGGGTCATTGTCCTGTTGGAACACCCAACTACGCCCAAGACCCAACCTCCGGGCTGATGATTTTAGCTTGTTCTGAAGAATTTGGAGGTAATCCTCCTTTTTCATTGTCCCATTTACTCTCTGTAAAGCACCAGTTCCATTAGCAGCAAAAGCCCAGAGCATAATACTACCACCACCATGCTTAATGGTAAAATAATAAGAGTTGTAGAAATCATTGGAAACTCAAGACAGCTGTTCTTTACAAGTGTATGTAAACTTTTGACCAGAACTTTATGCCATTGTCACCGCTTTATTTGTGTGTAATGTATAATCCTCAGTAGATCAGTAACCATCCCTTTATTATTGTAAATATTGTAAAAACTTACAATGTGTTGAAATTAACGAACAGCCAAATCAACTTTTGGTGACACTCTTGTATGAAGTAGGGCATTAATTCAGGTAAAAAAAAATGTAATGTTGAAACATGGTAGAGCTAGCAGTATGGTAGATAATCTGGTTATTATGCAACATAGTTAAGGCTAGCTGTTGTATGAATTGCAACACTTAAAACAAACTTGATTTCCAATACTTATTAAACTGGATTATTTTGATGACTAATACATCATTTTAATAAAACCTTTATGAGTTTTCGTAGAAAAAAAGTATCAAATATAGACTAATAATAATCATTTTCCTTCAAATGACTAAGACTGAAACTAAGATCGCTGCCAAAAACAACAAATTATCTGTTAAGGTACATAAATACTGTTACACCCGTGGTGATTAATCAAAGAACAACGTTGCCATTATCCATCCATCCATCCATCTTCTTCCGCTTATCCGAGGTCGGGTCGCGGGGGCAGCAGCTTAAGCAGGGAAGCCCAGACTTCCCTCTCCCCAGCCACTTCGTCCAGCTCCTCCCGGGGGATCCCGAGGCGTTCCCAGGCCAGCCGGGAGACATAGTCTTCCCAGCGTGTCCTGGGTCTTCCCCGTGGCCTCCTACCGGTCGGACGTGCCCGAAACACCTTCCTAGGGAGGCGTTCGGGTGGCATCCTGACCAGATGCCCGAACCACCTCATCTGGCTCCTCTCGATGTGGAGGAGCAGCGGCTTTACTTTGAGCTCCCCCCGAATGACAGAGCTTCTCACCCTATCTCTAAGGGAGAGCCCCGCCACTCGGCGGAGGAAACTCATTTCGGCCGCTTGTACCCGTGATCTTGTCCTTTCGGTCATGACCCAAAGCTCATGACCATAGGTGAGGATGGGAACGTAGATCGACCGGTAAATCGAGAGCTTTGCCTTCCGGCTCAGCTCCTTCTTCACCACAGCGGATCGATACAGCGTCCGCATTACTGAAGATGCCGCACCGATCCGCCTGTCGATCTCACGATCCACTCTTCCCCCACTCGTGAACAAGACTCCGAGGTACTTGAACTCCTCCACTTGGGGCAAGATCTCCTCCCCAACCCGGAGATGGCACTTCACCCTTTTCCGGGAGAGAACCATGGACTCGGACTTGGAGGTGCTGATTCCCATCCCAGTCGCTTCACACTCGGCTGCGAACCGATCCAGCAAGAGCTGAAGATCTTGGCCAGAGGAAGCCATCAGGACCACATCATCTGCAAATAGCAGAGACCTAATCCTGCAGCCACCAAACCAGATCCCCTCAACGCCCTGACTGCGTCTAGAAATTCTGTCCATAAAGGTTATGAACAGAATCGGTGACAAAGGGCAGCCTTGGCGGAGTCCAACCCTCACTGGAAACGTGTCCGACTTACTGCCGGCAATGCGGACCAAACTCTGGCACTGATTATACAGGGAGCGAACTGCCACAATAAGACAGTCCGTTACCCCATACTCTCTGAGCACTCCCCACAGGACTTCCCGGGGTACACGGTCGAATGCCTTCTCCAAGTCCACAAAGCACATGTGGACTGGTTGGGCAAACTCCCATGCACCCTCAATGACCCTGCCGAGAGTATAGAGCTGGTCCACAGTTCCACGACCAGGACGAAAACCACACTGTTCCTCCTGAATCCGAGGTTCGACTATCCGGCGTAGCCTCCTCTCCAGTACACCTGAATAGACCTTACCGGGAAGGCTGAGGAGTGTGACCCCACGATAGTTGGAACACACCCTCCGGTCGTTGCCATTATATCACCAAGTAATGCACATGTTTGTAAGTCGGTGTGTAAAAATAACATAGAAACATATTTGAATGCTAACAATGTATTTTTATTTCACTTGAGATGAAGTTCCAAATGTGTTTGACTGACTGCCATGTCATATAGAAGAAGAAAAGAAGATTTCATTGTCAACCCAGAGATGTAAAATGACACAACTAAAGTCAGAGTCAGGGACATGTTGATTAGTGGCAGCAAACGTCTGTGATGCACGCATATGCCTCCGTTGTTTCGCAGTCGACATCAGACCACTCACCTAAAAAGATAACAATTAAATTAGTGTGACATAAATCAACTTAAAGTTACTCGGATACACTAATTGTCTACATACCGTCTGTAGTGATAATCACACAGTCACCGCTGTCGGTAGGCGAACCTCCAGCAAAGTTAACAAAGGCATCAGGATCGCTGCCGTCGGTCCAAAGAAAATCGGAGTTCTGAAAGACAAAGTCGTATTTGAATGAATCACTGAAGGTTACAGCACGACGCCGTACATCTCTCTGTTCAATCATTTTCAACCTGCTACAATATTATAATGCCATGGGTGCTGATGTTTGGGGGTCATGCTAGATTCTACTACTCCCTTCCTTTTCTATGTGCCTTCAACTCAGAATGAGTGGATTGTATTGTAAGTGGCTCACCTGGAGGGCATCATGGTATCCAATCCAAGCTGACGACAAATTTTCTTCCAAAACCAGTTGGTAGACAACCGCATTTTTCACAGCGCTGGTGACTGAGGCCAGATTGCCATGAAGAAGTTGGCAGACTTCCTAAATGCAGAAACAATAGATTTCATTGGTGTCGGTCCATCACACAGCACGATGGATCAATGGTTTTCACAGCAGTCCACTGGGTTACAACTGCGAAGTTAAGCCATACCTCCGCATCTGCAAAAGTCCTGGGATCATCTTTGACGACGTAACAGTGATCGTCCAATCGAGTCCAACCCTCAGGGCAGCAGCTATCTGCAACACAATTGTTATTTTTGGCGGAACAAACTTGTTGATTGGAAAAGTTCTCATTAAGTCAGGGCTACCGACCTTTCTTTTTGCTATCGTTCGACAACTGTGGAGAAGAAAAGCACTTTGTTCAAATCAGACTTCTCAACACTGACCAATCTGACGGTGGCAATAAATGAAACTTACAACGCCGGTAAACAGTCCACTGATTCCACAAAGGAGGAACAACACGCGCAGGGTAAATGCCATCTGTGCAATGATAGACAAACACTGTTGTATTAAAGCTGTTGAGGTTCGAAAAGTGCGATATAAAGTTGTGCTCTGTTACCTTGGTGGTGATGGTGATGCAGAGGGCATCAGACGGCCTTCCTTTTATATGTTGACACTGCCCTGGAATGTTGAATACGTCACTTGTACGAAAAGTCACACGAGGTACCAGTGTGTGTACCGGTTTTGCATGGATAAACTTAATTGTCATAATTACAGTAAGAGGTAAGATCATTTTATCTTTAGCTATGACAGGTAACTATTAATGTTGGGTGTGTCTCGTGTATTATGGTTGGAAAGTTGCACCAAAGTAAGAATGGTTCTGCAGGGTGTGTTTCTTGAATGAACAGGTGTACCCCACCTATTGCCAAAGGTCGGCTGGCGTAGCTTCCAGTGTACCCGCGACCATAATGAGGATAGGACGTGTAGAAAATCGATGGATGTCTTCCTCGCATGTCTTGATTAACGTGTGGGCACAACTGATGCATGAAGACACACAAAGATAACTTTTTGGCAATACCTATGAAAGAACAATGAACAAATATCGCTACTAATCCGGGTCTCTACACTCTTAGAAATAAAAGTGCTAAGTAGAACCATATATGGTTCTTCGGCTCGTCCTCATAGGAGAACCCTTTTTGGCTCCAGATAGAACCTTTTTATAAAGGTTCCACCTGGAACCCTTTTGGAGGGTTCTACCTAGAACTGTGTGTGTAAGGTTCCACCCAGAACCCCCCATGAGAGGTTCTACAAAGAACCCACGCAGGGAGTTCCACTAAGAACCCTTTCGTATTTCAAGGGTTTCATCTAGAACCCACACAGGGAGTTCCACTAAGAACCCTTTTGTATTTCAAGACTTTCATCTAGAACCCACGCAGGGAGTTCCACTAAGAACCCTTTCGTATTTCAAGGGTTTCATCTAGAACCCACACAGGGAGTTCCACTAAGAACCCTTTCGTTTGTCAAGGGTTTCATCTAGAACCTATGCAGGGAGTTCCACTAAGAACCCTTTCATGTCTCAAGGGTTTCATCTAGAACTCACACAGGGAGTTCCACAAAGAACTCTTTCATGTTTCAAGGGTTTCATCTAGATCTGACACAGGGGGTTCTAAAAACATCCCTTTTCAAAGGTTTTCACCGATAACCGTCTTGTCTTCTGGGGGTTCTATAAAGAACCATATTGTATTCTACAGATCAGTTTAGTTCATATTATATTGTGGTCATTTATCATGTTGACATTGAACAAACATTCAAAACATTTTAATGAGAAAAACATTTATTTAAAGATAGGCACCATTATTGGCAAATGTTATCAGGAAGTATGTCCCTGGTGACACAGGATCTTACCCATGCTTTCAACAATCCCTGAAGAACTCTTTCTTCCAAAAACGGTTCTCTGGATCAAAATAGTTCTTACTGGAACCCTTAGTGTTAGTGAGAACCCTTTTAAAACCAATTATTCAGAAAAGGGGTTTTAAAGGGTTCTCTGGATCAAAATGGTTCTTACTGGAACCATTAGCGTTACCAAGAACCCTTGAAAAACCCTTTCTTCGGGAAAGGGTTTTTCAGAAGCAAATGGTTCCAGTTAGAACCTCAGCCCTTGTAGAAGAACCCTTTTAGAACCCTTATTTCTAAGAGTGTAGTGACCAAGACGGCGGTAACAAGTAGAATGTTTAGTAGTTGGACGGGTGTTCTTTGTTCCTTGAAAAGTTTTTTTCAGTCGCTAACAACCCCTTTTCAGAACTCTCAACACAATTGGCACAGCATTGGTCTTTTGTGGCCACACCATTCACACATTTCATGTCGTTTTCGCACAATATGCAGTCAGTTGAACACATTTCCACAATGCTTGCATTTTCTTAACAGACAAGCGACACCTCCCAACAAAATGATGCATTATGTTTGTATTATTGAAGAATTGACACCCCATCCCACAATAGCAAAAACAATACTCCAAACCTTAGATTCAGTACCAAAACCTCTGCTTCTTCAATGATATCAGTTCAAAAACAACATATCTCAGCTGATAATAAACAATTGAATAATTGACACACAGCTGATTCATGTTGGGTAATTTGGGCCAACCAAAGCTCATTCCAGTCTGTCTTAGACTCAGTGGCAGTGGTCAGGTGGACTTTGAGGTGTGATGTTTCTGGAAACGGACACCGAAAAAGACAAACACTGTATGATGTCTGGACTTGGAAGAGTAAGAGCGAGGGGCTCAGGGAGAAGAGCAGGCCCAAGGAGAGGGAAAGGGCAAGGGCTGCAAGAACAGTCGTCAGTAATGAATTGGTGCCTCTATCATTGACCATGTAATCAACCACCGTCTTTCTCTAAGAGATGCTGGTGAAAGAGTGCAGCCCAATTTGAGGCGGTCAACGGTTTCCTGCTGTTACCTTTGTACAAAACCCAAAACCAGTGAAGTTGGCACATTGTGTATATGGTAAATAAAAAGAGAACACAATGAATTGAACAGACTGCAAAGACAAGATATTTAATGTTCCAACTGAGAAACTATGTACCTTTCAGTATTAATGGTGCCTTCACAGATATGTAAGTTACCCATGCCTTGGGCACTAATACACCCCCATACCATCACAGATGCTGGCTTTTCAACTTTGCGCCTATAACAGTCCGGATGGTTCTTTTCCTCTTTGGTCCGGAGGACACGACGTCCACACGTTCCAATAACAATTTGAAATGTGGACTTGTCAGACCACAGATGAGCTCGAAAGTTGATAAATGGCTTTGGCTTTGCATAGTAGAGTTTTAACTTGCACTTACAGATGTAGCGACCAACTGTAGTTACTGACAGTGGTTTTCTGAAGTGTTCCTGAGCCCATGTGGTGATATCCTTTACACACTGATGTCGCTTTTTGATGCAGTACCGCCTAAGGGATGGAAGGTCACGGGCATTCAATGTTGGTTTTCATTCTTGCCGCTTACAAGCAGTGATTTCTCCAGATTCTCTGAACCTTTTGATGATGTTACGGAGCGTAGATGGTGAAATCCTTAAATTCCTTGCAATAGCTCATTGAGAAATGTTGTTCTTAAACTGTTGGACGATTTGCTCACGCATTTGTTGACAAAGTGGTGACCCTGGCCCCATCCTTGTTTGTGAATGACTGAGCATTTCATGGAATCTACTTTTATACCCAATCATGGCACCCACCTGTTCCCAATTAGCCTGTTCACCTGTGAGATGTTCCAAGTGTTTGATGAGCATTCCTCAACTTCCTCAGTCTTTTTTGCCACTTGTGCCAGCTTTTTTCAGGCATCAAATTCCAAATTAGCTAATATTTGCAAAAAATAACAAAGTTTTCCAGTTTGAACATTAAATATCTTGTCAATTGAATATAAGTTGAAAAGGATTTGCAAATCATTGTATTCTGTTTTTACTTACCATTTACACAACGTACGAACTTTGCTGGTTTTGGGTTTTGTATATATACATATATACGCATGTACCGTATTTTTCGGACTATAACGCGCACTTAAAATCCTTTCATTTTCTCAAAAATCGACAGTGTGCCGTATAACCCGGTGCACCTATTGTACGGAATTATTCTGGTTGTGCTTACCGACCTCGAAGATATTTTTATTTGATACATGGTGTAATGATAAGTGTGACCAGCAGATGGCACCCACACATAAGAGATATGTGTAGACTGCAATATGACGCCGGGAACAACACCAAAACTTTAAATGTTCCTTTGAGAATATAGAACATAACACACGGCGCTCAAAAACCTGTCAAACTCTTTGAAGTGCGACTTTCGTAAGCTACGAAGCCGCACCGCTTGATGGATTGTCGGCGCATTTCGGCTACTGTAGTCAGACGTACTGTGCTTCATCATACGAGTAATATTATGGTGCGTGTACAAAGGACCGTAAATTGGCACCTATTTGCAGACATATTATCTGGTGTTTTATTTTGCAATAGAACATAATAATAATAATAATAATAATAATAATAATAATAATAATAAAGAACATAAATAAAGGGGAACCAGACTAAAAAGTGATTCATATATAAATTATATCCATTGAGAAAATGGACAAAGATGGACAATCTGCCTTTGCATATAAAGTGCAATGGTGGACAAGGTTGCCACAACCAGTAATAAAATTCAAGGCACAGTGATATACATTATCAAATTTCAGTTTCAAATAAGAGACAAATGAAAAGGCATAAAAGTGGTCAGAATCGAGCGTTTCATAACTTGTAGGGAAAAAATTAGACATGTTTCTAAAGAAAACAACCCAATTTAATTTTAAGTTTAGCCACACGTTTTTCTTTGTGTGATTTAAAAGACAAGTTCTCATCAATAACAATTCCCATCTCAAGTTTAACCTTACTGTTGACATTTCTGGAGTGTTCAATGGCAATTGTTGACCATTTGAAAATAACATCACCGTAGATTTCTCTGCATTTAGCACTAGTCTCGGCCTGAGTCTGCCGGGACTGAACAACATCAGAAGGTATTTTGTTTTGTTATTGTTGTTTTTTTGTCATAAAAAAATACAATCATGTGTGCTTACGGACTGTATCCCTGCACACTGTATTGATATATAATGTAGGAACCAGAAATATTAATAACAGAAAGAAAGGGGGAATGAGTTTTTTTGGGGGTTGGTGCATTAATTGTAAGTGTATCTTGTGTTGTTTATATTGATTTAATGAATAAAAAAAAATTACAATTGTTTTTATTTTTTTTATTTCTTGTGTGACCCGGTACCAATCGATCCACGGCCCGGTGGTTGGGGACCACTGTCTTAAAGCACCTCTTCCTGAGGGCGTTTCAGTGTTATAACTTCACCTTTATCTTTAGTTTTTAAGCCAAAATGCGTCCGTTCTCCCTTTTCTGTCGACACACTGTGTCTGCTTGTAAGTACTCTGTGATTGTGCGCTGCCGAACATGCTCGTCTGCTGGTAGACCAGCAATGTCAAGACGACGGAGGGGTGGAGGGTGGGGGACCGGTACTTTTTAGAAGCGGTATAGTACCGAACATGATTCATTAGTATTGCGGTACTATACTAATACTGGTATACCAAATCAAATGATTTTGACAGGTCAATGAATAGAGCTGCACAATATATTTTGCAATCCAATGCCTCACTAATGTCATTCTCAACTTTGATCAGAGCGGTTATGGTGCAATGTCTTTTTCCAAAACCTGATTGACGTTGAGAAATCAGACCAAAAGGTGTCCAGTAATTATTTTAATTGTTTACTAACAAACTTTTTAAGAACTTTATCTTACAACAACTTGGAGACGTGGGTCTATAGTTATTAATAGCTGTGAGATCTCCTTTCAACAAAGCTAAAACATAAGCCGTTTTCTATGTTAGGAATCTCATTACTGGACAAGGAAAAATTGAAAGTATGCGTAAGAGGTTCTGTAAAAAAAAATGTATGGCTGACTTTAAAAAAAAGGGCTCTGCAGATTGACCAGAATCTACTTGTTTTAAGGTTATCTTGACCTCAAACACACCAAGAGGAGTCAAACTAAATGTATTGGCTATGGAAGCGTTAAGGCAGGGGTCGGCAACCCAAAATGTTGAAAGAGCCATACTGGACCAAAAATACAAAAAAATAATCTGTGTGGAGCCGCAAAAAATTAAAAGTCTTATATAAGTGTTATAATGAATGAAACACATGATTACGTGTCTATATTAGCTATATTAGCCTACTATCAAAATGACTTTAAAAATCTTATATAAGTGTTATAATGAAGACAACACATGATGTAAGTGTCTATATTAGCAATATTAGCCTACTATCAACATGACTTTAAAAGTCTTATACAAGTGTTATAATGAAGGCAACACATGATGTAAGTGTTTATATTAGCTATATTAGCCTACTATCAAAATTACTTTAAAAGCCTTATATAAGTCTTATAATGAAGGCAACACATGATCTAAGTGTCTATATTAGTTATAATAGCATACTATCAAAATGACTTTAAAAGCCTTATAAAGGGTTATAATGAAGGCAACACGTGATGTAAGTGTCCATATTAGCTATATTAGCCTACTATCAAAATGACTTTAAAAGCCTTATATAAGTCTTATAATGAATGCAACACATGATGTAAGTGTCTATATTAGCTGTATTAGCCTACTATCAAAATTACTTTAAAAGCCTTATATATGTGTTATAATGAAGACAACAAATGATGTAAGTGTCTATATTAGCTATATTAGCCTACTATCAAAATTACTTTAGAAGCCTTATATAAGTGTTATAATGAAGACAACACATGATGTAAGTGTCTATATTAGCTGTATTAGCCTACTATCAAAATTACTTTAAAAGCCTTATATATGTGTTATAATGAAGACAACACATGATGTAAGTGTCTATATTAGCAATATTAGCCTACTATCAACATGACTTTAAAAGTCTTATACAAGTGTTATAATGAAGGCAACACATGATGTAAGTGTTTATATTAGCTATATTAGCCTACTATCAAAATTACTTTAAAAGCCTTATATAAGTCTTATAATGAAGGCAACACATGATCTAAGTGTCTATATTAGTTATAATAGCATACTATCAAAATGACTTTAAAAGCCTTATAAAGGGTTATAATGAAGGCAACACGTGATGTAAGTGTCCATATTAGCTATATTAGCCTACTATCAAAATGACTTTAAAAGCCTTATATAAGTCTTATAATGAATGCAACACATGATGTAAGTGTCTATATTAGCTGTATTAGCCTACTATCAAAATTACTTTAAAAGCCTTATATATGTGTTATAATGAAGACAACAAATGATGTAAGTGTCTATATTAGCTATATTAGCCTACTATCAAAATTACTTTAGAAGCCTTATATAAGTGTTATAATGAAGACAACACATGATGTAAGTGTCTATATTAGCTGTATTAGCCTACTATCAAAATTACTTTAAAAGCCTTATATATGTGTTATAATGAAGACAACACATGATGTAAGTGTCTATATTAGCTATATTAGCCTACTATCGAAATGACTTTAGAAGCCTTATATAAGTGTTATAATGAAGACAACACGTGATGTAAGTGTCTATATTAGTTATAATAGCGTACTATCAAAATGACTTTAAAGGCCTTATATAAGTGTTATAATGAAGACAACACGTGATGTAAGTGTCTATATTAGCTATATTAGCCTACTATCATAATGACTTTAGAAGCCTTATATAAGTGTCATAATGAAGACAACACGTGATGTAAGTGTCTATATTAGCTATATTAGCCTACTATCAAAATGACTTTAAAAGCCTTATATAAGTCTTATAATGTAAACATGTAAAGCGACTTTGGGTACTTAGAAAAGCGCTATATAAATCCCAGTTATTATTATTATTATTATTATTATTATTATTATTAATGAAGGCAACACATGATGTAAGTGTCTATATTAGCTATATTAGCCTACTATCAAAATGACTTTAAAAGTCTTATATAAGTGTTATAATGAAGGCAACACATGATGTAAGTGTCTATATTAGCTATATTAGCCTACTATCAAAATGACTTTAAAAGCCTTATATAAGTCTTATTATGAAGGCAACACATGATGTAAGTGTCTATATTAGTTATAATAGCGTACTATCAAAATGACTTTAAAAGCCTTATAAAGGGTTATAATGAAGGCAACACATGATGTAAGTGTCTATATTAGTTATATAAGCCTACTATCAAAATGACTTTAAAAGTCTTATATAAGTGTTATAATGAAGGCAACACGTGATGTAAGTGTCCATATTAGCGATATTAGCCTACTATCAACATGACTTTAAAAGTCTTATACAAGTGTCATAATGAAGGCAACACATGATGTAAGTGTCTATAATAGCTGTATTAGCCTACTATCAAAATGACTTTAGAAGCCTTATATAAGTGTTATAATGAAGACAACACGTGATGTAAGTGTCTATATTAGCCTACTATCAAAATGACTTTAGAAGCCTTATATAAGTGTTATAATGAAGGCAACACGTGATGTAAGTGTCTATATTAGCTATATTAGCCTACTATCAAAGGCTGACGCACATCTTCATTGACAGAAATGTTGTATTTACATTTATATTATACACATTTTTGCAACATTGGAAACCATTAGTAAAACGGAGGTTTCTCACGGGATGAAAGAACTTCTGGAAATTACTGGCTCAGAATGACCAAAGGTATAGATGTGTGTGTCCAAGTTTAAGGAAACGTCAGGCTGTCTTCTTCTAATGGATTTATTACAATCTTTGAAAGCTGGGTAACGTTTGCTGTGGTCTGGAACAAGATGGCACACAAACAACTATCTGAAATGCAGCCAATATTACATACAGATTGTCATGACTTGGACTTTGGCGTGGTTTGTTTTCCCATGGTGCAAATGATTTGGACCGGATATGGCGTGAAGGTAAATACATATATAATTTTAACACTCAAAAAAGGAATAAACAAAAGGCGCGCACAAGGGCGGGAGTACAAAACTTGGCTATAAAAACAAAAACTCGCACAAAGGCAGAACTATGGACAAAAAAACAAAAGACACTAACTGTGGCATTAATCAACAAAACTTACTTGCGATGACGTGAACATGGCAGCATGGACTATGAACATGAAACAGATTGTCAAGAGTGATGTCGCCAGGCTGACTGCCTGGCAACTACAGGCTTAAATAGTGATGACATGATTAGTGAAAACAGGTCCGTGACTCAAAATGTGAAAACGTGAGACAGGTGCGTGACATGACCATGTGTACCAGGTGAAACTAATGGTTACTATGGTGACAAAGGGAGTGAAGACAAGAACTAAAAAAAGTGTCCAAAAACCAAGCAAAACATAACTAAACTAAACATGATCACAGACATGACACAGATAATGTGTCATGTGAGCTCAAATATAGCTACAAACGAGGCATAATCATGCAATATGTACATACAGCTAGCCTAAATAACATGTTAGCATCGATTAGCTCGCAGTCATGGACTGACCAAATATGCCTGATAAGCACTTAATAAAATCAACAAAGCTCACCTTTGTGCATTCACGCACAGCATAAAATGTTTGGTGGACAAAATGAGACAAAAGAAGGAGTGGCGTAAAACACGTCTTTCTGTGGCAGCATCGGAGAAAGTTGTACCTGTAAACAAACTACGATGAGTTCAAGGATCGCCGAAATTAGTAGGACAACACGGTTCTTGCCAAATACTTTCATCAGTGAAGCATGTTTAATACAAACAGTGGGATTTCTAACAATTAGGAAGGTTTGTTCTCCTACAGAAAAGATATTTAAAGAAAAACTTAATTTTTTTCATAATCTTTTTTTCATTTTCACACATCTCAGAAAGACCCCCGTGTTCAGGCATGGTGACATGCAACCCTTCTGAACATTTGGCTAGTTTGGATGTGGAGAGAAGGTGTCAAATGAAGAACCAGAAACAAAACAATAGCATGTTCATTACAACAATTAAGTATTGTTGACTTCCCAGTCAGATCCCATGAGTCTTCGACGGAACATGCCGGCAGATTATTTGTGGTTTCACCTCCATATGACGTCCCGGAAGACTGTATGGTACCTGGCGGAGCAAGTTTTGTTGGCCCCGTGACGCAGCTGGCACCTTGGAAAACTTGTATTGTGAAACAACACCGCCCACTGAAATGAATTACAATCCATTTACCCTGTGCTTGCCCTCACTAAAACCCCACAAATAACACGGAACATGCCTTTTAAAAAGGAAAACTAACCTTTAGATAATAAATATTGTATGAAAAGCAATGCAGCAATGTTGCTCAGCAGCTTCTCCATGTTTTTCATGGATAAATGTCCACCGTTTGAATATCGGTGGACATGTCAGGAACTATTCACAAATATTTATTATATTATTTTATTATATTTACTCTCATGGTGACAACACACCTTATGATGGTGACACTACACTTTATGATGGTGACACAACACTTCATGATGGTGACACTACACTTTCTGATGGTGACACCACACCTTATGACGGTGACATCACACCTTATGACAGTGATACTACACTTTATAATGGTGACACTACACTTTCTGATAGTGACACGCTACTTTATGACAGTGACGCTACACTTTATGATAATGACACTACACTTTATGATGGTGACACTACACTTTATGACAATGAAACTACACTTTGACATTGACACTACAGCTTATTATAATGACGGTACACCTAATGACTGTGACACTACACTTTATGACAGTGACACTACACTTTATGACGGTGACACTACACTTTATGACGGTGACACTACACTTTATGACAGTGACACTACACTTTGATAGTGACACTATCAGCTTATTATAGTGACAGTGCGCCTTATGACTGTGACACAACACTTTATGACAGTGACACTACACTTTATGACGGTGACACTACACTTTATGACGGTGACACTACACTTTGACAGTGACACTACCCTTTATGACAGTGACACTACACTTTGATAGTGACACTATCAGCTTATTATAGTGACAGTGCGCCTTATGATTGTGACACAACACTTTATGACAGTGACACTACACTTTATGACAGTGACACTACACTTTATGACGGCGACACTACACTTTGACAGTGACACTACCCTTTATGACAGTGACACTACACTTTGATAGTGACACTACACTTTATGATGGGGACACTACCCTTTATGTCGGTGACACTACACCTAATGATGGTGACACTACGCTTTAGCATGGTGCCACCACACCATATGATAGTGACACTACAACTTATGATAGTGACACTACACTTTCTGATGGTGACACTACACTTTATGACAGTGACACTACGCTTTATTGTGGTGAGACCACATCTTATGATTGTGACACTACACTTTATGATAGTGACACTACACTTTATTATGGTGACACTACACTTTGATGGTGACACTACACCTTATGATAGTTACACTACACTTCATGACAGTGACATTACACCTTATGATAGTCACACTACGCTTCATGACAGTGACACTATACCTTATGATAGTGATGTTACACCTTATGATAGTGACATTACACTTTATGATGGTGACACTACACTTTATGTCAGTGACACTAAACTTTATGATGGTGACACTACACTTTATTATGGTGACACTACACCTTATAATATTGACACTATGCTTTATGACAGTGTCACTACACCTTATGATAGTGACACAACATTTTCTGATGGTGACACCACACTTTCTGATAGTGACACTACACCTTATGACGGTGACACTACACTTTATGACGGTGACACTACACTTTCTGATGGTGACATTACATGTTCTGATAGTGACACCACACTTTATGGTGGTGGCACAGTGTAGTGTCACCATCATAAAGTGTGGTGTCACCATCAGAACTATGAGGGTGACACTACACTATGATGGTGACACTACACTTTATGATGGTGACACTACATTATGATGGTGACACTACACTTTATGATGGTGACACTACACTTTATGATGGTGACACTACACTTTATGATGGTGACATTACATGTTCTGATAGTGAAACCACACTTTATGATGGTGACACAGTAAGTGTCACCTTCATAAAGTGTGGTGTCACTATCAGAACTATGAGGGTGACACTACACTATGATGGTGACACAACACTATGTTGGTGACACTACACTTTAAGATGGTGACACTACACCATGTTGGTGACACTACACTATGATGGTGACACTACACTTTAAGATGGTGACACTACACCATGTTGGTGACAATACACTATGATGGTGACACTACACTTTATGATGGTGACACTACACCTTATGATAGAGACACTATGCTTTATGACAGTGACACTACACCTTATGATAGTGACACAACACTTTCTGATGGTGACGCAACACTTTCTGATAGTGACACTACACTTTATGACGGTGACACTACACTTTATGACGGTGACACTACACTTTCTGATGGTGACATTACATGTTCTGATAGTGACACCACACTTTATGGTGGTGGCACAGTGTAGTGTCACCATCATAAACTGTGGTGTCACCATCAGAACTATGAGGGTGACACCACACTATGATGGTGACACTACACTTTATGATGGTTACACTACACTATGATGGTGACACTACACTTTATGATGGTGACACTACACTTTATGATGGTGACATTACATGTTCTGATAGTGACACCACACTTTATGATGGTGACACGGTAAGTGGCACCTTCATAAAGTATGGTGTCACTATCAGAACTATGAGGGTGACACTACACTATGATGGTGACACTACACTATGTTGGTGACACTACACTGTGATGGTGACACTACACTTTAAGATGGTGACACTACACCATGTTGGTGACAATACACTATGATGGTGACACTACACTTTATGATGGTGACACTACACCTTATGATAGAGACACTATGCTTTATGACAGTGACACTACACCTTATGATAGTGACACAACACTTTCTGATGGTGACACTACACGTTCTGATGGTGACACCACACCTTATGACTTTAGTGAGATCACATACGTAGCATAGAAGAAAAAAGGTACTTAAAAAAAAAAATGTAATAAATAAATATTATTTTGTAAAATTTAACAAAATAAACCGTTTGCCAATTACACAAGAATGTAATATTTAGTAACATGTGATATTAACTTATTACATGCAAAATGAGATATGTCAAGCCTTTATTGGTTATCATTTCGATGATTATGTCTCACAGCTAAAGAAAACCTTGAATTGAAAATCTCAGAAAGTGTGGGGTTTCAAAAAGTGCAAGTTCGGATCATTAAAACGATAAAAGACTTGACATACCTCACTTTGCATGTCATGACTTAATAGCACATATTAGTTTCACATCGGGGCGGTATAGCTCGGTTGGTAGAGTGGCCGTGCCAGCAACTTGAGGGTTCCAGGTTCGATTCCCGCTTCCACCGTCCTAGTCACTTTCGTTGTGTCGTTGGGCAAGACACTTTACCCACCTTCTCCCAGTGCCACCCACACTGGTTTAAATGTAACTTAGATATTGGGTTTCACTATGTAAAAGCGCTTTGAGTCACTAGAGAAAAGCGCTTTATAAATATAATTCACTTCACTTCACTTGAGAGCTTTAAAAACTGGATCAAATCTGGATAAAAAGGAATCCATATCCCGAGTTGATACCACAGACAGAAATTCCAACATGATGTTCCTCCCAGACGAGACAAAAGAAAAAATAATTAAAATTGCGACTAAATTGAAAATCCAAGACCTCTACTGATTGGAACGGGATTGATATGGAAAGTTTAAAAAAAAGGTTATTAAAGAGATTGTAGAACATTTTGCGTATATCAGCAACGTATCATTTCAAACAGGAAATTCCCAAATGAAAATAGCAAAAGTTGTACTGATTCATAACATTGAAGACAAACACCAGTTTACAAATTATAGACCTTTTTTTTTTTTTTTTACCTTCAACATTTTCTAAAATAATCGAAAAACGCTTTACCAACAATATGGAAAAAAAAATCATAGCTAAAAGTGGAACACTCAGACAACAATACGGATTTGATTGATTGATTGATTGAAACTTTTATTAGTAGATTGCACGGTACAGTACATATTCCGTACAATTGACCACTCAATGGTAACACCCCAATAGGTTTTTCAACTTGTTTAAGTCGGGGTCCATTGATTCATGATACAGATATATACTATCATCATAATACAGTCATCACACAAGATAATCATCTGAGTATATACATTGAATTATTTACATTATTTACAATCCGGGGTGTGGGATGTGGAGGGGGGGGTTAGGTTTGGTTGACATCAACCAGAGGTGGGTAGAGTAGCCAGAAATTGTACTCAAGTAAGAGTACTGTTACTTTAGAGATTTATTACTCAAGTAAAAGTAATGAGTAGTCACCCAAATATTTACTTGAGTAAAAGTAAAAAGTATGTTGTGAAAAAACTACTCAAGTACTGAGTAACTGATGAGTAACATACACACACATATCATATATATATATATATATATATATATATATATATATATATCTATATATATATATGTATGTGTGGGGAAAAAAATCACAAGACTATTTCATCTCGAGATGAAATAGTCTTTTATTAAGACATATATATATATATATATATATATATATATATATATATATATATATATATATATATTTATATATATATATATATATATATATATATATATACATATATACACATACATTGATATATACAGTATATCATTTATATTTATTTATTTTGCCGTTTTTGTTTACATGTTTAAGGTGTTTTAATGAATATACATGCATGTTTAACACATATAGATTCCTTTCTTTCATGTTGACAAGAATATAAGTTGGTGTATTACCTGATTCTGATGACTTGCATTGATTGTAATCAGACAGCAGTGCTTAACGTCCACGTTTTCAAATGCAAGAGAAAAAAAGTTCCTCCTTTCTGTCTAATACCACATGAAAGTGGTTGGTTTTTGGTATCTTATTTGTCCAGCTTCCATATTCGTTTTCACACACTTTACAAGAAATACATTGGCGGCAAATTCCGTAGCTTGCTAGCTTGTTTGCGCTGGCTTTCGGAGACTCTTATTTTGAAAGCGCAGGCGCAATGGAGCGGCACTTTTATTGTGAAGACAGGAACTGTGCAGTCAGTCTTTAGGCTTGTGATGGGATGTACGTTTGAAATAAAAAAGTGTCTTTTTTCCTTCACACTTTTGATTGATTGATTGAAACTTGTATTAGTAGATTGCACAGTACAGTACATATTCCGTACAATTGACCACTAAATGGTAACACCCCAATAAGTTTTTCAACTTGTTTAAGTCAGGTCATGTGACCGCCTGGCTCTGTTTGATTGGTCCAACGTCACCAGTGACTGCATCTGATTGGTGGAACGGAGTCAAACGTCACTAGTGACTGCATTTTATTGGTGGAACGGAGTGAAACGTCACCAGTAAGGCAGGCACTTTGAAGGTCTGTCTGACAGACCAAAACAAACAAAGCGTGCATTAACAGATCGATAAAAATTAGTAGCGAGTAGCGAGCTGAATGTAGATAAAAGTAGCGGAGTAAAAGTAGCGTTTCTTCTCTATAAATATACTCAAGTAAAAGTAAAAGTAAGTTGCATTAAAACTACTCTTAGAAGTACAATTTATCCCAAAAGTTACTCAAGTAGATGTAACAGAGTAAATGTAGCGCGTTACTACCCACCTCTGACATCAACACTTCAGTCATCAACATTGGAACAGTGTAAGACTGACTTGGTAGGATATGTAAAGCAAGTAGTGGACATAGAGAGAGAGATCAGAAAGCATAAGAATAAGTATCTACATTTGATTATTTACAATCCGGGGAGGTGGGATGTGGAAGGGAGGGTGTTAGTTTAGGGTTGAAGTTGCCTGGAGCGGTTGTTTTAGTGTGGTTTTGAAGGAGGATAGAGATGCCCTAACATTTCAACATCGATGGCGTAAATGGAATTAACGGAAGAGATTACCAATGTGTGTGCAACTTCAGTGTTTATAGATCTAACAAAAGCATTTGACACAACTAATTATAATATCTTAATTAACAAATTAGAACGGTCTGGCATCAAAGGGTTGGTGTTGAACTGGGTATGAAGCAGGAAGCAATATATTAAGATAATTGGATGAGCGGCGAAACGTCTTTCAAGACAAACCAAGCAGTGCGGTTGCTAACGATTGGAACGCCCCTGAGATAAAAAACAGAAGACATGTATAAATGAAAGACATGTTTTGACAAAAACAAACTATCTCGTCGTCCCTAACCGACCGGATGAATCATTACAGGAACCGTTTGAAAAAAAATGGCAAGCAATTCCAAGAAATTGGTTCTGAACAAGAACCACTTTTCCATTCCTATCCAGACTCATAAAAACACTTAAAACTTTTAGTACGTCAGTATGTTAAAATGAATTATGGACTGGATTAATAAACATGGACTAATATGATCCAGTTTAAGAAACCGTTTCAACTCAAAGTGTTTACAAATCACAAGGAAAAATGATCAGATTATCACCTTGGACCTTATTAGAAAATGAGTTGTGTGAATCACAATTTCCTTAACAATTTATTAATGAGAACCTTTCATATTATTTACTCATTTATTCATGTATTCACTGTTGTGTTACAGATAAAGTACAAACGTGTTAGAATTTCTATGAAATGTTGTTGTTTTGGTTTTTTTGGTCATAAAAAAATACAATCGTGTGCTTACGGACTGTATCCCTGCAGACTGTATTCATACTTGCCAACCTTGAGACCTCCAATTTCGGAAGGTGTGAGGGTGGGGGTGGGGGGGGGGGGTTGTGGGGGGGGGGGGGGGGGGCGTGGTTAAGAGGGGAGGAGTATATTGACAGCTAGAATTCACCAAGTCAAGTATTTCATTAAATATATATATATATATATATATATATATATATATATATATATATATATATATCTACATCCTGAAAATATGCAAACAAAACTGTGTTTAGATAATTGATACTTCAAACTTGCATAAATAAATATTAAGGAATATAACATAACTTGGCTTCTGAGAGCTTCAAAATGTAATGGATAAAATGTTAAAGTTGTTGATAAACAAGCAATTATTTTAATAATTAAATATGGTCATTTTGAATGAATTATTATGATCATTTAAAATTAATTATTTCAAATATGTTTATTGTAATGTATAATTCTATGGCTGAGTGTAATAAGGAGTCAGAAAAAAATACAAATAAAAATATAATTAATTTTGATGTTTTTAGCAAAATATAGTATTTTTTTTTTTTTTTTTTTTTTTTAATATATATATTTATTTTTAGGTAAACTAAACATAATAATACAATTTATCTGTAGTCTGGATGATTTAGTTCTTGACACCCTGTTGTCCTCCCGTCATGAAAAAAGGCTGTCCTCACTCAGGTCGCATGGAGCTGGAGGGGGCGTGGCCTCCAGCTCCGGCTGAAAATCGGGAGATTTTCGGGAGAATATTTGTCCCGGGAGGTTTTCGGGAGAGGCGCTGAATTTCGGGAGTCTCCCGGAAAATTCGGGAGGGTTGGCAAGTATGTGTACTGATCTATATTGATATATAATGTAGGAACCAGAGATATTAATAACAGAAAGAAACAACCCTTTTGTGTGAATGAGTGTGAGGGAGGTTTTTTGGGTTGGTGCACTAGTTGTAAATGTATCTTGTGTTTTTTATGTTGATTTAATGTAAAAAAAAAAAAAATGTTTTAATTTGTATTTTTTTATGTATTTTTTTTTTTATTTCTTGTGTGGCCCTGTACCAATCGATCAACAGACCGGTACCGGGCCACGGCCTGGTGGTTGAGGACCAGTGGTTTAGATGACATCAGGCGAATAGATAGCATGTTACAGAGGAGCGTTGAGGATTATTGCATCTTGGAAATGGCTTGAAATTCATTCAAATGGCTTTGAATCAATAATCTAGTGTTTATCTGCTAATTCCGGCTAATGCCATTTTAATGTTGTAATGTTTTAATGAGTCTAGTTTCACGAACATTAACAATGTAACTGATGAATAAACCCAAAATATATTTATAATCCTTAAGTACATTTAATATTACAATGCTCTTTGGATACTTAAGTACAATACATCTCAGTTACTTTAAGACTTTAAAGTAATATTCTAAAGCACAGGTGTCAAAGTCAAGGCCCGGGGGCCAGACATGGCCCACCACGTCATGTTATATGGCCCCCGCAAAAGCCTTGAAATGAAATGTGTTTATGAAGTACTTTATCTTTTCTTACTAAATATATTTATTTCCAGATTGACAGTGGAAAAAAAAATGCATCTACTGCATGCAGTTGCATATCTTTAAAAACCTTTATAATAATGCATCAAATATGCTATCATCATACATTACAAACATTGTGTTGTTAAAATAAAAATAAGTTGTTATGATCCGCTGCCCGGATCGTAACAATTAGTATAGTATTATTAACAAACGTTACTTTATTTTTTCCTGGGGACATCTGGAATCTGTCCTTTAGGAAGGGGGTACTATTATGATCCGTTGCGCGGATCGTAGTTTGTTTACGTTTTATGTCACTTGTTGGCTGAGTTCTGTTTCAGCACCCCTGTTTTGTTTGTCCTTGGTTGCCATAGTTAGGGCCCGCATGGCCCATTGTATAAGGACTCCCGAAGGGAGTCCTTATGCAATGGGACATAAGGACCTATTGTATTTGTAAGGTTTTATTATTATTCTTTATTCTTCCGCTGCCACTTTAAACTGTAATTTGACCCACTTAACATGCTTCAAAACTCACCATATTTGACCCACACATCAGGACCTGCGAAAATTGCCTTTTTTTTTTAAACCGAACCCCAAAACTCAAAAGTGCGCTCTAGCGCCCCCTAGGAAAAAAAAAACTAGACTGCCTGTAACTCCCACTAGGAAGGTCGGAGAGACATGAAACAAAAAACCTCTATGTAGGTCTGGCTCAGACCTAGCTTTCATAACAGTACATTCTTGGGCTAAAATCAACAGGAAGTTGGCAATTCCCCCTTCAAGACAAAAGTACTAAAAACGGTCACTTTTGCCTCTTTGAGCTGTAATTTGACCCCCTTAACATGTTTCAAAACTCACCAAACTGAACGCACACATCAGGACTGGCAAAAATTGTGATCTAATAAAAAAACCTAACCCCAAATTTAAAAATTGCGCTGTAGAGAAATTTTTGAATAAAACGGAGAAAAAACTGCTCCTCAGAAGAAAAAAATGACAAAACTGCCTGTAACTCCCACTGGGAAGGTCGGAGAGACATGAAACAAAAACCTCTTCGTAGGTCTCATGTAGACCTACATTTCATAGATTGACAACCCTCAGCAAAAATCAACAGGAAATTTGCAATTTTCCCTTCAAAACAAAATGTTTTTATAAACCGGTCACTTCTCTTCAAACATTATCTCCTCTGAGCGCGTTTGTTGTTTCGACTTCAAACTAACACAGGGGAGAGATTGAACCCTTCCAAATAAAAGTTATCGAAATAATTTTTCTAACTGCTCCGGTTTTGATTTTATGAGCCTTCAAAGAACCGCTGCGCTGATACTGCTGCGCTGATGCTGCTGCGCTGCAGTTTTCTCAAGATGGCTGCTTAAAAGCAGGAAGCACCAGCGTGCCCATACAATGCAGACAAGGTAGGTACACTACACAAAAGTATTGGGACACTTCGGACTAAAAGTAGACAAAAGTATTGGGACACTTATGACTACCACTGGACAAAAGTATTGGGACATTTAGGCCGAAAACTGGACAAAAGTATTGGGATACTTGGGACTAAAACTTGACAAAAGTTTTGGGACACTTGGGACTAAAACTTGACAAAAGTATTGGGACACTTAGGACTAGCACCTGCCAAATACGCGGGCCCGACCAATGCTGCTTGCAGCTTTAATTATTTATTGTTTTCACCTGTCTCTGATTAGTGTTCGGGACGCTCACCTGTTCCCAGGCACTAATTAGAGAGCTATTTAGTCCTGTCTGTCGCTTCACTCAGTCTGGTGCTTTTGTTTGCCTAATGCAACTGTCACATTGTTTCCCTATGGTTTCTGTTTGTTTGTTTTTGTATTTTTTTGAATGATTTATTGGAATCAATCATTTCGTACCTGCACGCTGTCTCCGGAGTTCCAATTGCATCGCTTGGAAGAACAATCCGCGCATCACCAAGCCTTTGAAGTGTACGGTGTAAAAATAAAAATAGACTTTACGCTAAAAAAACTGGCAGAATTTTCTTCTTAAAAAAAAAACCAGTGTTGCCAGTTTTCGATTTACAGAAAATACACAACTGTTGAATTGTGGGCGACAAAAAAAACTAGCAGAATTTTAGTTTGGTATTGTTCCATTTAGAGTAATCCCTGACAGTTTGGTTAAGTTTTAGTTTTTCCTCTGTGTGTTTGTTTTATTTCCTGTCAGCACTCTTATTTTGGTTCAGTTTCCTGTTTGTCTCTCTGAGTGCTGTCCCCTCAGCTGTGGCTGATTGGCACCTGGCCACACCTGGTGTCAATCAGCCAGCTGCTATTTATACCTGCCCTGCCCTCCAGTCACTGCTGGATTATTGTCATTGTCGATGTCAATAATCCAGCTAAAGGTGCATTGTTTGCGGTAAGCTGTTGCTGATTGATAGTTCCTTAGAGCTAATTACAGTTTGCTGTCTCCTAGCTCTTTTGTTTCATGTTTTCTTGTTAGCCATTAGCTGTTTCCAGTTTTTCTGTTTGTTGGTTCCTGTTTTCAGTTTTGGCTATTCCTAGTTTCTGGTTTGTGTTTTTTCATTTATTTGATGGACATTAAATCATGTTTTCTCGCTCAATTTCTGCCGTCATCTCTGCATCTTGGGGTTCGTCACCTACTCAACAATTATTCCTATTTTTAAATTCTATTTCATTAATGGTAGCAGTCTTTTGACTCCATCAGGTCTACATACGGGCATGTTCGTGTTTACGTGGGGGTTTCCTAGCGTCCATTCAGATTATTTAAGCATTACAATATTTATGGAGACCTGTTCGAAGAGTCCTACCATCGACAGATGGTAGGACTCTCTGGGGAAGTGGATGCTGTGAGTTCAAACCCCGGCAGAGTCATACCAAAGACTATAAAAATGGGACCCATTACCTCCCTGTTTGACACTCAGCACCAAGGGTTGGAATTGGGGGTTAAATCACTAAAAATGATTCCCGGGCGCGATCACCGCTGCCGCCCACTGCTCCCCTCACTTCCCAGGGGGTGATCAAGGGTGATGAGTCAAATGCAGAGAAAAATTTCGCCACACCTCGTGTAGTGTGTGTGTGACAATCATTGGTACATTAAAGGCCTACTGAAACCCACTACTACCGGCCACGCAGTCTGATAGTTTATATATCAATGATGAAATCTTAACATTGCAACACAGCTTATAAAGTGCAATTTTAAATTTGCTGCGAAACTTCCGGTTGAAAACGTCTAGGTATGATGACGTATGCGCGTGACGTCGATGGTTGAAACGGAAGTATTTGGACGCCATTGTATCCAATACAAAAAGCTCAGTTTTCATCGCAAAATTCCACAGTATCCTGGACATCTGTGTTGGTGAATCTTTGGCAATTTGTTTAAAGGGGAACATTATCACAATTTCAGAAGGGTTAAAACCATTAAAAAATCAGTTCCCAGTGGCTTATTATATTTTTCGAAGTTTTTTTCAAAAATTTACCCATCACGCAATATCCCTAAAAAAAGCTTCAAAGTGCCTGATTTTAACCATCGTTATATACACCCGTCCATTTTCCTGCGACGTCACATAGTGAAGCCAACACAAACAAACATGGCGGAAAGAACAGCAAGCTATAGCGACATTAGCTCGGATTCAGACTCGGATTTCAGCGGCTTAAGCGATTCAACAGATTACGAATGTATTGAAACGGATGGTTGTAGTGTGGAGGCAGGTAGCGAAAACGAAATTGAAGAAGAAACTGAAGCTATTGAGCCATATCGGTTTGAACCGTATGCAAGCGAAACCGACAAAAACGACACGATAGCCAGCGACACGGGAGAAAGCGAGGACGAATTTGGCGATCTAACCAACGATTGGTATGTGTTTGTTTGGCATTAAAGGAAACTAGCAACTATGAACTAGGTTTAGAGAAAATGAAATACATTTGGCAACAACATGCACTTTGAGAGTGCAGACAGCCCAAATTTCATCAATTAATATATTCTGTAGACATACTCTCATGTCAGCAGTCCAGGGAAGCTAGGGTCGATATTCTTCTCTTGATCATCTTCGGTGGCATAAGGGACAGTGTGAGCCAAGACATCCAGGGGATTTAGCTCGCTCGTCTGCGGGAACAAACTGCCGCCATTGCTTGCCGTGCTACCGAGGTCCTTTGTCCCTGAATTGCTCACACACTCCGGCAGATTCAATGGGGGTCTGGCGGCAGATTTCTTTGACTTTATCGTTGGAAATGCATCTGCTTTGAGTGTCGCAGGATATCCACACATTCTTGCCATCTCTGTCGTAGCATAGCTTCCGTCGGTAAAGTGTGCGGAACAAACGTCCAATTTCTTGCCACTTTCGCATCTTTGGGCCACTGGTGCAACTTGAATCCATCCCTGTTCGTGTTGTTACACCCTCCGACAACACACCGACGAGGCATGATGTCTCCAAGGTACGGAAAACAGTCGAAAAAACGGAAAATAACAGAGCTGATTTGACTCGGTGTTTGAGAAAATGGCGGATTGCTTCCCGATGTGACGCCACGTTGTGACGTCATCGCTCCGAGAGCGAATATTAGAAAGGCGTTTAATTCGCCAAAATTCACCCATTTAGAGTTCGGAAATCGGTTAAAAAAATATATGGTCTTTTTTCTGCAACATCAAGGTATATATTGACACTTACATAGGTCTGGTGATAATGTTCTCCTTTATTGAACAATGGAGACTGCAAAGAAGAAAGCTGTAGATGCGATCAGTGTATTAGCGTCTGGCTACAGCAACACAACCAGGAGGACTTTGACTTGGATAGTAGACGCGCTATCCGACGCTAGCCGACGACCGCATCGATGATCGGGTGAAGTCCTTCGTCGCTCCGTCGATCGCTGGAACGCAGGTGAGCTTCGGTGTTGATGAGCAGATGAGGGTTGGCTTAGGTGGAGAGCTAATGTTTTTATCATAGCTCTGTCGAGGTCCGTAGCTAAGTTAGATTCAATGGCGTTGTTAGCAACAGCATTGTTAAAGGGGAACATTAGCACCAGACCTATGTAAGTGTCAATATATACCTTGATGTTGCAGAAAAAAGACCATATATTTTTTTAACAGATTTCCGAACTCTAAATGGGTGAATTTTGGCGAATTAAACGCCTTTCTAATATTCGCTCTCGGAGCGATGACGTCACATCGGGAAGCAATCCACCATTTTCTCAAACACCGAGTCAAATCAGCTCTGTTATTTTCCGTTTTTTCGACTGTTTTCCGTACCTTGGAGACATCATGCCTCGTCGGTGTGTTGTCGGAGGGTGTAACAACACGAACAGGGACGGATTCAAGTTGCACCAGTGGCCCAAAGATGCGAAAGTGGCAAGAAATTGGACGTTTGTTCCGAACACTTTACCGACGAAAGCTATGCTTTGACAGAGATGGCAAGAATGTGTGGATATCCTGCGACACTCAAAGCAGATGCATTTCCAACGATAAAGTCAAAGAAATCTGCCGCCAGATCCCCATTGAATCTTCCGGAGTGTGTGAGCAATTCAGGGACAAAGGCCCTCGGTAGCACGGCAAGCAATGGCGGAAGTTTGTTCCCGCAGACGAGCGAGCTAAACCCCCTATCGACCCTAGCTTCCCTGGCCTGCTGACATCAACTCCAAAACTGGACAGATCAGCTTTCAGGAAAAGAGCGCGAATGAGGGTATGTCTACAGAATATATTAATTGATGAAAATTGGGCTGTCTGCACTCTCAAAGTGCATGTTGTTGCCAAATGTATTTCGTATGCTGTAAACCTAGTTCATAGTTGTTAGTTTCCTTTAATGCCAAACAAACACATACCAATCGTTGGTTAGAAGGCGATCGCCGAATTCGTCCTCGCTTTCTCCCGTGTCGCTGGCTGTCGTGTCGTTTTCGTCGGTTTCGCTTGCATACGGTTCAAACCGATATGGCTCAATAGCTTCAGTTTCTTCTTCAATTTCGTTTTCGCTACCTGCCTCCACACTACAACCATCCGTTTCAATACATGCGTAATCTGTTGAATCGCTTAAGCCGCTGAAATCCAAGCTAATGTCGCTATAGCTTGCTGTTCTATGCGCCATGTTTGTTTGTGTTGGCATCACTATGTGACGTCACAGGAAAATGGACGGGTGTATATAGCGATGGTTAAAATCAGGCACTTTGAAGCTTTTTTTTAGAGATATTGCGTGATGGGTAAAATTTTGAAAAAAACTTCGAAAAATAAAATAAGCCACTGGGAACTGATTTTTAATGGTTTTAACCCTTCTAAAATTGTGATAATGTTCCCCTTTAAAGGTTGGGAATAGACTGCACATTTGTCCGGAGGTTGTTTATATTCAGACAAGGCAAGCGCAAGAATAGCTATTGTAGCTGTGGCCCTCTTGATATCACACCTTATAAACGTAGCGCTCATATCTCGACTGTGACGCCATTCTCAGCTTTGACTTTCATTTTTATAGGTGAACATAACACTGTAGCTAGTGAAGTGAATTGATTATTATGTTTGACGTATGGTGAATGTTTACATTCACCTTGGATAAAGCAAACCACCAAGTTTAAGTAAATAGTATTTTAGTTTGAGCACAAAATGTCATGTCTGTGTGATCATGTTTTGTTTTAGTAATGTTCGGTTTAAATTTTGGACTTTTTGTGCACTTTTGTTTTGTTTTGTCACCATAGCAACCATTAGTTTCACCTGTCACGTCACGCACCTGTTCCACGTTTGGACTCATTGTGCACTCTTGTCACCATAGCAACCATTAGTTTTCACCTGTCACGTCACGCACCTGTTTCACGTTTTGAGTCACGCACCTGCTTTCACTAATCATGTCCATAGTATTTAAGTTCATTCATTTTCTGTTGTTCGTCCTGACGACAACACCACATTTATGCTCCTGCACACTCTCCACACCCTGATGACCCTTGCTACTCTTTTTTTCATGCCGGTTCCATGCCAAGTAAGTTTTTGTTTATTAAGCCACAGTTAGTGTTTTGTTTAATTGTTCATAGTTTCTGCCAATGTGCAAGTTTTGTGTTTATAGTCTAGTTTTGTACCTCCGCCCCTGTGCGCGCTTTTCGTTTATTCCTTTTTTGATAGTTTAAATAAATCATGTACCCACCTTCAAGCCTTGACCAGTCCAGTTCATTTGCACCACGGGAGAACAAACCAAGCCAAAGTCCAAGTCATGACACAAAATAAGATAAGGCCTCTTAATTTGACATTCCCAGGTGGATTGGATCGCTTCTCGTAGGAAAATAGGCCCTAATTGGGACTTCGGAATGCAAAAGGGATAACCATATCCTTGAGAAAAGACTACCTTTCTAGCTCAACGCCGACATTTGAGTTGTTTTTTTCACTACACACGAACATCTACTTACATGGTCAGGTTGTGCTGTCCTGACTTAGCACACACCCAGACAGAGAAATAAAGAATATAAAACTGATGGTTTGGCTTCTCCAGGTTAGGAGTCCTTCATTTTTTTGACCTAGGTTCCTCCGGGTACTGCAGACCTGTTTAATGAGGCTCGCTTGTTATAATTTTGATTCAGTAAAGCGTTTCCGACGTCTCTTTTGATCCAGCCGCACTGTCGTGTCATCCTTCTGTCCGGACGAGGACGACAAGACCAGAAATACACTTCACTAGCTTGCCTAGCTCCGTTGTCATCTGGGCTGTGTGGAGTTACTAAACGTGCAAAGATGAGATAAGTGGCCGACTATAATTTGTACGCAGGCAGAGTCTTGAGTGCTGAAAAGAAAGCCATTCGGTCCGTCGCTGTTTAGGAAAGATTTTTGTGCACCTTCAGCAAAGTGCGAGAAAATTGCCTCCATTTTTATCCATGAAAGAAGGAGCAGACAGCAGAGAAGGTTGAAATGTTAATCTCGCTAAAAAACAATCTGCCCCTCATGTTGAAGCAACTCATTTTAAATTTATGGGTGTCTTAAAGGGCAGGCGCTGTGTGCCATTGTTGATTTTCAAGTGGATACGGTATTATTTGTATGTCAAGGTACAAATAAGGTTACGGTCGACATTCTGTCTCGTTTTGTGCCGTGTCATTGAGGTGTATGCCACGTTGAGTGTGTAGTGCATGATTGTACAAGGGGATAGAATCTTTCATTGGTTTTAGGACTTAGATTTGAACTTTTGTGCACAGTGTCGCTTTTTTTGATTTTATTATAATTCTTGTAAATGGTGCTTCTGGGTCTGGTAGCTGGGGCGTATAGCTGACATTGTTGGACCAGTATATCAGCCTATCTGTGAGGAACTCGCATGGCTGCCGTTTGTGTGACCCCAAGATGCAAGAACCAGGAGGAGGATGAGCAGGTAAGATGATTTTAATAATAAAACAACAAAGAAATGTAGCAGTCTTGCATACAACAGTTCCTAACATAGTCTATCGTCGAGCACTGAGGAGTGCTCGAGTGAAAACATAAATAGGCATCTGGTGATTGGCAGCAGGTGTGGACCGGCTGCCAATCACCGGCAGGTGAGGAGAAAACAGTGCTCAGCGGAACCAACAGGAAATATAACAAAATAAGAGCACTGACAGGAAGTAAATACAAAAACATGGAAACAAACCGAAATGAAGTGACAGATCGTCACAGGACCCTCCCCTCAAGGAACAGATTCCAGATGTTCCCTGGAAACAAGAACGGAAATAAGTCCAAAAATTACGGGAGGGAGGAGGGAGGACATGGCGGAGGGTCGCCAGGCCAAGTGTCCCCGCAGCCAGCGAGGGAAAGTCAGGTGGCGGCGACGCGTTGACCGCCGCTGGAACTGGCGAGGCGGGCGACCACGGAACGGCCACATTAGTGGCCGACAAGGAGGCGGAAGCGCGTGGTACCTGAGCACCAACAGCTGCGAAGGTCCACACGCAGGTTCTGCAGATCGCTGCCGACAGCGCGGATGAAGTCCATAACACCGCCACATATTTGGCGGATGAGGAGGAGGTCGCGCAGCCGGTGACGATGATGATGACCATGAAGATGGCGGCACCCTGCGAAAGCCCGCCAGAGACGATGTGGTTGTGGGTGGATCCGCTGCCGACCAGGAAGATGGCGGTGTTATGCGGAGTCCCACCGGTGACGCGGAAGATGTCCGCGCAGTGCGAAGGCGCGCCAGAAAAGATGAAGGTGGCGGCGCTGTGGAAAGAGACGATGATGTCTCCGTGGGAGGAGACGATGGCGGGGATGACAGCGGCGAGTGCTTGGCTGCACTGCTGCTGGTAGTAGTCCCTCCTCCACTAGGCGGATGCCAGACGCCGTCCACCACTGGGAGAAGGAGTTCTAGGTTTTTTATGTCCCCCGGTGCGAAAACCAGGGACGGGCGGAAGGGGGCCAGGAGGAGGGAAAACGACACGTCCCTCGCCGAGTCCCAGCAGGAGGCCAGGAAGGACATCACGGTGGGCTCCACTGGAGCCTTCGCCGGACTGGCAGGATGAGCGGGTGCTGGAAGGGATAGCAGCCGTGGTGCAGCTGCTGGAAGCTGCCTTGGAGCAGGAATGGGTGCTGGGCACTCAGCCGGTGTTGGCCGTCGTGGCGCCGCGACCGGCGTAAGACGCGGGGCTGCGACTGGCGTGCGACGCGGTGTGGGAACCGGTGGTCGACGCGCTGGCACAGGCGATTGCCGTGGAGCCGGGACAGGATGCACAGCAGGCGACGGGGAAGATGGCGGCAGTGGCCGCGCCAGTCGGAGATCCGGAACCGGCGGCCGAGCCGGGAAGAGCGAAGGCGGCGGTGGCCTAGCCGGTCGGAGAGCCGGAACCGGCGGCCGAGCTGGGAGGAGCGAAGGGGGCGGTGGCCTCGCCGGTCGGAGAGCCGGAACCGGCGGTTGAGGTGGAGAGGGAAGGTCCGAGCCTGCTGTGGGCTGGGACCGCACAAACCTGGCTTTTAAGTCCTCCAAAAATTGTGCGGTCCAGAAGGTCGGCTGTGCATCGCCGACAGGGGTTCTCGCGAGGACACAATCTTCTGGCTCGACGATACTGTGAGGAACTCGCATGGCTGCCGTTTGTGTGACCCCAAGATGCAAGAACCAGGAGGAGGATGAGCAGGTAAGATGATTTTAATAATAAAACAACAAAGAAATGTAGCAGTCTTGCATACAACAATTCCTAACATAGTCTATCGTCGAGCACTGAGGAGTGCTCGAGTGAAAACATAAATAGGCATCTGCTGATTGGCAGCAGGTGTGGACCGGCTGCCAATCACCGGCAGGTGAGGAGAAAACAGTGCTCAGCGGAACCAACAGGAAATATAACAAAATAAGAGCACTGACAGGAAGTAAATACAAAAACATGGAAACAAACCGAAATGAAGTGACAGATCGTCACACTATCGTCTGTAAACAGCACTTTTAAGCCAAGTACATGCATGCAAACCTATTACCGTATTTTCCGGACCATAGGGCGCACCGGATTATAAGGCGCACTACCGATGGATGGTCTATTTTTGATCATTTTTCGTATATAAAGCGCACCATATTATAAGGCGCATTAAAGAAGTCATATTATTATAACTTTTCTAAATATAAAATACTTCCTTGTGGTCTACATAACATGTAATGGTGGTTCTTTGGTCAAAATGTTGCATAGATGATGTTTTACACATCATCTTCAAGCCGCTTTCTGAAAGTCGCTTCAGGATGCGCCGTTTTGTGGGCGGTCTTATTTACGTGACTCACCTTCGGGAGCGTCTTCTCCCCGTCATCTTTGGCCAAAATTAATGAAAAATATGTTTATAGAGACAAACATTAATAGCTTGAAGTAAATAATGAAGATTAAAAAACAATTACAAACAAAAAATGAAAACATAAATAAAAGCAGTCTTTTTCTCACAATGTATTGACTTTTTTTTTTTATAAAATTGGGAACAATTTCTCATACTGTTTCTGTAATATTGCAATATTTTCTCGTAAAATTAGTACTTTTTTATGTAAAATTATTACTTTTTAATGCAAAATGGTGACATTTGTCATACAAAATTCTGACTTTTATCACAATATTGCCAATTTTTTTTGTTGTTCTTGTAAAATAGTGACATTTTTTGAGTAAAATTATGGATTTTGTCATATTTTTGCCAAGTAAAATTCCGATTATTATAATATTGCAAACACTTTTAAGTTTTCTTATAAAATTGTGACTAGTCGAGTAAAATTACGACACTTGTCATAAAATTGATAGAATGATGAGCTTTTGTTCTAAAATTCAAGATTCAAGATCCAAGATGCTTTATTGTTGTCCATTCTTTAACATGTACGAGACAAATCAGAACTGAAATTTCATTTTCGGCACAGTCCCACTAAGAGCAGACATACGTTACAAGGGGACAAGACGGGACCGCCAACGGTTTAGCCACTTACGGAGCTCCTTAAAAAATTGTGACTGTTATTGAGTAAAATTCCAACTTTTATCATAATATTGCACAAATGTTTGTTTTTTATTGTACAATTTTGACTTGCATTGAGTAAAATTACAACTTTTATTATAACACTGCCAAAATTCCAAGTTTTTCTTGTGAAACGGTGACCTTTTTCTTGTGAAATTCCAACTTGTTTTTCACAACAAGCTTTTTTATATTTGCATAGTATGTATATATTAATAATATTGTAAATACAAATCTTTATATATCTAGAAAGGGTGGTCCTAACGAGGTAGGCATTTTTGGAGGTCTCAAGAAGGTAACAAATACAAGTGTGTGTGTGTGTGTGTGTGTGTGTGTGTGTGTGTGTGTGTGTGTGTGTATGTGTATGTGTGTGTGTGTGTGTGTGTGTGTGTTTGTGTGTGTGTGTGTGTGTGTGTGTGTGTGTGTGTGTGTGTGTGTGTGTGTGTGTGTGTGTGTGTACATATGTTCTTGTATATTCAACAAGGAAAAGTAGCTTCCATATGAGAACCGGTGAACACGTGATAACATAAATCATGGTCTCAATAACATTGCATCTAATAGAGAATGTCTCATTTGCACCCCTGGTGGTGAAATCTATCAAAATGAGGGTGGTCCCAAAAAGGAGGGATTTTTCAAATTGACTGTGTGTCGCTTTTAAAAGTGCTCCGCCTCTGGTCAACATATGAAATAACAAGTGTGTGTAAGAAATTGAAATGTGTCCCCTCTGGCCAAAATTAATAAAACAAATATGCTTATAGAGACATACTGTAATAACTTGAAGATTAAAAACCAATTACAAAACAAAACAAAAAGCAGTCATTTTCTCACAGTGTCGGCTTTTTTCTTATAAAATTGGGAACGCTTTCTCATATTCTTTTTGTTTCTGTAATATTGCAATATTTTCCTCATAAAAGTATGACTTTTTCATGTAAACTTATTACTTTTTAATGCAAAATGGTGACATATGTCATAACATTCAGACTTGTATCACAATATTGCCAATTTGTTTGTTGTTCTTTTAAAATAGT
The DNA here is from genome assembly GCF_033978685.3 of Nerophis lumbriciformis. Lineage (NCBI taxonomy): Eukaryota > Metazoa > Chordata > Actinopteri > Syngnathiformes > Syngnathidae > Nerophis > Nerophis lumbriciformis. The sequence goes on along the minus strand of NC_084563.2, from coordinate 10,597,289 downwards.
GACATTTTTTGAGTAAAATGATGACTTTTGTCATATTTTTGCCAAGTAAAATTCCGATTATTATTATAATATTGCCAACACTTTTAAGCTTTCTCATACAATTGGGACTTTTTGTCGAGTAAAATTAAGACCCTTTTCACAAAGTTGCCAATGTGTTAAGCTTTTCTTGTAAAATTGCGACTTTATTGAGTAAAATTCCAACTTTTATCATAATATTGCACAAATGTTCGGTTTTTCTTGTAAAATTTTGACTTGCGTTGAGTAAAATTACGACTTTCATTATACTACTGCCAAAATTCTAAGTTTTTCTTGTAAAATTGTGACCTTTTTTATATTTGCACAGTAGGTATTGTTGCGTTTTATGACCATTTGTTCCTCCCAGGGAATTCAAGTCACAAGTCGCTCCCAAGCTCTTTACGACACTTAAAGCTGAGTAGAAAAACCACCAGAGACAGAATAGGTATTTTGTAATATATTTGCAAAATTTTGCATATATACATTGAGACCAGTCCAGCATAGAACATTCAATCGCCCCGCTAAGATGGTCTGCCCCCCCGAAAACCCCTCTCCCCTCTTAAGTCCCTGGCAGTCATGTCTCTCTAGCCAAAACAAATGTCCATTATCTCTCTTTCTAACATTCCTCATTCAAGGTTAAGCACACAGTTTTGCAGACAACCAAAAGACCACAATTGGAAGAAAAACACTAGCTGTTTTGTAATATGATTATGAAATCAAAAGAAGTAACACTTAAATTCGGATATATGTAAATATCTGCCTCCGACAGTATATATTATCAATGTTGTAAATACAAATTCTTAAACAGGTAAAAGCCAGTAAATTAGAATATTTTGAAAAACTTGATTTATTTCAGTAATTGCATTCAAAAGGTGTAACTTGTACATTATATTTATTCATTGCACACAGACTGATGCATTCAAATGTTTATTTCATTTAATTTTGATGATTTGAAGTGGCAACAAATGAAAATCCAAAATTCCGTGTGTCACAAAATTAGAATATTACTTAAGGCTAATACAAAAAAGGGATTTTTAGAAATGTTGGCCAACTGAAAAGTATGAAAATGAAAAATATGAGCATGTACAATACTCAATACTTGGTTGGAGCTCCTTTTGCCTCAATTACTGCGTTAATGCGGCCTGGCATGGAGTCGATGAGTTTCTGGCACTGCTCAGGTGTTATGAGAGCCCAGGTTGCTCTGATAGTGGCCTTCAACTCTTCTGCGTTTTTGGGTCTGGCATTCTGCATCTTCCTTTTCACAATACCCCACAGATTTTCTATGGGGCTAAGGTCAGGGGAGTTGGCGGGCCAATTTAGAACAGAAATACCATGGTCCGTAAACCAGGCACGGGTAGATTTTGCGCTGTGTGCAGGCGCCAAGTCCTGTTGGAACTTGAAATCTCCATCTCCATAGAGCAGGTCAGCAGCAGGAAGCATGAAGTGCTCTAAAACTTGCTGGTAGACGGCTGCGTTGACCCTGGATCTCAGGAAACAGAGTGGACCGACACCAGCTGGACTGCTGCTGAGTGGTCCAAAGTCATGTTTTCTGACGAAAGCACATTTTGCATTTCCTTTGGAAATCGAGGTCCCAGAGTCTGGAGGAAGACAGGAGAGGCACAGGATCCACGTTGCCTGAAGTCTAGTGTAAAGTTTCCACCATCAGTGATGGTTTGGGGTGCCATGTCATCTGCTGGTGTCGGTCCACTCTGTTTCCTGAGATCCAGGGTCAACGCAGCCGTCTACCAGCAAGTTTTAGAGCACTTCATGCTTCCTGCTGCTGACCTGCTCTATGGAGATGGAGATTTCAAGTTCCAACAGGACTTGGCGCCTGCACACAGCGCAAAATCTACCCGTGCCTGGTTTACGGACCATGGTATTTCTGTTCTAAATTGGCCCGCCAACTCCCCTGACCTTAGCCCCATAGAAAATCTGTGGGGTATTGTGAAAAGGAAGATGCAGAATGCCAGACCCAAAAACGCAGAAGAGTTGAAGGCCACTATCAGAGCAACCTGGGCTCTCATAACACCTGAGCAGTGCCAGAAACTCGTCGACTCCATGCCACGCCGCATTAACGCAGTAATTGAGGCAAAAGGAGCTCCAACCAAGTATTGAGTATTGTACATGCTCATATTTTTCATTTTCATACTTTTCAGTTGGCCAACATTTCTAAAAATCCCTTTTTTGTATTAGCCTTAAGTAATATTCTAATTTTGTGACACACGGAATTTTGGATTTTCATTTGTTGCCACTTCAAATCATCAAAATTAAATGAAATAAACATTTGAATGCATCAGTCTGTGTGCAATGAATAAATATAATGTACAAGTTACACCTTTTGAATGCAATTACTGAAATAAATCAAGTTTTTCAAAATATTCTAATTTACTGGCTTTTACCTGTATATCTAGAAAGGGTGGTCCGAAAGAGGCAGGCATTTTTTTGGCGGTCTCAAGAAGGTAATGAATACAAGAATGTGTGTGTGTGTGTTTACTTGTCTCATCATCCTTGTGTGGACATACACTTACCTAATGTAGTGTGCTTAAAAGAGAGGTGTGCCTAATGTAGTGTCCTTAAAAGTGTGTGTGCGTGTGTGTGTCGTGGAACTCAACAGAAAGGTGAGTGGGCGTGGATCTGGCACACAATGCACACGTGTAGCCTGTGTGGCCTCCAACAGTCTGTGGTGTGCGTCACTATCTCAGCAACCATGCAGCCTCCAGTTGACAATCGGCCCGTTTTCCCTTTGTGTCGCCGCGTTGCCATGACAACCGCGTCTGCACCACGACGGCGTTAGCAAGGAGTTATCGCCCCGTCTGATTAAGGTGGTCGCAGACATCCGATCGCCGCATCCCCGAGCCCCCCCCCCGTGATGATTCCGGTGTATGACGAGACCTGCTGCGCATCAGGGTCCCCTCTTTATGAAAGGGGGCCCGCGTCCCTCTAATCCCCCCCCTGGAGACAAGATGCGAGAGGTCGCCCGCAGCTAATCACTGAGACGCAGGAAGTAGCCCGAAGTGGCTCCTGGCAAAGTGGCCCCTGGCAAAGCGCAGAGCGACATATGTCAGTTGAAGGTACCGTCCCAGCAAGAGGCGCTGGCATTTGGCTGCAACACGCTGGGTTTGTTGGCACAAACGGGACCATAATAGCTCCTCTCGCTCCTCCGAGAGATGGAATTTAAATTTTTTTTAAATTTTTTATACTTCTGTTGTTTGAACGGCGGCGTCCGCTTTCCAGAAGTGCTCACAAGTGACGGGACGTGGGTAGAGGAGCCAAAAATGGTACTGAAAAGTCCCGTTACTTTAACACACATGAGTCAAACTCAAGGCCCGAGGGCCAGATCATTTTATCGGGCTGTCATACCGATACCAATATTTTGGTACCGGTACCAAAATGTATTTCGATACTTTTCGGTACTTTTCGATACTTTTCCAAATTAAGGGTACCACAAAAAATGGCATTATTGGCTTTATTTTAACAAAAAGTATTTTACATTTAGAAAAAAAAATAAAAAATCCATCCATCCATTTCCTACCGCTTGTCCCTTTTGGGGTGACTCCTTTAAAGCGCCTTAAAATCCGATGCACCTTATATATGAAAAAGGACAAAAATAGACCATTAATCGGCAGTGCGCCTTATAATACGGACCATAATATGGTCCGAAAAATACGTTAAGTGTGTTCATGATTAATACAGACTTTTTGTGATGAATGACATGAGTTAAATCATAACTTTTTTTTCTTATTTGTATTTCACAAAGTGCCTCACATAATTGCCAAGTGTTGTCCCGATACCAATATTTTGGTACCAGTACCAAAATTAATTTGATCATTTTCGATAATTTTTAAAATAAAGGGGACCACAAAAAATGGCATTATTGGCTTTATTTTAACAAAAAATCTTAGGGTACATTAAACATATGTTTATTATTGCACGTTTGTCCTTAAATAAAATAGTGAACGTACAAGACAACTTGTCTTTTAGTAGTAAGTAAACAAACAAAGGCTCTTAATTTAGCTGCTGACATATGCAGTAACATATTGTGTCATTTATCTACCTATTATTTTATCAACATTATTAAGTACAAGAGGTAGAAAATGAATTATTAATCTACTTGTTCATTTACTGTTAATAGCTGCTTACTTTCTCTTTTCACTTCTGTTAAAATGTAATAATCACTTATTCTTCTCTTCTTTGATACTTTACATTAGTTTTGGATGATACCACAAATTTAGGTATCAATCCGATACCAAGTAGTTACAGGATCATACATTGGTCATATTCCAAGTCCTCATGTGTCCAGGGACATATTTCCTGACTTTATAAACATTATATACATTTAAAAAAAAACAAAAGAAGATGTTGTGATGCCAATAAATGTCGATGTAATCATAGTAGTATCGACTAGATACGCTCCTGTACTTGGTATCATTACAGTGGATGTCAGGTGTAGATCCACCAATGGCGTTTGTTTACATTGTGACGGCGGTGAGCTACGGTGTGTAGTGAAGCATGTTTAGCTATTCCTCGTCCTGCAGTGATAATGATACTTGTAAGAAACTTACTTTATTTGTCGCCATGGAGACGAGGATTAGTGATTTAGAAGTAGCTAAAACACTGCAGACTGCTAGTTAGCTAGCCATGTCTTAAAGCGCCTCTTCCTGAGGGTGTTTCAGTGTTATAACTTCACCTTTATCTTTACTTTTCAAGCCAAAATGCATCCATTCTCCCTTTTCTGTCTACACACTGTGTCTGCTTGTAAGTACTCCGTGCTTGTGCGCTGCCGAACATGCTTGTCTGCTCGTAAAACCAGCAATGACACAACTTTTTAGAGGTGGTATAGTACCTAATATAATTCATTAGTATCGCGGAACTATACTAATACCGGTATACCTGAAAATAATATGCGTCAATGAAGTACCTTTTCATTTCATACTAAATGTGCTGTATTGTTTGGATTATAAGGCACACTTAAAATCATTTAATTTCTCAAAAATCGACAGTGCGCCTTATACCCCGGTGCGCCTAATTCTGCTTGTGCTTACCCACCTGGAAGCAATTTTATTTGGTACATGGTGTAAGTGTGACCAGTGGATGGCAGTCACACATATGAGATGCATGTGGACTGCAGGTTCAATAAATGACGCTAGCAAGTACCCGTAAGCAAGCAACACTAAAACTTTGATGTGTCATTGAGAATATACAACATTAGACACGGCGCTCAAAAATCCGTCAAAATGTTTTTAGTACGACTTTGGTAAGATGCCAAGCCGCACCGCTTGACGGATTGTCTGCAAGGGATGGGAATTCCGGCTCTTTGGGGCGAGTCACCTGATGTTGTTGGTGTATGCAGAGGAGAGAATGGGTGATAAGACACATCCTTGGGGGAGTTTAGTCTTTTAAAACACTTTACTGGATTTAAAACCATTTACAAACACTCACTGTGGACTGTCCTGCAGGAAACTCCTAATCCATAAAATCAGTGCATGGACTTCCACCAGTCGGTTCATCAAAATGCTTGTATTGACACTGTTAAAAGCTGATGAAAAGTGCATGAATAAAATCCCGGTGTGCTGAGTCCAGCTGCTTCCCAGCAGGCACAAGACATTGATACAACGTTGATTATACGCACACGTCCTTTTTAAAACTGACTTTGAAACAACGTTGCAAAATAGTTGTTGAGACAACTTTGGTGTCTCATGTTCGATCCACGTTGTTGGCCGGGAAATTAGCAAATTTCAATGGTCAAATCAACATCACACTGCAAAAAGTCAGTGTTCAAAAACAAGAAAAAAAACCAACTAAAATTAGGGGTATTTTATTTGAACTAAGCAAAATTATCTGCCAATAGATCAAGAAAATTTGGCTTGTCAAGACTTTCCAAAACAAGTCAAATTAGCTAATGAACCCCAAAATACCTTAAAATAAGTATATTCTCACTAATAACAAGTGCACTTTTCTTGGTAGAAAAAAAAGAGACATTTTTGCTCAATATGTTGAAAAATATTCTTAAATTAAGTAAATGCGAGTGCCATTATCTTGACATAATGATATGCGCTCGGCATTACATTTCTTGAAACCAGCAAACTTATACTAAATACTAATTTATTGTTCTTAATGGAAAGGCAACAAGGCAACCGCTTGTTACTCTCGGGGTCTCCTAGCTGCTCAGGCAAATCATATTGTCTAAAAATGCATTTTTCCATCGACAACATGACATCATCGCGCCAAGTGCGTGCTCTTTCACTCAATTAGTGCGCATATATACAGCCCGGCCCCCGGCCAAATTTGTTTTAATTGTAATTTTGAGGAATTTATCTGAATGTGCATGAACTATTTCAGTTTACTGTACTGTGCCAACTGTACCACTATATGAGTACGTATTTTCTATTGTTTCATTGAAAATAAAACAGCAAAGTCCATTTGGCTGTCATCTGTTTTAATATGAGACACAATTGTGTCAAAATCATGATTTTTTTTTTTTCATGCTTAAAATAAGAAATGATTACTTTAAAAAAGTAGTTTTATACTTGTGAGTGTTGATGACACAGCTTTGCAACAGTTGATATTCTAGTTTCAAGCATGTTTTACTCAATATAGGTCATCAAATCTCAGCAACAAGCTGTAATATCTTACTGAGATCATTTAGGACCAAAACACTTAAAACAAGTAAAACACTAACATAAAATCTGCTTAGTGAGAAGAAATATTTTAACATACATAAAATAAGCAAATATCAGCCTTATTTGAGATATGTAATCTTACTTAGATTTTAGTTTTTGCAGTGTACAAGACGAAATTCAATACGATTGGATTTCGTTTCTTTGTAAGTTAAAGATCAAATCGCCGTCATGCAAATCCAGTTAAGCCTACATTTACCGAAAACGATGATTGAGCTGTGGAATCTGGACGTTGACATGCAGTGTTCGTAGCTTTGTTTCATTGGCTTCACTTGGCGTTAATGGAGATTTGGGGTTTAAATCGCACGGAGGTACTCTGAGAAATTCCACCTTTAATCCAAGTGGCTTCTTCAGAGCCAAGAGGGCTGTTTTAGCGTCTGAGGACTTGAACGCACTTGACGGTGTAATGAACCATGACCTAGATTACCTTCTGTCATTTTCCAGCCAGTGCTACTAGAATACGAAATGCTGGCTTTTTCTTCGTCTTTCTGGAAGTGATCCTTGTCTGTACACCAATCAAAACACTGCCCATTGTGTAGCCGCTCCCTTTAAAACCCTCTCCTACTGTAGTTGATTACTTTAGATGAGGCGGGGGAACATCCACTCTCTGTTCACTTCATTGTGTATATGTATATATACATATATATGTATATGCATATATATGTATATATGTATATGTATATATACATATATATGTATATGCTCCCTGTATGATCAGTGTCAGAGCTTGGTCCGCATTGCCGTTTCCAGTGAGGGTTGGACTCCGCCAAGGCTGCCCTTTGTCACCGATTCTGTTCATAACTTTTATGGACGGAATTTCTAGGTGTAATCAGGGCGTTGAGGGGATCTGGTTTGGTGGCTGCAGGATTAGGTCTCTGCATTTTGCAGATGATGTGGTCCTGATGGCTTCAACTGGCCAGGATCTTCAGCTCTCATTGGATCCTACCCGTTTCCAGTGACGGTTGGACTCCGCCAAGGCTGCCCTTTGTCACCGATTCTGTTCATAACTTTTATGGACAGAATTTCTAGGCGCAGTCAGGGCGTTGAGGCGATCTGGTTTGGTGGCTGCAGGATTAGGTCCTTGCATTTTGCAGATGATGTGGTCCTGATGGCTTCAACTGGCCAGGATCTTCAGCTCTCATTGGATCGGTTCGCAGCCGAGTGTGAAGCGACTGGGATGAGAATCAGCGCCTCCAAGTTCGAGTCCATGGTTCTCACCCGGGAAAGGGTGGAGTGCCATCTCCAAGTTGGGGAGGAGATTTTGCGCCAAGTGGAGGAGTTCAAGTACCGAGGAGAATTGCTCATGAGTGAGGGAAGAGTGGATCGTGAGATCGACAGGTGCAGCGTCTTCAGTAATGCGGACGCTGTATCGATCCGTTGTGGTGAAGAAGGAGCTGAGCCGGAAGGCAAAGCTCTCAATTTACCGGTCGATCTACGTTCCCATCCTCACCTTTGATCATGAGCTTTGGGTTATGACCGAAAGAACAAGATCACGGGTACAAGCGGCCGAATTGATGTTCGAAGAAAAGCAGAAAAGATGTTCGAAGAAAAGCAGAAACGATGTTCGAAGAAAAGCAGAAATTATGTTCGAAGAAAAGCAGAAACGATGTTCGAAGAAAAGCAGAAATTATGTTCGTAGAAAAGCAAAAGTTATGTTCGAAGAAAAGCAAAAATGATGTTCGAAGAAAAATGGACCAACCACAGCTCTGCTGTCTCCATCACCCTTGATGCACTTATTCGAGTTGCATGTCCAGCTACATCAGAAGTTTCAAAGTGATGCTGAAGGATAATTTAGATTGAAGAGGTTTCTGACATTTTCCTTCCCTCCGTCAGCAAAGTGCTCGCCCAGGAGAGGGTCAATCTGTTTTTAGTGTCCTCCATTATAGTGTTTGTAAAGGCGGTAAACGCAGCCTTGCTTGAACCCCACATTCTTCCAAAATATTGTCCGCCGATCCAAAAGTACGCACTTGCAAGCCGAAGGGAGCATCTGCATTTTTGAGGCAAGCAATAAAGGCCGAGCTAGTTGGGCGCAGGTAGCGGCTCGCGTGGAAGACAGAGCGGGGACGGAGTGATGCGGCATTTCAATGCAGCCAATTCTCACATGTAATTACTGGAAGTATTCTCCAGCCACAGCACCATCCCCTACCTGAACCAATCGCAAGCCTATTATAAACATCCCGCCACCGTAAATAACTTTAGCCACGCCGTCCGGGGAGCAATCACGACTTCATTAATAACTCCGACAAACACAATTGGCCCGTGACAATGTTCAACCCGCTTTAGTTTCTATCGCTGTCTGGAAAATATCCACTTTTTTTTTTTCTTCAAACGTCGGTCTTTCCTATTCAAACAAAGCTGGACCACAGATGGCGCCATAGCACCATCATCACTGATATTTCTGCCACTCATCGGTCAAATACTATAAAAATGACCAGTTTTTCCACCAAACTTCCTTCAATTGAGTGACAAACATCTGCTGTCAGTTGAAACCAAAACATATCTGGTCTCCATACTTGCCAACCCTCCCGGATTTTCCGGGAGTCTCCCGAAATTCAGCGCCTCTCCCGAAAACCTCCCGGGACATATTTTCTCCCGAAAATCTCTCGAAATTCAGGCGGACTCAGGTCCTCCACAATATAAAAAAGCGTACCTGCTCAATCACGTTGATGAAGGGCGAGTTCTTGATTTCTTATGTGGGTTTATTGTTAGGCAGTTTCATTAACGTCCTCCCAGTGTGGCAACAACACACAACAACAGCAGTCACTTTTTTATATACCATAAAGCAGTTCGTCTGCCGTGAACAGCAATGTTGTGACACTCTTAAACAGGACAATACTGCCATTTAGTGCATTTGATGAAAGCACTTTTGTGCGTGCCACACATCAATGCATGGTTCGAAAAATAGTGACAGAGAATAGAACAAGGATGGACAATTCAACCCTTAACTCAACAATGAGTAGATGAGTGTTATGTGTGTGTATATGTGTAAATAAATGAACACTGAAATTCAAGTATTTATTTTATATATATATATATATATATATATATATCCATCCATCCATCCATCCATCCATCCATCCATCTTCTTCCGCTTATCCGAGGTCGGGTCGCGGGGGCAGCAGCCTAAGCATGGAAGCCCAGACTTCCCTCTCCCCAGCCACTTCGTCCAGCTCTTCCTATTGGACCCCGAGGCGTTCCCAGGCCAGCCGGGAGACATAGTCTTCCCAACGTGTCCTGGGTCTTCCCCGCGGCCTCCTACCGGTCGGACGTGCCCTAAACACCTCCCTAGGGAGGCGTTCGGGTGGCATCCTGACCAGATGCCCGAACCACCTCATCTGGCTCCTCTCGATGTGGAGGAGCAGCGGCTTTACTTTGAGCTCCTCCCGGATGGCAGAGCTTCTCACCCTATCTCTAAGGGAGAGCCCCGCCACCCGGCGGAGGAAACTCATTTCGGCCGCTTGTACCCGTGATCTTGTCCTTTCGGTCATAACACAAAGCTCATGACCATAGGTGAGGATGGGAACGTAGATCGACCGGTTAATTGAGAGCTTTGCCTTCCGGCTCAGCTCCTTCTTCACCACAACGGATCGATACAGCGTCCGCATTACTGAAGACGCCGCACCGATCCGCCTGTCGATCTCACGATCCACTCTTCCCTCACTCGTGAACAAGACTCCGAGGTACTTGAACTCCTCCACTTGGGGCAAGATCTCCTCCTCAACCCGGAGATGGCACTCCACCCTTTTCCGGGCGAGAACCATGGACTCGGACTTGGAGGTGCTGATTCTCATCCCAGTCGCTTCACACTCAGCTGCGAACCGATCCAGTGAGAGCTGAAGATCCTGGCCAGATGAAGCCATCAGGACCACATCATCTGCAAAAAGCAGAGACCTAATCCTGCAGCCACCAAACAAGATCCCCTCAACGCCTTGACTGCGCCTAGAAATTCTGTCCATAAAAGTTATGAACAGAATCGGTGACAAAGGGCAGCCTTGGCGGAGTCCAACCCTCACTGGAAACGTGTCCGACTTACTACCGGCAATGCGGACCAAGCTCTGGCACTGATCATACAGGGAGCGGACTGCCACAATCAGACAGTCCGATACCCCATACTCTCTGAGCACTCCCCACAGGACTTCCCGAGGGACACGGTCGAATGCCTTCTCCAAGTCCACAAAACACATGTAGACTGGTTGGGCAAACTCCCATGCACCCTCAAGGACCCTGCCAAGAGTATATATATATATATATATATATATATATATATATATATATATATATATATATATATATAGCTAGAATTCACTGAACGTTAAGTATTTCTTATATATATATATATATATATATATGAAATACTTGACTTGGTGAATTCTAGCTGTAAATATACTCCTCCCCTTTTAGCCACGCCCCAACCACGCCCCGTCCCACCCCGACCACGCCAACCCCACCCCCTCCCCCCACCTCCCGAAATCGGAGGTCTCAAGGTTGGCAAGTATGCTGGTCTCCAATTTGACCTTCAACCTGCTTACATAAGCTCAATCATTTAGATCACAGAGTTCCAGCTTCGATTAAAAATGATCAGAAAACTGGACTATGGACGTTTGACCTCGCATTCCAGTCTGTAATTCAAAACAGGTCATGTTCTTGTCCTGGCTCCAATGTTGATAACAGGGATTGCATGATAGCACATTTTCTGGCATGTTGCACAACGTTAAATTGAGCATGTGATAGATTGTGTGCTTGGATTGGATTCAGATTGAAAGGTGGCGCCTCAAAAATTCATACGGTTTTAGTATGATTCAGTTCCAATTTTCATTTTTTCTCAGTTTTAGTACAAACCTTGTTTCCATATGAGTTGGGAAATTGTGTTGGATGTAAATATAAACGGAATACAATGATTTGAAATCCTTTTCAACCCATATTCAGTTGAATGCACTACAAAGACAAGATATTTGATGTTCAAATGTTTTTTGCAAATAATAATTAACTTAGATTTTCATGGCTGCAACACGTGCCAAAGTATTTGGGAAAGGGCATGTTCACCACTGTGTTACATGGCCTTTCCTTTTAACAACATTCAGTAAACGTTTGGGAACTGAGGAGACACATTTTTTAAGCTTCTCCGGTGGAATTCTTTCCCATTCTTGCTTGATGTACAGCTTAAGTTGTTCAACAGTCCGGGGGTCTCCGTTGTGGTATTTTAGGCTTCATAATACGCCACACATTTTCAATGGGAGACAGATCTGGACTACAGGCAGGCCAGTCTAGTACCCGCACTCTTTTACTATGAAGCCACTTTGATGTAACACGTGGCTTGGCATTGTCTTGCTGAAATAAGCAGGGGCGTCCATGGTAACGTTGCTTGGATGGCAACATATGTTGCTCCAAAACCTGTATGCACCTTTCAGCATTAATGGCGCCTTCACAGATGTGTAAGTTACCCATGTCTTGGGCACTAACACACCCATATACATCACATATGCTGGCTTTTCAACTTTGCGCCTATAACAATCCGGATGGTTCTGTTCCTCTTTGGTCCGGAGAACACAACGTCCACAGTTTCCCAAAACAATTTGAAATGTGGACTCATCAGACCTCCTTTGCATCAGTCCATCTTAGATGAGCTGAGGCCCAGCTAAGCCGACGGTGTTTCTGGGTGTTGTTGATAAACGGTTCACTGCCATGTGCGACGTGGGGGTTACACTTGAATTGCTATTGCGACATCCAGTGGACACATTTAGAACAACAGTTTCTTTCATTAAAACATCGTAGCTTTTTTTTGTATTTAGCAAACGGATCTTGCAGGCCGGATTAAATTAAGTTTCAAACCTCTGATATAGATGAAGACCCCATTGACAGGCTAACAAAATGTAGCATTGCAATCGTTTTAAATTTGTACAGACGTTTAACAAATTTGATTAAAACAGCAAATGTATTCCTACTTCCTGTCATTAAACTTGACTGCTGACTTAGTACTACTCGGCCAGCCTGCTGCTCTGCACTCTGTGCTGACTAGCTTTTTGCTCAAACCTCAAACTCTGATTTTGACACGGGTAAAGTTTTGTGGGACATGATTGCCAGGCTACGGCAGTGCATATATTGTGAGCATAACCTGCCAAATGCTACTATGCTAATGCTAATACTCCAATCGCCCAAAGTTCAGTCTCTGAAACCCGAAGAAAATGCTCCCAAGCTGAGATGCCAGCGCACGTCACACCCTACTTGGCTATCTAACGTGCGTCACACGTGCCAACATTTTTTTTTGCAATGATACACCACTTATTGGGCTGATCATAACCACCTGGGTTGCACCTGCAGGTGTGTCAGCTTTCTGAAAGATTAAAAAAAATCCCCAAACAACCACACACACACATAAACTGGACAGAATACATTCCAACCATTGTACAAAATAAATGTTGCCATTGTGCAGTAGTGTTAATTGGTGCTGTCATTTTTATGTGATGGGTTTGTTTGTTTTTCTTGTTGAGACTTTTAATCGGGGCACTCCCCCGGCAAACAAAGACATAGGAATTCATGCAGCGGTACAACCAGTTCTGGTAAACTGGAGTCCATCTTCCACGCAAGATGTTAAAAGCCTACTGAAATGACATTTTTTTATTTAAACAGGGATACCAGATCCATTCTATGTGTCATACTTGATATTGGCGATATTGCCATATTTTTGCTGAAAGGATTTAGTATAGAACAACGACGATAAAGTTCGCAACTTTTGGTCGCTGATAAAAAAAAAAAAAGCCTTGCCTGTACCGGAAGTAGCGTGACGTCACAAGTTGAAAGTCTCCTCACAATTTCCCCATTGTTTACACCAGCAGCGAGAGCGATTCGGACCGAGAAAGCGACGATTACCCCATTAATTTGAGCCAGGATGAAAAATTTGTGGATGAGGAACGTGAGAGTGAAGTATTAGAGTGCATCTTTTTTCGCTCTGACCGTAACTTAGGTACAAGAACTCATTGGATTCCACACTCTCTCCTTTTTCTATTGTGGATCACGGATTTGTATTTTAAACCACCTCGGATACTATATCCTCTTGAAAATGTGAGTCCAGAACGCGAAATGGACATTCACAGTGACTTTTATCTCCACGACAATCAGGCCCGGCCCTAACCAATCTGGCGCCCTAGGCAAGATTTTAGGTGGCGCCCCCCCACATCGGCAGTGAAGTGTATATACTCACAAGAACCCGAATAGCTTTGTCTTTGACCTTTTTTTTTTTTACTTACAACTATACCTAATATATAAAGGGGTGGAAAAGTGACGATTACCTGCAGGGCAAACATTAGCTAACCAGAAGGTAATAACAATGTAAACAAAAAACACCTGCTTAAAAGATCTAATACAAACATTTATATGCACGTACAACACTTAGAACTTTTAGCATATCAGTATGTGGAATTAAATTATGGAATGGTAAGTAAAGAAGTTAAAAATTGTACTGATATGATCCAGTTCGGATTCAGACTCGGATTTCAGCGACTTAAGCGATTCAACAGATTACGCATGTATTGAAACGGATGGTTGTAGTGTGGAGGCAGGTAGCGAAAACGAAATTGAAGAAGAAACTGAAGCTATTGAGCCATATCGGTTTGAACCGTATGCAAGCGAAACCGACGAAAACGACACGACAGCCAGCGACACGGGAGAAAGCGAGGACGAATTCGGCGATCGCCTTCTAACCAACGATTGGTATGTGTTTGTTTGGCATTAAAGGAACTAACAACTATGAACTAGGTTTACAGCATATGAAATACATTTGGCAACAACATGCACTTTGAGAGTGCAGACAGCCCAATTTTCATCAATTAATATATTCTGTAGACATACCCTCATCCGCTCTCTTTTCCTGAAAGCTGATTTGTCCAGTTTTGGAGTTGATGTCAGCAGGCCAGGGAAGCTAGGGTCGATTTTCTTCTCTTGATCATCTTCGGTGGCATAAGGGACGGTGTGAGCCAAGACATCCAGGGGGTTTAGCTCGCTCGTCTGCGGGAACAAACTGCCGCCATTGCTTGCCGTGCTACCGAGGTCCTTTGTCCCTGAATTGCTCACACACTCCGGCAGATTCAATGGGGGTCTGGCGGCAGATTTCTTTAACTTTATCGTTGGAAATGCATCTGCTTTGAGTGTCGCAGGATATCCACACATTCTTGCCATCTCTGTCGTAGCATAGCTTTCGTCGGTAAAGTTTGGGGAACAAACGTCCAATTTATTGCCACTTTCGCATCTTTGAGCCACTGGTGCAACTTGAATCCGTCCCTGTTCGTGTTGTTACACCCTCCGACAACACACCGACGAGGCATGATGTCTCCAAGGTACGGAAAACAGTCGAAAAAACGGAAAATAACAGAACTGATTTGACTCGGTGTTTGTAATGTGTTTGAGAAAATGGTGGATTGCTTCCCGATGTGACGTCACGTTGGGACGTCATCGCTCCGAGAGCCAATATTAGAAAGGCGTTTAATTCGCCAAAATTCACCCATTTAGAGTTCGGAAATCGGTTAAAAAAACATATGGTCTTTTTTCTGCAACATCAAGGTATATATTGGCGCTTACATAGGTCTGGTGATAATGTTCCCCTTTAAACACAGTTGTGGGCCTCATCCGTGACAACAACGACATGGACTACAGGGAGGAGGTGAAACATCTGGTTGACTGGTGCAGAACCAACAACCTGGTCCTGAACGTCGATAAGACCAAGGAGATCATCGTCGACTTCAGGAGGCACCAGTCCAGCCACGCTCCACTCTTCATCAACAGCACAGCAGTGGAGATGGTAAGCAGCACCAAGTTCCTGGGGGTGCAGATAACTGACAATATGACCTGGTCTCTACACTAAAAAGAGCTCGGCAGCGCATGCACTTTTTGCGTCGGATGAAAAGAGCCCAGCTCCCTCCGAACATTCTACAAAGGCACTATAGAGAGCCTACTGACCAACTGCCTCTCTGTCTGGACTGGAACCTGCAGTGCCTCAGACTGGAAGTCTCTGCAGAGAGTGGTGAGTACGGCGGAAAAGATCATCAGGACTCCTCTTCCTCCTATCCGGGAAATCGCAAAAAGCCGCTGCCTGACCAGGGCTCAGAAAATCTGCAGAGAACCCTCCCACCCCCACAAAGCACTATTTTCACTGCTGGACTCTGGAAAGAGGTTCGGCAGCCTCTGGAGCAGAACCTCCAGGTTCTGTAGCAGCTTCTTCCCTCAGACCATAAGACTCTTGAATCATAATAATCCCCTCAATTCAATGTCTGGAATATAAAGACAATATAACATACATCCATAAACGTGGATGCATATGCAAAAGTGCAATATATTTATCTGTACAGTAATCTATTTATTTATATCTGCACCTTATTGCTCTTGTATCCTGCACTACCATGAGCTAATGCAACAAAATTCCGTTCTTATCTGTACTGTAAAGTTCAAATTTGAATGACAATAAAAGGAAGTCTAAGTCTAAAAGGACGCATGTTCCTTTAATAAGACGAGGCTGTAGCTAGCGCCACCCTAATACGTCTGTTGGTAGGAACTATGAAGAACTGTGCATGATCGGCCTGACAAATGACTCAATGCAGGATTAAATGGTATCTTAGTAACAACATGATGTTTAGTAAAGAGCACCACGCTCCACAATGGAGATAAAAATATTTGTGTCAAAACAACAAGAATGACTTGATAAGCTGTTTTGGTCCCTCTGCATAAAAGCCACGACACGTTCATCTCGGCCCGTCGTGTCGCCAGTGGGATTTGTCCGAAAGAAAAAAGGCGAGCAGTATCCATTGCCCTCCTGAGCGGCGCGTTCCCGATGTTTGTCGAGCTTCATTAATCTCTTCATTCGTCCGCCGAGTCCTTGAAATACTTTCCACCGCCACTCCTCCGAGGCGTTCGGAACGTATCGGCGCGGCCCCCGGGTGAAAAGATTGATTTTCCCATTATGACTTGAAGTAGCATATTTATTGATCGCGCGGCGGGCGGGGGGAGGGAAGAGGTGGGGTTGGAGGTCACGCGGGTCGCTGAAAGGTCACAAGGGTCAAATGCGCCGGATTCGGAGTCGCAACATCGACGTGAATATGTCAACTTTAGAAATAAACACAAACATGTGGAACTACAACCAACCCTTGGTCTGCCAATGAATACACACTAGATTTACCCTTTACTCCATGCAGGACCGCTCCTAGGCTTTCTGTGGCCTCGTTTTTGTTTGTGGGCCCCATTGGTCACCAACACAGATCGCTGCAGGGGTCGCGACCCCAAGATACGGAGACAGATGGCGACGAGTCTTTAATTATTGCTTTTCTGAGATTAGGTGACCACAGATGAGGCGCAAACTGCTCAAAGTCTGTGCATCATTTGAGGACATCTCTGCGCTGCTGACTTGTCTCCACCCAAGATGATCTACGGCTGGCCCAACTATGGACTGGACTCTCACACTATTATGTTAGATCCACTATGGACTGGACTCTCACATTATTATATTAGATCCACTATGGACTGGATTCTCACACTACTATGCTAGATCCACTATGGACTGGACTCTCACACTATTATGTTAGATCCACTATGGACTGGACTCTCTCACTATTATGTTAGATCCACTATGGACTGGACTCTCACACTATTGTGTTAGATCCACTATGGACTGGACTCTCACACTATTATGTTAGATCCACTATGGACTGGACTCTCACACTATTATATTAGATCCATTATGGACTGGATTCTCACACTACTATGCTAGATCCACTATGGACTGGACTCTCACACTATTATGTTAGATCCACTATGGACTGGACTCTCTCACTAGTATGTTAGATCCACTATGGACTGGACTCTCACACTATTATGTTAGATCCACTATGGACTGGACTCTCACACTATTATATTAGATCCACTATGGACTGGACTCTCTCACTATTATGTAAGACCCACTATGGACTGGACTCTCACACTATTATGCTAGATCCACTATGGACTGGACTCTCACACTATTATGTTAGATCCACTATGGACTGGACTCTCACACTATTATGTTAGATCCACTATGGACTGGACTTTCACACTATTATGTTAGATCCACTATGGACTGGACTCTCACACTATTATGTTAGATCCACTATGGACTGGACTCTCACACTATTATGCTAGATCTCCAATGGACTGGACTCTCACACTATTATGTTAGATCCACTATGGACTGGACTCTCACACTATTATGTTAGATCCACTATGGACTGGACTCTCACACTATTTTGTTAGATCCACTATGGACTGGACACTCACACTATTATGTTAGATCCACTATGGACTGTACTCTCACACTATTATGTTAAATCCACTATGGACTGGACTCTTACTGTTATGTTAGATCCACTATGGACTGGACTCTCACACTATTATGTTAGATCCACTATGGACTGGACTCTCACACTATTATGTTAGATCCACTATGGACTGGACTCTCACACTATTATGCTAGATCCACTATGGACTGGACTCTCACACTATTATGCTAGATCCACTATGGACTGGACTCTCACACTATTATGTTAGATCCACTATGGACTGGACTCTCACACTATTATGCTAGATCCACTATGGACTGGACTCTCACACTATTATGTTAGATCCACTATGGACTGGACTCTCACACTATTATGTTAGATCCACTATGGACTGGACTCTCACTATAATGTTAGATCCACTATGGACTGGACTCTCACACTATTATGTTAGATCCACTATGGACTGGACTATCACTATTATGTTAGATCCACTATGGACTGGACTCTCACACTATTATGTTAGATCCACTATGGACTGGACTCTCACACTATTACGTTAGATCCACTATGGACTGGACTCTCACACTATTAACTAGATCCACTCGACGTCCATTGCACCGGTCGCCCGGTGCAATTTAGAAAAAAATACTAATAATATGACTCCTTGAATGCGCCCTATAATCCGGTGCAATTTATAAATGAAAAAAGATCAAAAATAGACCATTCATCGGCAGTGCACCTTATAATCCGGTGCGCCCTATGGTCCGGAAAATACGTTAAACGTGTTCTTGATTAATGCAGACTTTTTGTGATGAATGACATGAGTTAACATGTTTTTTTTCTTTTTTTCTTTTTCTTTGTATTTCAAAAAGTGCCACACATAGTAAGACCTAGTGTACCAACATAATTTAGATACTTTTTGATACTTTTTAAATAAATGGGACCACAAAAAATGTCATTATTGGCTTTATTTTAACAAAAAAATCTTAGGGTACATTAAACATATGTTTATTATTGCAAGTTTGTCCTTAAATAAAATAGTGAACATACAAGACAACTTGTCTTTTAGTAGTAAGTAAACAAACAAAGGCTCCTAATTTAGTCGGCTGTCATATGCAGTAACATATTTTGTCGTTTTTATTAAGAACAAGTGGTAGAAAATGAATTAATAATCTACTTGCTCATTTACTGTTAATATCTGCTTACTTTCTCTTTTAACATGTTCTATCTACACATCTGTTAAAATGTAATAATCACTTATTCTTCCGTTGTTTGATACTTTGGACTTGTTTTGGATGGTACCACAAATTTGGGTATCAATCCGATACCAAGTAGTTACAGGATCATACATTGTTTCATATTTAAAGTCCTCATGTGTCCAGGGTCATATTTCCTGAGTTTATAAACATAACATACATTTTAAAAAACAAAAGATGATGTTGTGATGCCAAAAGATTTTTAGATAATCATAGTAGTATAGATTAGATACGCTACTGTACTTGGTATCATTACAGTAGATGTTAGGTGTAGATCCACCAATGGCGTTTGTTTACATTTTAACGCCGGTGAGCTACGGTGTGTAGTGAAACATGTTTAGCTATTCCTCGTCCTGCAGGGATGATACTTGGAAGAAATGTACTTTATTTGTTGCCATGGAGACCAGGATTCGTGATTTAGAAGTAGCTAGCTAGCAATGTCTTATAGGACCTCTTCCTGAGGGCATTTCAGTGTTATAAATTCACCTTTATCTTTACTTTTTTAAGCCAAAATGCGTCCGTTCTCCCTTTTCTGTCTACACACTGTGTCTGCTTGTGAGTACTCTGTGATTGTGCGCTGCCGAACATGCTCGTCTGCTCGTAAACCAGCAATGACACGACGTGACGACGATAGGGGCGGTGGACCGGTTCTTTTCAGAGGTGGTATAGTACCGAATATGACTCATTAGTATTGCGGTACTATACTAATACCGGTATACCGCACAACCCTAGTAAGATCACATTAATTAAATGTTAAATCAATCAGATAATCAATTATATATTACATTTAAATCAAAGTCACCAATGACGAACGGCCGTGTGCAAGTGTTCAAATTGAGCGGACCTCTAACATTTCCCCTGCAACCTAGTGTGCGGTCATTAAGAGATGTTTGGAGAAAGCAATACAGTATTATTACTGACCAAAGTGCAGATTTGACCGTTATCAGTTCAATATGGTTGATTGGTGGTGAGTGTTTTGTCACGGCAGGGTGGATACGCAGAAGAAAAGCCATCGGTCAGTCCTCGGTTGCTCATTTCCTAGCAAAATCAATTGGTTTTATCGCTGAAAATGAGTCAATTCTCCTGTAGCGTTTCCAGGTAAATCAGCACCAATGTCTTTTTTTGTTGCTTTCCGCGTGGAAGTGTTGCCAATCGACAAGGCTGACCTTTCAGGAAACGGAGAATCCTGACAAGATGAAGCTATCGCGCGGCTTTATTAGCTTTATTGAACGAGCTGCCGAGCGGCTTCATACAGGAAAAAGCTTGTCAGGGGCCGAGCCGCCAACAGCCACTTCGGTAACGTGCCTCGACTTCTTGCGGTCGCGACTGTGGGCCAGTTAGCATGTGAGCCCCTTCTGTTTAGGTGGAACAGTTCAAAGTACGAAACTAAGACTCTGTAACAGTGCGCTGCATCTTCCTACGCATCAATCGGCAGCTTTTTACCATCTGAAAACCATTGCCAAAATCAGAGGACTAATGTCTAGATCAGACTTAGGAAGATCCATCCATGCCTTGGTCTCCAGCAGGTTAGACTACTCACCTTCTCACTGGGCTCTCGAAAGGAGCTGTAAAGCAGCTGCAGAACATCCGGAATGCTGCTGCTCGAGTCCTGACTAGAACCAGGAAATACGATCACATTAGTCCAGTGCTTAGGTCACTGCAATGGCTTCCTGTTGCCCAGAGAGTAGACTTCAAAACAGCGTTGCTTGTGTACGAGTATTTTCATGGTCAAAGTACATCTCAGACGTGTTAGAACCATATGGACTATTTCCAGCTCTGAGAACCTCAGGGAGTGGTCTCCTGCTGGTGCCAAGAGTCAGGACCAAACATGGTTTCACTTTTATGCTCCTAAAATCTGGAATAGACTTCCTGAAGATGTGAGACAGGCCTCAACGTTGTGCAAATACAGCCTAAAAACTAGAACTGAAAGTGTTTTATCGACACTATTTGATTGATTTGATTTAAATTCGTTATGATTGTTTTATTATAAATATGTTTTGACCTGCTCAGCGGCCTTGTGGTTAGCGTGTCCGCCCTGAGATCGGTAGGTCGTGAGTTCAAAACCCGGACGAGTCATACCAAAGACTATAAAAATGGGACCCATTACCTCCCTGCTTGGCACTCAGCATCAAGGGTTGGAATTGGGGGTTAAATCACCAAAAATTATTCCCGATCATGAATTTATATTTTTATTTTTGCCTTCTTTTCATTTTCTGTGAAGCACTTTGAATTGCCTTGTGTACGAATTGTGCTCCATATAAAATTGGACACCCGCATTTAAGGCTGGCCGCTCTGGAAACACTCTGTGGAAACGCTCCCCACCCACACTGCTTGGTGCCTCGTCTGAGCTGCTGTTATTACCATAGTAACTAATCAGATTACCATAATAACTAGTGTATCATGCAAAAGCACAGACTCCAACCATCGAAATACTTTGTATAGTTCAAGACTTACGGTCATTAGAAAACATAATGGCAGCTAAACTTTCCATCTTAAAAATCTAAAAAAACATATTTGGGAATGTCCAGCGTGCCAGATTGAAAAGCTTAACGACGACATGCGGGCCCCGGGCCTTAATTTTGCCCAGGTCTGCAAAAAACTTACAGGGAGCAAGGAAGCGAGGAAGCAGCAGACCTCTCGATGAAGTAAACATCGGCACAGGCGGTAGCGATCACGACGCCGCTTTAAATAGTCGGTCTGCGTAAGCGCTTATAATAACAATATTACTAATACTTAGTTAATATTCAAGTAACGAAATGTAAATGGAGAATTGTTGGCACTTTTTGGATGGTTATTTATTGGGCTGTATGGGTGAAATAGAGGAGCCCCACCTCAAAAGAACTCAGCACAGATCTAAAAAAAACGATTCATTGACTTGAACAAGTCCGGAAAGTCACTTGGAGCCATTTCAAAGCAGCTTAAGGTCCCAAGAGCAACTGTGCAGACATCTGTTCGTAAGTATAAAGTGCATGGCACAGTTTTGTCACTGCCACGATCAGGAATAGAACACAAGCTATCACCTGCTGCTGAGAGAAAATTGGTCAGGATGATCAAGGACCAACCGAGAACCACCAAAAAGCAGGTCTGCAATGAATTGGAAGCTGCTGTAACACAGGTGTCAGTGTCCACAGTCAAGCGTGTTTTGCATCGTCATGGTCTGAGAGGCGATCAGCTGATCAGCTGATCCTGGAGGTACCCAAAACAAAGCGCAAGCTCAGAGGGGACAGAGCCTTCTCTGTTGCGGGTCCCAAACTCTGGAACGATCTCCCTCTCCATGTGAGACAGGCCCCTTCTTTGGCTATTTTTAAGACCCTTCTTAAAACCCATTTTTATTCACTGGCTTTTAACCCAGCATGAGACTTTGAACTGTTTTTAGCTTTTAACTTTTTGAACTGATTTTAACTTTTAAACTGTTTTTATCTAACAAACTGTTCTTCAATCAATCAATCAATCAATGTTTATTTATATAGCCCTAAATCACAAGTGTCTCAAAGGGCTGCACAAGCCACAACGACATCCTCGGTACAAAGCCCACATAAGGGCAAGGAAAAACTCACCCCAGTGGGACGTCGATGTGAATGACTATGAGAAACCTTGGAGAGGACCGCATATGTGGGGAACCCCCCCCCCCCCCCCCTCTAGGGGAGACCGAAAGCAATGGATGTCGAGTGGGTCTGACATAATATTGTGAGAGTCCAGTCCATAGTGGATCCAACATAATATTAAGATATTATTAATATTCTTAGGGTAATTTATATTTGCTTTTTAAATGTGTATTTTTATTTCTGTTTTAAATGTTATTTTTTAGTCTGTCCTTTGCCTCTATTTCTTTGTGGTGTACAGCCCTTTGTTTTTCAACTGTGCTTGTCTTTAAATGGCTTCATAAATAAAGTTGGTATGGTATGGTATGGTAAGAAGGAAGCCCTTGCTCCAGAAGCGACACATTAAGGCTCGTCTAAAGTTTGCTGCTGATCACATGGACAAAGATGTTTCGCCACAATACCCAGCAATATGTTTGGAGGAGAAACGGCGAGGCCTTTAATCCCAGGAACACCTACCTACCGTCAAGCATGGTGGTGGTAGTATTAATGCTCTGGGCCTGTTTTGCTTCTCATTGCATACCTGCCAACTACTCCGGTTTTCCCGTAATTCGTACGGTTTTCATCAACCTATTCCGGGTTACGGTTGCAGTGATAAAAAATACGGTTTTTCATTAATTTAAAAAAAAAAGGGTGAAAACTACGCGAATTGCACCTTGTGCAGACAAGATTTTTCGATCGGACACGGAGGAATTAGCGATGTAAAAGACCACGTTCGGACAAAAAAACACAAGTCTAATGCCGTTGCTAGCGATAATAGTGGAAAACTTTCAACGTTTTTCGTCGCCCAAACAGATTCTTTGGATGTGATAAATGCCGAAGTTTTATTTACGGAGGCAATAATTGAGCATGGATTTCCAATCGCACTGGCTGATCACATGGGACAGTTAAATGTTTGTAATGCAACCTTTAAAAATCATTACGCGGTGATCGCGGTCCCAAAAATAAACGTTTCTTGCATGATAATGTCCAGAAAAATTTGCTTTATATTACTATAGAGTCCTTTTAACGAATGAGTTTGATGGTTTATCACAAACCTTAAATGAAAGAAGTCCTTTGTTCTCCTGCACCATGCATGCACTTTGGCCTTGCTTCGTGTTTGGTGCGCAATCCTGTCGGCTGTATTTCACAGCACGACATACTGTTAAAAGTGTTTATACTATTTATGCTTTCAAGTCCAAGTTGAAGAAATCTTGTTAAATGTTGACAGCATAACTACCAAAATACAGAAGTATGTCCTTAATATTTTTGCAGTGCTATTTCTGTTGAAAAGTTCAAATGATTACATTAGAGATGTGATGTGCCACTTTTCAAGTGTCTGATGGCTTAAATTAATTTTCATTATTTTTTCATATTTTGAATTCTTTTGAAAGGCTTACAAAAAACTACATTTGAATTGTAATTCCATGCTATTGACAGGACTATTAATTTTAATGAAGTTAGCTTACCATGTTTACAGTATGATAATTGTGATAGAAATGTGAATTTTAGGCACAGAATATTTTTTTACAATTGAACAAGGCAGTAGATTATACAAGCTTGGACAGAAAGTTAATAATGACACCAATTTTTTTTTTTATGGAATTGTTTAGTACTGTTTTACCATTTGTTTACTGTAAAAAGTGTTTATACTGTTTATACTTTCAATTAACAAATTGAAGTCTTGTGAAAGGTTGACAGGATAACTGGCATTAACTGTCAAAATAATTTCAAACTATTGAAGTTAGCTTACAGAATAAACATGGCAATCAACCCATATGATTTTTGCTGTAATATTTTTGTTTTGAAAAGTCACTGTGACTGATAGAAAAGTGATGGTTTTAGCAACATTTTAACCTGTCTGAATGCTAATAATCATTTTGCGTCGGGGGGCGAAGCCCTGAACCCTCCACCAGGACTTTGTCCTGGACCTACCGGGGCCTGCGGCCCTTGGACCCTGGCTACTAGGTTTTTGTGATTTCAAAAGTTGGCAGGTATGTCATTGTCTCATGTCATTGTGGCTTGTGCAGCCCTTTGAGACACTTGTGATTTAGGGCTGTATAAGTAAACTTTGATTGATTGAATATTTAGTACGCATTAAAAAAAATCCATCGATCCTGTCTTTCACAATGATTGTGAACAACAGGCAAAATTCCAAGAAAAGCGCAGTTCTACTTTCAATGCGTACCTTGTATTTACCCCTCCCTTGCATCAGCCTGTGTATTATTCATGTAGTAGTGCATCATCCTCTGTATTTTGCAGTGCGTCATCTGTGGTATCACCAATGCGTCATCCGTGGTATCACCAATATCACCCAAACTGTTTTTCCAAGTCTGAACAGGTGTTCCGTTCCGCGAGTCGGGGGCGTACCTGAACCCGGACTAATTGAGCGAGTGTAAGGGAGTCGCACCTCCCGCGTGTCGTCCAGTAAACACACACCCTTCAGGTCACACGTGAACCTTTTCTGACGCCTCTTCAATAATCCCCATTGATCTGTTGACTTCCCCTGCAGGCTTCTCTCAGCATGCAGACTCCATCTTGCGCGCTGGCACACTCAGCTTGAACTGGCCTTTACCGCAAAGAAAATAAAAAAAAGGGGCTCTCACAAAGACATTTGCATACTAAAGCGATATTATTGGTCGGGGTGACACCGCCGACTTGGAAAAAAAAAAAACGCTCCTTCACTCCCAAAGCCCCCGAAAGTTTCTGTCAGTGATTGACGCGAGAAAAGGAGACTTTGCTCCCAAAAAAAAAGGATTTCAAATATCCGAAAGCAACAGAAAACAATCTTTATAATCCCTGAATCATAATTGCCATTTTAAGCACTACATAAAGTATCAACCCCACAATCCCAGCATGCACAAGGCACTTTGTCCGCGCCGGGTTTATTTTAGCACCAAAAAAAAACACCTTATGGGTAGTTTCTTTCATCGCATGACTTTTTTTTTTTGCAGCCTTTATGTGCACTTTGGAAAACATCCTGCAAAATGTCCTTCCTGCTTATTAGTCTGAAAATGAAGTCGTGTACCGTATTTTCCGAACTATTAGCCGCACCTAAAAACCACAAATTTACTCAAAAGCTGACAGTGCGGCTTCTAACCCGGTGCGCTTTATATATGGATTAATATTACGATTCATTTTCATAAAGTTTCGGTCTCGCAACTTCGGTAAACAGCCGCCATCTTTTTTCCCGGTAGAACAGGAAGCGCTTCTTCTTCTACGCAAGCAACCGCCAAGGTAAGCACCCGCCCCCATAGAACAGGAAGCGCTTCTTCTTCTACTGTAAGCAACCACCCGCCCGCGTAGAAGAAGAAAAAGCGCGCGGATATACCGTACGTTTCATTTCCTTTGTGTGTTTACATCTGTAAAGACCACAAAATGGCTCCTACTAAGCGTCAGGGATCCGGTTCATGAAAAGACGCAATCTCTCCATCTGCACACGGATTACTATTTCACAGCAACTGATATTCCTGTGAACCGCACTGTGGATACAACGGGAGCACGTACGGTGAATATTCGCACCACAGGGAATGAGAAGTCATCCTTCACTGTGGTTCTAGCTTGCCATGCTAATGGCCAGAAACTTCCACCCATGGTGATATTCAAAAGGAAGACCTTGCCAAAAGAGACCTTTCCAGCCGGCGTCATCATAAAAGCTAACTCGAAGGGATGGATGAAGAAAAGATGAGCGAGTGGTTAAGGTAAGTTTAAGTTTACGCGAAGAGGCCGGGTGGCTTTTTTCACGCAGCTCTGTCCATGTTGATATACGTATGTTTGTGATTGCACATTTGCGTACATTTTGGGAGTGAACAGAGTTGTTAGAACGCTGGTTTTTAATATATTATTAAAGTTTGACTGACCTATCTGACTGTTTTTTTGACATTCCTTTAGCGCAGTTAGATGCGGCTTACAACACCGGGCGGCTTATAGGTGGACAAAGTTTTGAAATATGCCGTTCATTGAAGGCGCGGCTTTTAACCCAGGGCGCCTTATGGTGCGGAAAATACGGTAAGTATTAGTGCGCCATAAATACTTGTATTTGTATCTTCTGGTAAAGCTTCTGGTTGAATTTTTGACCACTCCTCTTGACAAAATTGGTGCAGTTCAGCTAAATTTGTTGGTTGTCTGACATGGACTTGTTTCTTCAGCATTGTCCACACGTTTAAGTCAGGACTTTGGGAAGGCCATTCTAAAACCTTCATTCTAGCCTGATTTAGCCATTCCTTTACCACTTTTGAGGTGTGTTTGGGGTCATTGTCCTGTTGGAACACCCAACTGCGCCCAAGACCCAACCTCCGGGCTGATGGTTTTAGCTTGTCCTGAAAAATTTGGAGGTTATCCTCCTTCTTCATTGTCCCATTTAGGTCCATTGGCAGCAAAACAGGCCCAGAGCATAATACTACCACCACCATGCTTGACGATAGGAATGGTGTTCCTGGGATTAAAGGCCTCACCTTTTCTCCTCCAAACATATTGCTGGGTATTGTGGCCAAACAGCTCAATTTTTGTTTCATCTGACCACAGAATTTTCTTCCAGAAGGTCTTATCTTTGTCCATGTGATGTTAAAGGGCATTTTATGACTTGTTTCTTAATACTTGTGTGTGATTTTATTGTCATAATTTTATTGCATGATTTGTGTATCCCTTTAATTTAGGTAGCAAGGGACTGCAGATGGAAATGAGCTATTTGTCATGTCTGTGTAATCATGTTTTGTTTTAAGTCATGTTTTGTTTAGTTTCTGGCTTTTCACTCCCTTGTCTTGTTTGCATGATTACCCATTAGTTTCACCTGTTCCACGTTTGGACTCATTGTACACTCTTGTTTGTCACCATAGCAACCATTAGTTTTCACCTGTCACGTCACGCACCTGTTTCACGTTTTCAGTCACGCACCTGTTTTCGTTAATCATGTCTGTGTTATTTAAGCTTTTCATTTTCTGTTGTTCGTCCTGACGACATCCCCGCATTTATGCCCCCTGTCACACTCTGTCCACCTCTGCGCACTTCATGTCCATGCCAAGTAAGTTTTGTTTATTATTGCCATAGTTAGTGTTTTTTGTTGTTCATAGTTTTTTGCCCCCGTGCAAGTCTTTTGTTTTCATTAGTAAAGTTTGTACATCCGCCTTGAGCGCGCCTTTTGTTTCTTTGAGTGTTATTATTAAATCATGTATTTACCTTCACGCCATGACCAGTCCAATTCACTTGCACCTCGGGAGAACAAACCAAGCCATAGTCCAAGTCTTGACACTATTTAGCTATAATCCGGTACAGAACATATCTGTCTTTGAGCTTAATGTTTCAGTGCATTGTCCCTTCAAATAAAGACTAAACTAAACTAAACTAATAATGTTGATTGTGTCATTTATCAATTATCATTATCTGCTGACATATGCAGTAACATATTTGTATATATATATATTCGTATATATGTTAGATTTTTTATCGCTATATTAGTCTATTTATAACTGCATTGTCCTTTCCATCCTTACACTTTCCATCATTGTAACTGAGCTACTGTGTTGAACAATTAAAGTTTGTCTAAGTCTAAGTCTAATATTAC
The DNA here is from genome assembly GCF_033978685.3 of Nerophis lumbriciformis. Taxonomy (NCBI): domain Eukaryota; kingdom Metazoa; phylum Chordata; class Actinopteri; order Syngnathiformes; family Syngnathidae; genus Nerophis; species Nerophis lumbriciformis. The sequence continues at coordinate 10,568,909 of NC_084563.2, read as the reverse complement.
TGCATATGTCAGCAGATTAAATTAGGAGCCTTTGTTTGTTTACTTACTACTAAAAGACAAGTTGTCTTGTATGTTCACTATTTTATTTAAGGACAAACTTGCAATAATAAACATATGTTTAATGTACACTAAGATTTGTTGTTAAAATAAAGCCAATGATGCCATTTTTTGTGGTCCCCTTTATTTAGAAAACTATCGAAAAGTATCGAAATACATTTTGGTACCGGTACCAACATATTGGTATCAGGACAACCCTAATATATACATACTGTATATACACATGATAATAGCTTCAAAATAGAGGCAACTTGTTTTTCCACTCTAGTACTACTTTAATGACCGGCATCACTGTTTCTATTAAATTGAATATTTGCTATCTAGAAGTTGTTTTTTCTTATTAGAAAGAATGTTGTTACATGTGAAAATTTGATTTATGGAATTTGTATTTAATTCAGTGGGGAAGATTGATTTAAGAGACGAGTATACCACATACGTTTCCTCCAGAAGGTCTTATCTTGGTCCATGTGATCTCAGATGAAACAAAAATTGAGCTGTTTGGCCACAATACCCAGCGATATGTTTGGAGGAGAAAAGGTGAGGCCTTTAATCCCAGGAACACCATTCCTACCGTCAAGCATGGTGGTGGTAGTATTATGCTCTGGGCCTGTTTTGCTGCCAATGGAACTGGTGCTTTACAGAGAGTAAATGGGACAATGAAAAAGGAGGATTACCTCCAAATTCTTCAGGACAAGCTAAAATCATCAGCCCGGAGGTTGGGTCTTGGGCGCAGTTGGGTGTTCCAACAGGACAATGACCCATACCTGCCAACTTTTGAAATCAGAAAAACCTAGTAGCCAGGGTCCAGGGGCCGCAGGCCCCGGTAGGTCCAGGACAAAGTCCTGGTGGGGGGTTCAGGCTTCGCCCCCCGACGCAAAATGATTATTAGCATTCAGACAGGTTAAAATGTTGCTAAAACCATCACTTTTCTATCAGTCACAGTGACTTTTCAAAACAAAAATATTACAGCAAAAATCCTATGGGTTGATTGACATGTTTATTCTGTAAACTAACTTCAATAGTTTGAAATTATTTTGACAGTTAATGCCAGTTATCCTGTCAACCTTTCACAAGACTTCAATTTGTTAATTGAAAGTATAAACAGTATAAACACTTTTTACAGTAAACAAATGGTAAAACAGTACTAAACAATTCCATTAAAAAAAAAATTGGTGTCATTATTAACTTTCTGTCCAAGCTTGTATAATCTACTGCCTTGTTCAATTGTAAAAAATATTCTGTGCCTAAAATTCACATTTTTATCACAATTATCATACTGTAAACATGGTAAGCTAACTTCATTAAAATTAATAGTCCTGTCAATAGCATGGAATTACAATTCAAATGTAGTTTTTTTGTAAGCCTTTCAAAAGAATTCAAAATATGAAAAATTAATGAAAATTAATTTAAGCCATCAGACACTTGAAAAGTGGCACATCACATCTCTAATGTAATCATTTTAACTTTTCAACAGAAATAGCACTGCAAAAATATTAAGGACATACTTCTGTATTTTGGTAGTTATGCTGTCAACATTTAACAAGATTTCTTCAACTTGGACTTGAAAGCATAAATAGTATAAACACTTTTAACAGTATAACAGTACTAAACAATTCCAATAGATAACATTGGTGTCATTACCTTTTTGTGGCTAAAATCCGAAAAACGTTGAAAGTTTTCCACTTGTATCGCTAGCAACGGCATTAGACTTGTGTTTTTTTTGTCCCAACGTGGTCTTTTACATCGCTAATTCCTCCGTGTCCGATCGAAACATCTTGTCTGCACAAGGTGCAATTCGCGTAGTTTTCACCCTTTTTGGAACGGATAATTATTCCCGGATAGGCTTTTGAATATTCTTCACGGAATGACTGCAGTTTTCTTTTCGGTTTAAGACTCGTTTGCGATGTTTCTCCGGCTGATTCCATGATCGTTCGCTCGTTTGGAAACAATGGCAACAGGTGACTCGTGCTTGGCAGCGGTGCTATAAATAGCCTCGCGCATTTTTTAAAAATATTGTTTTTAATTAATGAAAAAACGTATTTTTTATCACTGCAACCGTAACCCGGAATAGGTTGATGAAAACCGTACTAATTACGGGAAAACCGGAGTAGTTGGCAGGTATGATGACCCCAAACACAGGTCAAAAGTGGTAAAGGAATGGCTAAATCAGGCTAGAATGAAGGTTTTAGAATGGCCTTGCCAAAGTCCTGACTTAAACATGTGGACAATGCTGAAGAAACAAGTCCATGTCAGAAAACCAACACATTTAGCTGAACTGCACCAATTTTGTCAAGAGGAGTGGTCAATAATTCAAGCAGAAGCTTGTGGTTGGCTCCCAAAAGCGCTTTATTGCAGTGAAACTTGCCAAGGGACATGTAAGCAAATATTAACATTGCTGTATGTATACTTTTGACCCAGCACATTTGCTCACATTTTCAGTAGACTCATAATAAATCCATACAAGAAGCAAACTTCATGAATGTTCTTTACAGGTGTATGTAAACTTTTGACCGCGACTGTATGTGCAGAAGAAAAAATTGCAGGGATCCATAATGTTTCACTTGCAGTTACCTGCAGCTTTTATGCGACTGTTAAGAATGTGTAATTAAAGTGTTAAATCTCACTCAAACCCGATGTCAGGAGTAGGCACGCTGAGAGAAATCACAAGCCCAAAGTGCCTCCGCCGCCTGTCAAGGCTGCTAAATGAACTCTGTGGCTCCTCCATCCACCTGTGTCGCCATTCAGGACCACAAATCAAATCATATTATATTGTCATTTTCCATCCTTGCCTCTCCATCCTCCTCCCCGCCATCACTCTCCCCGCTGTCATCAACATGCCTCGCGGAAGAAGAAGAAGAAGAAGAAAAAAAAAAAGCATGAAATGAAATGAGAGTCAAAGGGTTGGGAATTTTCCCATTCCTGACGTGTAATCCCATCAGATCATCAGATCAGCTGGAGACGTCTGCCTCGGAAAAGGTTCCTCGGGCCACCCGGAGCTTCAATGCCCGTCCAATTTGAACATTTTTTTTTTTTTTTTTTTGCTGGCCTAATAGCGCCTGTGTTTTTGTCCCATCAAGTGGAATAACATTTCCATGTCACCGCGGCGGGAAAGATTCCCGGCGTCGGCTCGGGTCACGATGACCTGCTTCCATTTGCGATGTGTCATGTTCACCACCAAAGGTAATGGCCTCCATCTTTGGAAAAAGGGAGCACACAGAAACCGTACATTCGCACAAACACACAAAATACTCATTTATTATATATTTTTTTGTTTGTTTCCAGGGTGGTTGATCGTTCTGACATGTGCGGCCAACTCTTGAAACAGTACTGAAAAGTCACCACTAAAAGCCACACTGCAAAAAGTCAGTGTTCAAAAACGAGGGAAAAAAAATACAAAAATGAGGGGTATTTTATTTGAACTAAGCAAAATTATCTGTCAATAGAACAAGAAAATTTGGCTTGTCAAGACTTTCCAAAACAAGTCAAATTAGCTAACCTCAATGAACGCAAAAATACCTTAAAATAAGTATATTCTCACTAATAACAAGTGCACTTTTCTTGATAGAAAATATGTTGAAAAATATTCTTAAATAAGTAAATGCTAGTGCCATTATTTTGACATAATCAGAATCAGCTTTATTGTCATTACGCAAAGTAACGAGATTGAGGCCATTCCATACAGTGCGATGTGTGCATGCTAGAAAAACAATGTGCAAATATATAAAAATTTTAAAAATGTAGAAGTGCAATGAATATGGTGTGAAATGAATATATACATGAAAAAACAAAACAAAAACAGGGTGGTTGGTGGAATGGGTTATTGCACCGAAGAGAAGGCAGTTATGAGGGACAATGGGGCAGTCCGTTCAGGATGGTTATGGCCCTGGGGAAGAAGCTGTTCTTTAGCCTGTTTGTTTTGGTTTTAATGCACCTGTAGCGCTTCCCAGAGGGCAGCAGGTGGAACAGGTCAGAGCCAGGGTGGGTGCTGTCTTTGATGATGGCACTGGCTCTGTTGAGGCAGCGGGAGGTGTAGATGTCCGTCAGAGAGGGGAGAGGGCGGCCGATGATCTTCTGAGCCGTCTTGACCACTCTTTGCAGCCTCTCCCTGTCTGCTGCAGTGCAGCTGCCGTACCATACCGTAATACAGTAGGTCAGCAGGCTCTCGATGGACGAGCGGTAGAAGGTCAGCAGCAGGTCAGGCTTCAGGTTGTACTTCCCGAGGACTCTAAGGAAGTGTAGCCGCTGCTGAGCCTTCTTGATGATTGATGTGGTGTTGACTGTCCAGGAGAAGTCATTAGAGATGTGCGCTCGGCATTACATTTCTTGAAACCAGCAAACTTATACTAAATACTAATTTATTGTTCTTAATGGAAAGGCAACAAGGCAACCGCTTGTTACTCTGGGGGTCTCCTAGCCGCTCAGGCAAATCATATGGTCTAAAAATGCATTTTTCCATCGATAACATGACATCATCACGCCAAGTGCGCGCTCTTTCAGTCAATTAGTGCGCATATATACAGCCCGGGCCCCGGCCAAAATGTTTTTAATTGTAATTTGGAAGAATTTATCTGAATGTGCATGAAGTATTTCTGTTCAAAATTGTTAGAAATGTTAAATCTTTAAATATAAACTGTCAGTTTATTTTACTGTGCCAACTGTACTACTATATGAGTACGTATTTTCTATTGTTTCACTGAAAATAAAACAGCAAAGTCCATTTGGCTGTCATCTGTTTTAATTATGAGACACAATTGTGTCAAAGTCATGATTTTTATTTTCATGCTTGAAATAAGAAATTACTACTTTTAAAAAGTAGTTTATTTATTTATTTATTATTTATTAGCCTTTATTTAACCAGGTAAAATCCCATTGAGATCAAAGATCTCTTTTCCAAGGGAGACCTGGCCAAGAGGGCAGCAGCAAGGTTACATTAAAAACAGTAAACAAATACATAAAACATCACATTTACAACATTAAAACTTGCTCACATGACACATGTGCATACAGACAAGGGAGACTGCAATCCTTTCACAGAAGCTTTAAACTCATTCAACGTAACTAGGGTTTGAAGTTTAATGTTCGATTGTAGGTTATTCCAAGCCTTCGGTGCTGAAAACCTAAATGCTTTCTTGCCCAGTTCAGTTCTTACTTTGGGGACGACAAATTTAGTTTTATACTTGACGACAAATTTAGTTTTATACTTGTGAGTGTTGATGACACAGCTTTGCAACAGTTGATATTCTAGTTTCAAGCATGTTTTACTCAATATAGGTCATCAAATCTCAGCAACAAGCTGTAATATCTTACTGAGATCATTTAGGACCAAAACCCTTAAAACAAGTAAAACACTCTAACATAAAATCTGCTTAGTGAGAAGAATTATCTTATCAGACAGAAAATAAGCAAATATCACCCAAGATATTTAATCTTACTTAGATTTCAGTTTTTGCAGTGTAATTTTGAATAATTTTTCTGAATGTGCATGAACTAGTTCTGTTCAAAATTGTTTGAAATGTCACATGTTAAATGTTTAAATATTAACTGTCAGTTTGGTGTACTTTGCCAACTTTACCACTATATGAGTATGTATTTTCTATTGTTTCACTGAAAATAAAACAGCAAAGTTCATTTGGCTGTCATCTGTTTTAATTATGAGACACAATTGTGTCAAAGTCATGATGTTTTTTTTCATGCTTGAAATAAGAAATTACTACTTTGAAAAAGCAGTTTTATACTTGTGAGTGTTGATGACACAGCTTTGCAACAGTTGATATTCTAGTTTCAAGCATGTTTTACTCAATATAGGTCATCAAATCTCAGCAACAAGCTGTAATATCTTACTGAGATCATTTAGGACCAAAACCCTTACAACAAGTAAAAGACTCTAACATAAAATCTGCTTAGTGAGAAGAATTATCTTATCAGACAGAAAATAAGCAAATATCACCCTTATTTGAGATATTTCATTTTACTTAGATTTCAGTTTTTGCAGTGTAATTTTGAATAATTTTTCTGAATGTGCATGAAGTATTTCTGTTCAAAATTGTTAGAAATGTTAAATGTTTAAATATTAACTGTCAGTTTGGTGTACTTTGCCAACTGTACTACTATATGAGTACGTATTTTCTATTGTTTCACTGAAAATAAAACAGCAAAGTCCATTTGGCTGTCATCTGTTTTAATTATGAGACACAATTGTGTCAAAGTCATGATTTTTTTGTTTCATGCTTGAAATAAGAAATTACTACTTTGAAAAAGCAGTTTTATACTTGTGAGTGTTGATGACACAGCTTTGCAACAGTTGATATTCTAGTTTCAAGCATGTTTTACTCAATATAGGTCATCAAATCTCAGCAACAAGCTGTAATATCTTACTGAGATCATTTAGGACCAAAACACTTAAAACAAGTAAAAGACTCTAACATAAAATCTGCTTAGTGAGAAGAATTATCTTATCAGACAGAAAATAAGCAAATATCACCCTTATTTGAGATATTTCATCTTACTTAGATTTCAGTTTTTGCAGTGTAATTTTGAATAATTTTTCTGAATGTGCATGAAGTATTTCTGTTCAAAATTGTTAGAAATGTTAAATGTTTAAATATTAACTGTCAGTTTGGTGTACTTTGCCAACTGTACTACTATATGAGTACGTATTTTCTATTGTTTCACTGAAAATAAAACAGCAAAGTCCATTTGGCTGTCATCTGTTTTAATTATGAGACACAATTGTGTCAAAGTCATGATTTTTTTGTTTCATGCTTGAAATAAGAAATTACTACTTTGAAAAAGCAGTTTTATACTTGTGAGTGTTGATGACACAGCTTTGCAACAGTTGATATTCTAGTTTCAAGCATGTTTTACTCAATATAGGTCATCAAATCTCAGCAACAAGCTGTAATATCTTACTGAGATCATTTAGGACCAAAACACTTAAAACAAGTAAAAGACTCTAACATAAAATCTGCTTAGTGAGAAGAATTATCTTATCAGACAGAAAATAAGCAAATATCACCCTTATTTGAGATATTTAATCTTACTTAGATTTCAGTTTTTGCAGTGTAATTTTGAATAATTTTTCTGAATGTGCATGAAGTATTTCTGTTCAAAATTGTTAGAAATGTTAAATGTTTAAATATTAACTGTCAGTTTGGTGTACTTTGCCAACTGTACTACTATATGAGTACGTATTTTCTATTGTTTCACTGAAAATAAAACAGCAAAGTCCATTTGGCTGTCATCTGTTTTAATTATGAGACACAATTGTGTCAAAGTCATGATTTTTTTTTTCATGCTTGAAATAAGTATAGTTTAGTTTAGTTTATTATTCTTCGGTCAATGGTCAACAAACTAAACAAACAGTTGTACATTCCTAGATTGAAAATGAAAATGTTGCAGACCGAAAGGGTTTAGGCTGAAGTTGAACACTTATAGCGCCTAACCCTATAAACAATAAGAAATTACTACTTTTAAAAAGTAGTTTTATACTTGTGAGTGTTGATGACACGGCTTTGCAACAGTTGATATTCTAGTTTCAAGCATGTTTTACTCAATATAGGTCATCAAATCTCAGCAACAAGCTGTAATATCTTACTGAGATCATTTAGGACCAAAACACTTAAAACAAGTAAAACACTCTAACATAAAATCTGCTTAGTGAGAAGAAATATCTTATCAGACAGAAAATAAGCAAATATCACCCTTATTTGAGATATTTCATCTTACTTAGATTTCAGTTTTTGCAGTGTAATTTTGAATAATTTTTCTGAATGTGCATGAAGTATTTCTGTTCAAAATTGTTAGAAATGTTAAATGTTTAAATATTAACTGTCAGTTTGGTGTACTTTGCCAACTGTACCACTATATGAGTACGTATTTTCTATTGTTTCACTGAAAATAAAACAGCAAAGTCCATTTGGCTGTCATCTGTTTTAATTATGAGACACAATTGTGTCAAAGTCATGATTTTTTTGTTTCATGCTTGAAATAAGAAATTACTACTTTGAAAAAGCAGTTTTATACTTGTGAGTGTTGATGACACAGCTTTGCAACAGTTGATATTCTAGTTTCAAGCATGTTTTACTCAATATAGGTCATCAAATCTCAGCAACAAGCTGTAATATCTTACTGAGATCATTTAGGACCAAAACACTTAAAACAAGTAAAAGACTCTAACATAAAATCTGCTTAGTGAGAAGAATTATCTTATCAGACAGAAAATAAGCAAATATCACCCTTATTTGAGATATTTAATCTTACTTAGATTTCAGTTTTTGCAGTGTAATTTTGAATAATTTTTCTGAATGTGCATGAACTAGTTCTGTTCAAAATTGTTTGAAATGTCACATGTTAAATGATTAAATATTAACTGCCAGTTTGGTGTACTTTGCCAACTGTACTACTATATGAGTACGTATTTTCTATTGTGTCACTGAAAATAAAACAGCAAAGTTCATTTGGCTGTCATCTGTTTTAATTATGAGACACAATTGTGTCAAAGTCATGATGTTTTTTTTCATGCTTGAAATAAGAAATTACTACTTTTAAAAAGCAGTTTTATACTTGTGAGTGTTGATGACACAGCTTTGCAACAGTTGATATTCTAGTTTCAAGCATGTTTTACTCAATATAGGTCATCAAATCTCATCAATCATTTAGGACCAAAACCCTTAAAACAAGTAAAACAGTCTAACATAAAATCTGAATTGTCTTATCAGACAGAAAATAAGCAAATATCACCCTTATTTGAGATATGTAATCGTACTTAGATTTCAGTTTTTGCAGTGCAACTATCTCATTAGAGAAATTAAAACTTAGCTCAAAGTTGTCAAAATGGAGACACTATTATGATGGCCGGTCGTCAAATATATCGACTTATTTTTTTTCCACAAATTGTGACAGTTGAGAAGAATGATTCCTGACAAGGGGCCGTATTTATCAAGCGTCTTAGAGGACTTAAGTCCTGAGAATTTGCGAAATGTAGTCCTACTCTCAAACTTAAGAATAAAAGCTATTTATCAACTTTCTTAAGTCTAAGAATCACTCCTACTCTCCACGATATTTAAGAGACCTTCAGAGGTGTCCTAAGTGGTTATGAGTTGCCAGCGGGGGATGACACTGAGGCAAGAGAGACGTGCGCAAACATTCAGGGAGCGGAAGGATGTCCTGTCTTTGTTTGATGACGAGCAGCTGATCAAACGCTATCGTTTCGACAGAGCGGGTATTATTTTTGTCACAAATTTAATAATAAGGGGCGTCATCTCATCAGCAACATCACGCAGCAGAGCTTTCACAGCAGAACTAAAGGTCATCACAATGCTTCGATATCTCGCCACTGGGAAAATGAATTGGAAAGAAAAGGAAACATTTATTTTTGATTCATTGCCAATATTGTTTGTTTGTTTTTTATTATTTTGTAGTTTATTGTCAAAATATACACTCCCATTGTCCACTTAAATATTTCTAAGATATTTCTTTATTCTTAGACAAGGGATTCCCTTCCGTGATTGGTCATTTCTATGGACACAGAAATGACGTCACCTAAAATTCCGTTTACGGCACATAGTAATGTCGTAATTCAGCTCTGAGTGTGACATTTAAGATTCAGTCCTACACTTCGCTGAAAGTGTGAGTAAGACGCTTGATAACTAACTTTTAAGTGCAGCTTTCAGCAAAGAATTTCTTTACTCATAAGTCAACTCCTAGCAGACTTCTTAGGAGTAATTCTAAGACGCTTGATAAATACGGCCCCAGGTCTATCAGTCTCAAACATTCTTACAGCCATTCTTAAAATATGTAGACATTCCCGTCTTTATTCATGCACGAGTGATACATAAGATAAGACATATTATCTGCCGTTTTGTTTCGCAATATCATGCAAAAGCAACTTTTCTTACCTTCTGGTACCTGCTAATCTGTATTTGGGATCTGCATAAGCAGAGGTGGGTAGTAACGAGCTACATTTACTCCGTTACATCTACTTGAGTAACTTTTGGGATCAATTGTACTTCTAAGAGTAGTTTTAATGCAACATACTTTTACTTTTACTTGAGTATATTTATAGAGAAGAAACGCTACTTTTACTCCGCTACTTTTATCTACATTCAGCTCGCTACTCGCTACTAATTTTTATCCATCTGTTAATGCACGCTTTGTTTGTTTTGGTCTGTCAGACAGACCTTCATAGTGCCTGCGTTTCAACAAATACAGTCACTGGTGACGTTCACTCCGTTCCACCAATCAGATGCAGTCACTGGTGACGTTGGACCAATCAAACAGAGCCAGGCGGTCACATGACCTGACTTAAACAAATTGAAAAACTTATTGGGGTGTTACCATTTAGTGGTCAATTGTACGGAATATGTACTGTACTGTGCAATCTACTAATACAAGTTCCAATCAATCAATCAAAAGTGTGAAGGAAAAAAGACCATTTTTTATTTCAACCGTACACCCCGTCAAAAGCCTAAAGACTGACTGCACAGTTCCTGTCTTCACAATAAAAGTGCCGCTCCATCGCGCCTGCGCTTTCAAAATAAGAGTCTCCGAAAGCCTGCGCAAACAAGCTAGCAAGCTACGGAGTTTGCCGCCAATGTATTTCTTGTAAAGTGTATAAAAACGAATATGGAAGCTGGACATATAAGATGCCAAAAACCAACCACTTTCATGTGGTATTAGACAGAAAGGAGGAACTTTTCTTCTCCTCCATTTGAAAACGTGGACGTTTGTCATCACTGCTGTCTGATTCCTATCAATGCAAGTCATCTTTAGGGCTATATAAATAAAGATTGATTGATTGATGATTGATTGATCAGAATCAGGTAATACACCAACTTATATTCTTGTCTTCATGAAAGAAAGGAATCTATATGTGTTAAACATGCATGTATATTCATTAAAACACTATTAACATGTAAACAAAAACGGCAAAAAAAAAATAAAAAAATTATATACTGTATATATCAATGTATATATATATATATATATATATATATATATATATATATATATATATATATATATATATATATATATATATATATATATATATATATATATATGTGTGTGTGTATATATATATATGTATATATGTGTGTGTGTGTATATATATATATATATATATATATATATATATATATATATATATATATATATATATATATATATATGATATGTGTGTGTATGTTACTCATCAGTTACTCAGTACTTGAGTAGTTTTTTCACAACATACTTTTTACTTTTACTCAAGTAAATATTTGGGTGACTACTCCTTACTTTTACTTGAGTAATAAATCTCTAAAGTAACAGTACTCTTACTTGAGTACAATTTCTGGCTACTCTACCCACCTGTGTGCATAAGTCCTGGAAATGTGCCCTGCTTGGTGGCAGCAGTGATAAAAACTAATGAACAGGCTGATTGTTCAAACATGGCACCGGTGTGTTAGGACGTCTGGTAGTGAGGTTTCCTTATTGCACAGCTAAGCTCGTTGGCCCTGGGAAGCACACTCAGCCTTCCCAGTGAGCAGGTACACAGTTTGATGGCACGGAGAAGAGAATCAGAGAGTCTGTTGGTTGTGCTCCGAGGAAGGAGCAGCCTATTACTGAACGTGATTTTCTGCTAACTGGAATAAGCGGTAGAAAATGGATGGATGGATGGATGGATGATGACCAGAGGTGGGTAGAGTAGCCAGAAATTGTACTCAAGTAAGAGTACTGTTACTTTAGAGATTTATTACTCAAGTAAAAGTAAGGAGTAGTCACCCAAATATTTACTTGAGTAAAAGTAAAAAGTATGTTGTGAAAAAACTACTCAAGTACTGAGTAACTGATGAGTAACATACACACTCATATATATATATATATATATATATATATATATATATATATATATATATATATATATATACATATATATATATATATATATATATATATGTATGTGTGGGGGGAAAAAAATCACAAGACTATTTCATCTCTACAGGCCTGTTTCATGAGGGGGGGTACCCTCAATCATCAGGAGATTTTAATGGGAGCATTCGCATACCATGGTTTATATAGGGCACAGAGTGGGTGGGTACAGGCTGGCCTAGGGGCGTGGTGATTGGCTCATGTGTTACCTAGGAGGTGTTTCCGTCTATGGCGGCATGTTGTTACAATTTCGCTGCGCTTGTTGAGGGATGACAGGTCTGGACGGTAAATAATAAACAGTTTCTCTTTCAAGCATAGGTTGCATCTTTTATTACCACTATTGTAAGGTGTGCTGGATGCAAGAATTTGCCATGTTATTGAATATTCAACATTATTGTCTTTGAGGTCCCAAATGTGTTTGCTGAGTTCTGTGGTATTTCGCAGGTTTTTGTTCCTGAAAGAAGCCTTGTGGTTGTTCCATCTGGTTTTGAATTCACCCTCGGTTAATCCTACATATGTGTCGGATGTGTTAATGTCCTTGCGTATTACCTTAGATTGGTAGACAACTGATGTTTGTATATATATGTATGTGTGGGGAAAAAAAATCACAAGACTATTTCATCTCTACAGGCCTGTTTCATGAGGGGGGTACCCTCAATCGTCAGGAGATTTATAGATAAATCTCCTGACGATTGAGGGTACCCCCCTCATGAAACAGGCCTGTAGAGATGAAATAGTCTTGTGATTTTTTTTTCCCCACACATACATCGAGCACTATTTTTTGGATAACCTTATTAAGACATATATATATATATATATATATATATATATATATATATATATATATATATATATATATATTATATATATATATATATATATATATATATACATACATACATACATACATATACATTGATATATACAGTATATAATTTATATGTATTTATTTAGCTGTTTTTGTTTACATGTTAAAGGGGTTTTAATGAATATACATGCATGTTTAACATATAGATTCCTTTCTTTCATGAAGACAAGAATATAAGTTGGTGTATTACCTGATTCTGATGACTTGCGTTGATTGTAATCAGACAGTTGTGATGATAACGTCCACGTTTTCAAATGGAGGAGAAGAAAAGTTCCTCCTTTCTGTCTAATACCACATGAAAGTGGTGGGTTTTTGGCATCTTGTTTGTCCAGCTTCCATATTCGTTTTTATACACTTTACAAGAAATATATTGGCGTCAAACTCCGTAGCTTGCTAGCTTGTTTGCGCTGGCTTTCGGAGACTCTTGTTTTGAAAGCGCAGGCGCGATGGAGCGGCACTTTTATTGTGAAGACAGGAACGTCCTCATGTGCGGTCAGTCTTTAGGCTTTTGACGGTATGTACGGTTAAAATAAAAAAGTATCTTTTTTCCTTCACACTTTTGATTGATTGATTGGAACTTTTATTATTAGATTGCACAGTACAGTACACATTCCGTACAATTGACCACTAAATGGTAACACCCCAATAAGTTTTTACACTTGTTTAAGTCAGGTCATGTGACCACCTGGCTCTGTTTGATTGGTCCAACGTCACCAGTGACTGCATCTGATTGGTGGAACGAAGTGAAACGTCACCAGTAAGGCAGGCACTTTGAAGGTCTGTCTGACAGACCAAAACAAACAAAGCGTGCATTAACAGATCGATAAAAATTAGTAGCGAGCTGAATGTAGATAAAAGTAGCGGAGTAAAAGTAGCGTTCCTTCTCTATAAATACACTTAAGTAAAAGTAAAAGTATGTTGCATTAAAACTACTCTTAGAAGTACAATTTATCCCAAAAGTTACTCAAGTAGATGTAACGGAGTAAATGTAGCGCGTTACTACCCACCTCTGATGATGACAGCCTGCAGAGGGTGGCTGGCATCATCAATGACGGCTCGCAGCTTGTTCATCAGACCTCCTCCGTGCAACTGTCACCAGGGAGTTCATCTCCACGCCAGTCACAGAAAGGTTCGTCTCTGTTAGCTTGTCCGACCTAAAGGAGTTCATTAGTGTGGTGGAATTATGTAACGGGTTGCTAAGCAAGCAGTCGTAGGCAAGTATTACTAGTGCTTGCCTTGGGGAGACAATCTCTCACCTCCTACCTCTTCACTCCGGCTATCAGTTCAAGAGTACGACATCGAGTAGAGTGAGTGTTTTCTCTCAGGGCGCACAGGTCCATACAACGGTAACACAAATTGAATACAGCACAGTTGATTGTATTAGGTCCCCATGGCAGTCCCCAACTAGCATGTTGGCTCCACTGGCAAAGACCCGGGAACCCACAGCACGTAGGAAAGTGAGGATTAAAGTCAAGCCACAGTCAGCTTTTATTGGATCAGGGACGGGAGGCTCCCACAGGTGGAAAATGGATTATTTCGCTATCGAAAAGCCGCGCTATAATCATGGGGACATAAAAACAAGGGGGTCGTTTTCACGCTGAAATATTAACGTCTGAAAAGAAGCAGGTAATAGCTGGGACTATAAAAGCCGTGCGGCAGGGTAGCGAGCCTGCTTGTGGTGCCTATAGGGATAAAGAGGTAGGCTGTGTTTATTCATGCTGAGACCCTTTGTCAACCCGGAGAACTAGGATGGCATTAGCATCTTACGCAAACAAGAAACAAGAGAGTCTGGATTAAAAATAACATACAACAAACATCAGGAATTTGTTTGCATAAGCAAGCTCCTCTGCTCCTTTGTCAACCCTATTTCGTCATCAAACCCCGAAGTTTGACCCACATTAGTTGAATTGACTTGAGTCTACTAAACACCCACAGTGACGTTAGAGGCCTCAACCGAATCGCCACCTTTAGGAGACTGACCAGCATGTAAAATATTACGCAGGATTGGTTGATACACACGGCCGCCATCCAGTAAAATGTCTTCCAGGGTCACGGACGGGACTACCTAGAACTAAGGTCATTACAACTTCCATAGACAGCTTAGGGTACTCCTAAAATGGGACTGGGAATTTCAAGGGCACTTTTTCCACCAGAATTGACACCAAACGGTTTGGGGCTTAAAAGACCAAGGTCTCAGATTGTCTGATACTCACAGAAAAAGGACTTAAACCCTGAAAGTCCAGGGTTCCGCCAAAAGGGTCATGTCAAAAACTAACCAAATAGGACTGAACCCTCAAGGTCTGACATGTACCGAAAGGGTACATTTTGGATATTTTGGGACATCTCCTTCAGGGTACAAATGAGTGCAATTTGGACCTGTTGGTCCTTCAGAAGATGGTTTACAGTTTTTAGTCCAAGGCCTAAAGCTGCTAAGGATATCTATTTTACAGTGGAACTTTGATTTTTTTGAAGACTTAATTTCTACAAACTTTTCGATTTACGAACCACAGATGGAATAGGAACACGTTTTTGTTGTACGAACATTGTCTCAGTGAACAAACGTTTTATCTACCCGTCATTCAGTCAGCAGCTAGGGCATAGTGCTGCTGTTGGCTACTGTGCTATTTGCTACTTTGTGTGCTTCTTAAGCATCTTTTAGCCTTTTCACAAAATGTTTCTAGTTTTGCTAACTCAATATGAATTAAAAAAAAAAAACACAATGGAAAATTGATGGACAAATTCTAAGGAAGATTAACCAACAATATAAAACAGGTTTTCATTCTTAATCATTGTAGCCACATAGCTGTTAATGTTAAGGAGTTTTGTGATATCATTTGTGAGTGTGTGTCAGCAGGGTGGCTGAAAACGAGGACAGTTCAGCTAGCTGGTATGGTTTTGTATCAAATTGAAAGTTGATCCATCACCTCATTTGTTATGTTTGTTTGACAGTACTGTGCTGAGAAAAAAACAAATTGCGATTTTTCTCTCCAAAATTGCGATTTGATTTGCGATTTTTATATTTTATACATAAAAATGCATACAAATGCAAAGATAACGAGTGAAGGAAGACATGTTACTTTTAGACTGTCAACATATGTTTGCCTTATGGCTGTTTGGTTGGTTAAAGTTTATTTCGGACATGTATACAGTTTTGATATGTTACATGACATATTTTACATGTTTCCAGTGGCCTAGTGGTTAGAGTGTCCGCCCTGAGATCGGTAAGTTGTGAGTTCAAACCCCGGTTGAGTCATACCAAAGACACTAAAAATGGGACCCATTACCTCCCTGTTTGGCACTCAGCATAAAGGGTTGGAATTGGGGGTTAAATCACCATAAATGATTCCCGGGCGCGGCCACCGCTGCTGCTCACTGCTCCCCTCACCTCCCAGGGGGTGAACAAGGGGATGGGTCAAATGCAGAGGACAAATTTCACCACAAGTAGTGTGTGACAATCATTGGTACTCTAACTTTAACTTTAACTTTCATTTACTTTTATAACATGTGTGAAAAGGAGTAGAAAGACGCAAAGCTTATTTAAACCTAACCCTTTTCCACACATTAGACAATATGCAATCATTTACTTTAAAAAAAGATTTGGTTTTAGGCAGACAGACTTAGATAAAAACTTTACAGTGTTTATAATGCAATGTAATCATTATATATATGTATATATATATATATATATATATATATATATATATATATATATATATATATATATATATATATATATATATATAAATAATAATGCAAAAGGATATAAACTTTTATTTGTTATCACTCTAGAATTGATAACCATTGTACTGTAATTGGAAGGTAAATCGCCTTGTTATCCTAAATAAATAAACAACAAATAAAATGGACTAATTTCCGTAAGCAAACATTTTAGCTAAATATATATTGAAACTCTTAAAGTGTTTTTTTTTTCCGAGACAGAAACATGAGGTTGGGCGTTGTCTCTTCGTTTATTGTCATCACGTGAACATAACGGCATTTCCGCTCGTTCGGCCGTGTTGATGGGCTCGTATTGCCCATCCGATTTGAAGCTGAAATATTCCCACTCGGGGAAATTTGGCTTTATAATCTTATTTGTTCCCTCCTAATTTGTGTTACTTTGCGGCACTTCTCCCTGGCGGCTCTAGTCTCCGCCGAGACAAAGATTGTTAATGACCGCAAGGAGGGCTCACCCTGTTCATTTAATTCCACTGTTGAATAAACGCGCTGCGGTGATGCGAGCACAGAGTAAGACGTCTTTCTATCGCGAGTCTCAGTTCTGGTGGGCGAACATGGCTGTCACTCAAACGCCGGTGACGGAGGAGGAAACTCATTTTGGCCGCTTGTACCCGTGATCTTGTCCTTTCATGACCATAGGTGAGGATGGGAACGTAGATCGACCGGTAAATTGAGAGCTTTGCCTTCCGGCTCAGCTCCTTCTTCACCACAACGGATCGATACAGAAGCTGGAATTTGTTATTCATATTTACATTGTTTCTTATGGATACATTTGCTTCAATATACAAACTTTTCAATTCACGAACTTTGTTCCGTTTACTGCATGCATGTCTTCCAAAGCATTTCGACACAACACCATAGGGGACGCCACATCTATCATGACGTGTCCTAGTTTTGTCACAAGACTGTTTGGCGGCCAATGAAAGGTTGTCCGTGTCCCCCTTAAAAGCCCTCTATAGTCCAGACCCTTTGATTGCCAATTAGTCCTTGACCTTGCAAAATCCCACATCACCCACCACTCACATTAGTCCCTGGGATAGGGTCAAAGCAGTCAGCAGCTGTGCGCCCTTGTGGATCGGACTGGTCCAATATGTCCAACATATGATGATAATGGTGGCGGTCATAGCGGGTTTGAACATCCGAGGGCTCCCTTTGAAGTCAAGGATGCTCTTCCTTGCCCGTTCCACCAGCGTCCATCACACTTTAGCGTCCGATCATTTAGCTTCCCAGACGCCACCCACCCGTTTGGGTCCTTCTATGGCACCGTCAAGGAAGTATTGAATAACAAATAAAAGCAGGCAGTGGATTAGAGTGGGGTGGATTTATTTGGCAGCTATCAGAGCCACTTTATATTAAGGCTACTTCGACACAGAGTCCACGTAATGGGCTGTGACGCTGGTCATCAGATAAAGGCAATGACTGATAATGCATTACAAGCTGGGGCCTTTTCCAGATGCCTTTGTCATGAGCATGTACATGTGTGTGTACTCTTTCCAGCAATTTCCATTGTTAGATGCACTACAAATTACATTGAACTAACAAGTCGTTGATTGATTGATTGATTGATTGAGACTTTTATTAGTAGGTTGCACAGTGAAGTACATATTCCGTACAATTGACAACTAAATGGTAACACCCGAATAAGTTTTTCAACGTGTTTAAGTCGGGGTCCACTTAAATCGATTCATGATACAGATATTTATTATCATGTATACCAGTGTTTTTCAACCTTTTTCGAGCCAAGGCACATTTTTTGCGTTGAAAAAATGCGGAGGCACACCACCAGCAGAAATCATTAAAAATTGAAACTCGGCAGCCGATATTGACAGTGAAAAGTCGTTGTCGCAATTGTTGGATATGACTTTAAAGCATAACCAAGCATGCATCACTATAGCTCTTGTCTCGAAGTAGGTGTACTGTCACCACCTGTCACATCACACCCTGACTTATTTGGACTTTTTTTTGCTGTTTTCCTGTGTGTAGTGTTTTAGTTCTTGTCTTGCGCTCCTATTTTGTTGGTATTTTCCTGTAGCAGCGATATTTCCCGCATCTACTTTGTTTTTATCCTTCTTTGTGGGGACATTGTTGATTGTCATGTCATGTTCGGATGTACATTGTGGACGCCGTCTTTGCTCCACAGTAAGTCTTTGCTGTCGTCCAGCAATCTGTTTTTGTTTATTTTGTAGCCAGTACAGTTTTAGTTTCGTTCTGCATAGCCTTCCCTAAGTTTCAATGCCTTTTCATAGGGGCACTCACCTTTTGTTTATTTTTGGTTTAAGCATTAGACGCCTTTTTACCTGCACACTGCCTCCCGCTGTTTCCGACATCTACAAAGCAATTAGCTACCTGCTGCCACCTACTGATATGGAAGAGTATTACACGGTTACTCTGCCGAGCTCTAGACAGCACCGATATATATACTATCATCATAATACAGTCATCACACAAGATAATCATCAGGGTGTATACATTGAATTATTTACATTATTTACAATTCGGGGTGTGGAGAGGGGGCGGGGGGTTAGGTTTGGTTGTTATCATAAGTCATCAACAATTGAGAACAGAGAAATGGATATTGAAACAGTGTACATGTGTACGACATTTAGATTACACACTATACATAAAGACGGGACTCGTCCACGAGTCAAACCGCTGCCATTGGAGGAATGAGGCTATGTCAACACTAAGCCGGATAACTCCTTAAACGAATCATTATTTAGCCTAATTCCCGTTTCAGCCACACTAAACCAGCGTTTAAGATTCACCCTCCTTGGATAATTTTTTACACGGGTAAGTGCGCCGTGTATTTCTTGAATCTCCAGCTCTTAGCTTTGTATGGAATCATTGATCGTTTACAAACTGAGTCCGGAGAGGAAGTGACGCCAGAAAGACCGCGCCACAGCCAGCTTCATAAAAAACGGAGCCAACCCCTGGAAAGATGGAGGTGAGTCATCCAGACATGCCCGTGTTTCTCCTTCTTCTACATGTACAGATGCTTGTGGAAATCACACATCAATACCTTAAAAGAAGAAAACTCACAATTGCAGCTATTTGGGATACAACACTTCTCAGACGACAAGAGAACTTTCGAATGTCCAGGTCAGCTGTGATTCTACGTACCGAAAAACTTTGTCCATTTGTCGAAGGAGAGATAAAGAGAATGTGGGCTCCCGTGGATGTGCTAAAAAAGGTAGCGTGTGCTTTGTATTACCTGGCCGTCGAGGGAAGACAACGGAAAACGGCGAATGCTTTTGGACTGGCAAAGCAGACTGTATCAGTTATTGTCCAATGTTTATTTTGCGGTCTCAACGTCTAGGTCCAGAGTATATAAAGTCACTTAAAAGGAATGGACAATAAAGGTGAAGGCAAAAGAGTGAGGAGTGTCTTGACCAGATATTTAGATCCCGAGATTGATTGATGTAAAATGTTCTTTATTAAAGATTTGATTAATTTATAATGACTCAGGTGTGATTGACTACAATAGGGCCCCACAGCACACTGGATTCCAGTTAATTGAAATACCACAACACTGGATATTGTTCAGATAAGTTACATTTATGTAAGAACTTGCACACAAAGCAACACTGGAGGTGACTATGACATGCGCATTTTACGCGCATGCGTACTAGGTCGTGTTGCGCCGGCGGCCGGGGGGGGGGGTGGGTTCTTAAACGACCATTGTGTGTGTGTGTAGGCAAGGTTAAGGTTAAGTGGGATTTACCCTGGATAACCTTAGCCTTAGTGTAGAAGGGGCCTTAGACATACACCGGAACCTCTAAAGGGCAAAAATAAGCAATCACCTAGAGGTGGGAATCATTGGCCACCTCACGATTTGATTACGATTAGGATTTAGGAGCTACGATTCGATTAAAAATCGATTATTGATGCATCTTCTATTTATGTATATTGATGCAGTTTTACGTTAATTTTCACTAAATGAGCGTTTATCACTTGCAACTTTTAAAAATGTGTAAAAATAAATTCCCGTCAGATGTATTATATTAATGGAAATGTGTGCAAAACTGGAATATAAGTGCCCTATACTAAAGGAGCTGGTCAGATATCTAGGTGAGGTGGCTTGCTTCAGTCAGCCAAATATTACTGTCTGCATTTTATTTACAGTAAATGCATCGATTATCAAGGCATACTAATCGATTTTATAATCGTCCATGCATCTAAAAATTGATTATTTAACACCCTTCTACAGTTATTTATAGCATTTTTCGGGCTGAAGAGTGCACCGGTATTTGAGCCGCACCCACCAAACTTGAGAAGAAAGACACCTTTTACATATGTTAGCCGCACCGGACTATAAAAGCCGCAGATATACGAAAGATTTTGTAAATGTTTATTTACATAACTTAATTGCTTCCAAACTGTACAACAGCAGTAAAACGGCTGATCAAACAAAACAGAAGTTATCGTCAAAAAGCGAAACAGACTCAATAAATCCACGGTTACGTTTTAGTGAATTTACTGAAACAACATAAAACATATGACATTGTAAGTGAATAATACTAACACAGACACTCGTAAACATGTTAGCATAGTAGCTAATGCTAACGACGCTAGCTTGATGACGGTACATTACGATAGCACGTACAAATATGCATTATAACACTCCTACAGACCTCACGCATGGGCGGTTTAGTAGGTAAGAATTGTTTTAGTTATATTGTAAAACTTGCAAACATTGCTTGGAGTGATGAATGAAAACTCCTGTAGAGCAAAAACGCTATGGACTGTTATACTTCCCGTTCAAGGCACAAAAAAACAGGAAATACATTTCCACCTGGAGCCATAGCACAAACAATAACACACCTTTTCAGTGTGTCTGTCGGTAGAATATAAAAACTTTTTGTGTAGTACAAAAAAAATCCATAAATTTGCCACACCATTTTATAAGCCGCAGGGTTCTAAGCGTTGGAAAAAAGTTGCAGCTTTTAGTCCGGAAAATACGGTATTAGAAGAGTTACCAATAAAATGCTTGTTTGCTCCAAGTAACAAGTCCATCCTATAAGGTAATTCACAAAATGATATTACTTTTACAGCCTAGGACCCCGGCCCCCAAACGTTTTGACTCAGGGGCCACATTGGCTTTTTTTTTTGGCCACACACCAGAGCGCTGTGTAACCACAATCCTTTAAAAATAAAAATAAAAGATGTAGGCTTTACAATATTATCAGTAAGTGATCAGGGACACGTCAGTTTGTTAAATCCTTTAAATAAAACAAGCTTTAGCTA